>NC_056624.2:58695086-59042586 GCF_002870075.4 Lactuca sativa
GGCGAAGGGTGGCTCGATGCTTATCATAGATCAATGGAGCGTGTGTGGCTAACCGGCACATTGATTAGGTGATCGTAGCATTGGGTGCACCACGTGATTCGTATGGTTATTCACACCTTGTTTGTGATCCTCGGCATCCCAGTCACAAATAGTAGGGCATAATCGAGATTAAACATGCCATTGAAAAGTTCAATGAATCTCAAAAAGATCTAGGAGTTTCAATTCATTTAAAACTTAATCTTCCTTTTCGTTTTTCATGGTGGAAATTGGTAAATCGTCATTTACCTACCTTCAAATATTTTACAACTAGATTACGGCATCCTTCTTCTAGGTTGTAGAGTATTGTGTTGGATCCTAGCTTGATGTTTCATTTGGGTGTTACATCAAGAATTCTAATCAACATAACTTGAATTTTCTCCCGTTTTGTAGATGTCTGAATCTTACAATGGTCTTCCCAAATCCTTTGGAACAAGCTTTCCAAATGAAGATGACGTTCCGAGATATGATCAAGGAAATGAGAGTCATGCTTAACTTCCTCCACCTCCTCAAATTGTTCTCCCTGACCCACAAGTTCAAAGGCTTGAAAAGTTCATGCTCACTCAAGCCCTTTTGGCAAGTAAACACGAAGATGGGAAACCTGTGTGTACGCACGTCTTAGAGATGAAGTCATACATTGATAGGTTAAACATGTTGGGTGTCGAGATTTCAAGTGGGTTGGATATTGACTGGGTTCTTCAGTCACTTCCTGAATCATATAGTGAGTTCGTTAGAGAGTACTATATGATGGACCACGACGTGACCCTAATTGATCTCACCTACTTGCTTATAGCTGTTGAATCAACAATGATTTGGCGTACTGGTCAAGCAAATTTGTCTAGTGAATCAAACTCCCAAACTTCAATGGATACTGGCAACATTGGAAGTCCAGAAAGAACTAAATCTGTGATTGTCCGATGTGTTGTGCCAAAGGAGTCTATTTACTTTTATTGCCAAGAGAAGGGACATTGGAAACGAAGCTGCCCTAATTATCTGAGAGATCTAAGAGATGGGAGAGTCAAGACGTATGACTCTGCTTCAGGTAAAATCCATTAACTAACTCTTTTAAGTTCCTATTCTAGATTCTTAATACATGATGTGATAAGATTACATTTTGATGTTTTGTAGGATCGAAGAAAAGAGAGGAAGCTTGAGAAAAGAAGTGAGCTGAATCTGATCATGAAGAAATGGATTTCGATCGCATTACTTGAAGAATGGATTCTTGAGCTACTACTTGGAGTTAGAATAGATTGTTAAGAAATATGTAATAACATAGTTTTTCAATTGAGTTGAATTGTAAGGACAAAATTTTTTCCGCAATAAAATGAATTTTGACTTTATCTTATTTATTTATCCTTGCAATGGCATGTATGAAAGAATTGATGTTTGAATGTTTCTATTATTAGCATAATGGATTTGATTCTTAATTGTGTTATTTGTGGAAATGTCAAAATTTTACCAAATAGGGAGAGTTTCTCATCACCCAAGTTTCAATTGGACAGAAACTTGGAATCATGCAATGTGCATTGTATGATGAATGAAAAACTTTCACATTTGGGAACCTTAGACTAATTCTTTGGCAAAGTGTCAATTGAAGGACTAGGAGATCGAGTACACTAGGTCGTACGTTGATCAAGTCTACCACAAGAGTGACAAAGATATTCGTCATGATTTACTAAAGTTTAGTAAATATGGTTATACTTATAAGATTAAGTATAATTCTAAGTTGATTGAAAGAGTTTCAATGAATAGTAGAACGAATAAAGAAGAATCAAGTAGGCAGAAAGATAAAAGTTTCTCTATTCTAAGAAGAAGGGAGAGTACCTTTTATTGTGTTTTATGATAAATCTTTATGATTAAGAACCATGTCTCAATTGATCCTCTAAGTGAGTCTTAGTGCGATTGCATGTCTAAGAAGAGGAATTGAGAATTGTAGAAATGGTTAAATCAAAGAGTCAATCATACTTCGTTCCAATATCAAGTCTTAGAGTCAAGATTGTGACATTGAGTGAAAAGTCTTAAGTAGGTTTATAACACTCATCAAATGTGGAATTTGGAAAAGTTTTCTTATTCTTGCACATTTGAAATTGGTAAGTTGTGCTGTCTTGGATAAGACAAAGACCAACTAGGACCAATTGTGTGAAGTGTTTTGTCTTGATAAATGCTTCACTAACTATTGAATATTTGTTTGTCAAGAAATGTTTCTTGACAAGAGAATCTTATATGTCAAGAAGTCAGTGGGAGTCTTAATGGTCTTGAAAAGGTTTTAAGAACAAATCAAGAATAAACCTTATCGATCATCACTAGCACACGACTTGAGGTTTACAACCTATCGTGCTGACATTGTTTTGTTTCTGTGCCATTCCAATTGAGTTAATTGTGTATATGAGTTCTATGAGTTCTCATTTGAATACACACTAAAGCCTTAGTCGATGGAAAGTACATTGATATGTAAGGACAAGTTACTAAACTACTTGGAAGGCGTGGTGGGCACTCGTGTTACCATAGGGCAAGAAATCAAGATTAAGAAAGTTCAGTCCATATGAGTTTGGATTTGTCGCAAACCTTGTTTTTGGCAAATTCACATGGATAGGAACTCATACACCATAAAATCTAAGTGTCATAAGAATCCCTCCTTCATGAAAATGACTGTGAGGAAATGCTTTCACTAAGAGAGGTTTTAAGAAGATAGCAATTGTGAAAATTGTATTCTCAAATTCGATTATGGTTACGGCATCCCTTTCCATAGTTCGAATTGTGAGATTTGGCAATTAGTTTCAACATTTGGAACTTAGTAACATAAGTTATGAATTGTTTAAACACACATATGAGCTATCTAAGGCAAAGGTGTATAAGGTTAAGAAGCTTAGATAAAGGCTTATCGAAGCATCTGGTATTAGAAATATGAATTTCAGAGATTCAATAAGCATTGTTTTCTGAAAGTTCATTTGTTTTCTGAATACATGTCAAAGCTAGTGGGAGCATAAATGTTATGCTTATATGATAATCATCATGATAGTGGGAGCATAAGTGTTATGCTTGTATGATTGTTATGGCGAGTATTGCAAGTTAGCAATATTAATTATAGAAAAACAAAGATTCCATTTGCAAAGTTGCATGGGTTGAAAAGTTGTTTTGTTATAATTAAGGGAGAGAATATTATACTTCGTTTCAAAATCTAAAGCTTAGATTAAGAAATTTTAATATTTTCAGTCCAAGGATACATTGTGTGTTCTTAAAATTCGATTATGATTACAGCATCCCTCTTCATAGTTTGAATTCTGAGAACATGACACATAAAATATTATGGCAAAAGATTGGTAAAGTATCATATCTTTATGTAAGACATTATGCATCGTGTCCCATACGCTTCGGGTATAGGATCGATTGTAAATGCTATAGTATTTTACCATTCTAAAATTTTCCAAATGTCTAGCGCATTAAGAGGGAAAAAGGAATAGAATTGGTTTTGACTGAAAGAATTTAACAACTATCAAAGGATGATCCAAAGTTCGCTGAGGATTGGTCGCTTGTGAGTAGTTGGAAGTATGATATTGGATGGACCATATTGACATTATTATTAATAGAAAAGATTCTATTAAGAATGAGTTGTCATATGGAAATTGTGGAAATGTTTCCATATTGGGAGTTGGATATCGAGATTCTGTGTCTAGATTAGAAAAACTTTATGCAATAAGGATGTTCAAAGGAATGTACTTTGAATGTGAGACTTCACGACTATGGAATTGTCATGTAACAATTTCTAAGAAAATACTTTGTAATTTCATTAGCCAAGTCTTGGTGACTTTTGTGCTATGACTTTACGAAAGGATCGTTGCATAAAATGTTAGAATCTAGAATATTCTAGTAGTGGAAGAACCTTGTGTTCTTACACTAATGATAAGGATTGGGAATTGTGAAATTAACATCATTAAAAAGTTTTTCAATTGATCTATTTCACAAAGTAAGGACCATAGGAAGCAAAGTGTGCATGTTTAGAGCATGGGACAATTGTTGGTATGATTCAAGTAATGAGTTGATTATCCGAAACATTAAATGATAAATAATGAGTAATCAATATGGTGGATAAATAGAAGGGTTTTATTTACTCTCACAAGTTTGGGGCCATATAGGATTAAGTATTGTTGTCATGTTTCAATTTGCATGTTTTGACTTCCAGAATAACTAGGTTATTCAAACATCCACAGTTGGTCATACGTTGGGAGTAGGTATGAATAAAGACTGTCATGAATCTGTCTGTAGATTGTCTGAAGTGTTTAGACATGGCACAAGTTTGCTGTAGAGTTCGTGAATGCTTTGATAAGATTAAAGTATTGGATTAAACCCACGCTCATTTGGATCACTTCACGGTTTTATCACGAGTGATTAGTGAGACGATAATATTGTATATTCTTGAAACCGAGACGTGTGAGTTGTTATTTGTTGGTTAGTTACACATTGATAATAAGTAAACGCACCAGTAACTTGGTGTTATAAAACTTATTGTTGTGTGTGATTCGATCAGTAAATGCAAGCGAGCATTTGAGTCGAAGTTTATCCATTCCTTTTACCCAAAGTGGGATAAAAGCGATATATGTGGGCCTCTCGATGATTTAGTGATGACATCTAAGCGCTTGGCCAAGCTGGGACTAAGTTGATGTGTTCAATTGTAGTCTGTTATCAGTCGTCATGAATCGGAAGTCGGGAAAAAGTATAGAGAGAATGATTGAAATTCATGTCTTTTGTCTATACGATATCTTGAGAATGGAGGAATATATAATCCCTTATCTAGAGGACACGCTATCTGATAAGATCAGAGTTGACAGCGGCTTTTGAAAGCTACGATTGCTGATCAGGTTTTGAAGTCATACGGAAAATAGTTATTAGACTTATCCAAGTGGGAGACTGTTGGATTAGTGTCTAAGTCCATAACTGTTTTGGTATGTACTTGACCCGATTATGAGCATGGTCCTTTTGGGTTGCCTTCACTATAGCAATATGTAGGATGATTTAAGGAGAGAAAGGTTTAAATATGATTTATTAATATATTATGAGAATAATATATTAAAGGAGAAATCATATTGTTTAATTAATATTAGTCAAGAATTAATTGTTAATTAATTTTGTGGCTAAAAGAGATTAATTAAACTTAGGGGACTGAAGTTGTAATTATAAGATAATTATAATTGGGCTATGGATCACCTAATAATATATAGGTTGGACGAATTCTATGGGAAGCCCATTAGAAATCGTCCAAGGGATATGTTTAAGGAGTCCATGGGCTGCTTAGGGCCTAAGCAGTCAAATTAGGGTTTCCTAGTTGTAAACCCTAATAGCCTACATGTATATAAAGGGCCCCTATGCCCCAAAAACGTAGAGAAGTCTTCCATTAGGGTTTCCAGCCGTTTTTGGTGCCTCCCTTTCTTCTCCTCTTCATCCAAGTTGCATATGGTGTTTGTGACTTCATTAGAGGTACTACACTTGTGGTACTTGCTTTCAAGAGCTAAGGAAATTCAAGGAACTAGTTGTTATTGCTATGTAACAACAAAAGGTATGTATTCTAGCTTTATATATGAATTTCGAAAATTATAGTAGCATGCCAGGTTTCTTTTTGTGTTCATAAAGCTGTATAACTAATAGTGAAAACATAGATCCAATACTAGGGTTGCATGCACACATAGGATTGTTTGTATTAAACCCATCATTATAGACTCTGGCTACTTTCAACTTCTCACCATGTACATTCGACCCAACAGGAAAGCTAAAATAGACATTTGCTTGATACAACCAGATCAATTCGTTTTGAACCAAAATTACCAAAAAGTTTTTTTTTTTTTTTTTTTTGGGGGGGGGGGGGGGGGGAGGGGCGTGGGAATGCATCCTAAGAGCTGCTTACATCACCAGTTTCCTTCCTTTTAAAGTCATTAAAAATAAAACGACATATGAAATCATTTGGAACCAAAAGCCCCAATATGATCACATGAAGGTTTTTGGTTGTATTGTGTATTACAAGATTATCTGCATGGAACCAAAGGGTCTAAAACTTATGATGTTGAATCCAAAAGAATCGTCATCCGTAGCGATGTGCTCTTTTGTTAACACGTCCTTCCACTTAGGAGTAATAAGGCTGAGTATTATAACAAAAATGAAGAACCAAGCAAATATCATGATGATGTTTGTTATGAAAAACTCACTGTAAACCACCCAATAGGATGCATTTTCACGGAAAATCCAACACATAATGACCATGATTGTCTTGTTAGTCCTCGAAGCGAAGACCATGAGGAAGGTATGCAACATAATGACACCGAAACAGGCCCATATGACAACCCGGAAATTTTACGAGTGGAAAGATGCAAAGTGATGAGATAGAAAACAGAAATAACTCAAGAAGCACCAAGACCAAGTCATAACCACAAATACTCAAAGATTATTTTGTCAAGCTTCCCCATTCGATCAGTCATTAACCCAACTCCGGTCAAGCTGCCTCAATGGTACACCCTATTTCTAACTTTATTTCTTATGAGAGTTTTTCTAAAAGTCACAAAGCTTACCTAACGTTCATGACCTCCAATAACGAGCCTAAAACTTTGAAACAAGCTTCTCCAGATGAACGTTGGAGACAAGCTATGCAGCAATAAAATTGTACCCTTGGAAACAATGGAACATGGACCCTTATTGATTTTCCAAAGGGAAATCGACCTGTTAACTGAAAATGGGTTTATAATATCAAGTATAAAATAACTAGGGGAGCGGAATGGTTCAAAGCTTTATTAGTTGCAAAGGAATTCACTCAATTGGAAGGTGTCAGTTATCATGAGACTATTGCTCCATTTGAAAAACTGGTAGCAATGCGTACCCTGTTAGCAATTGATGTGAAGAAGAACTGGTTCACACAATAGTTTGATGTAAACAATCCCTTCTTGCATGGAGAACTTAATGAAGTGGTGTATATGAAAGTTCCACAAGGCTTTTCAAAAGAAATTAATACTCGTGTCTGTTGTCTAATAAAAATCCCTCTACAGTCTAAAGCAAGCTTCTCGCAACTGGTACCACAAATTGACAAAATTTCTTTTGAGCATTAATTTTTGTCAGTCCAAAGGCCAATCATTCCCTTGTTTTGCAAAATTGAGATGTTTTTTTTACTGCCATCTTGGTTTATGTAGACGATATCATCGTAGTTGGTAATAATTCTGACCGGATTCAACAAATAAAAGTACAAGTCGACAAAGTTTTCAACATTAAAGATCTTGGGTAACTAAAATACTTTCTTGGAATAGAATTAGCAAAAAATTTAGACAACTTAATTCTGAGTAGATGAAAGTACATCTTGGATATCCTTGAAGATAGTGGAATGTTGTGTTGCAAACCAAGTTTGTTTCCTATTGAGCAAAACTTGAAGTTAGATCGACGAGAAGAAGAAGCTCCGGTTAATTCTAGTCAATATTGTAGACTTATTGGTCGGCACCTCTATTTTCAAGCAACTCGTCCTAATGTTAAATATGTTGTTAACTTGTTGAGTCAGTTTGTCTTTGACCCTCGCCAAAGCGATATGCAGGGAGTTACACGAGTCCTAAGGTACTTAAAAGACCGCATGTCAAGGAATTCTTTTACCATGCATTGGAGAACCTATCTTAACCACCTTTTGTGATTCTGATTGGCTTGATTTTCCATACACAAGATGTTCTCGAATGGGTTACTTGCTTTTGCGTGGCGGTGCTCCTATTTATTGGAAAACTAAAAAACAATCCGTCGTCTCTCGCTCTTCTGCTAAAGCTGAGTATCGCGCCATGGCCTCGACGGTTAGTAAAGTTTTGTGGGTTAGATGGCTCCACAAGGATTTAAAACACTCCAACCAATTTGTTTTGTGATAACCAGGCCGCTCATCATATTGCGAACAATCCATTTTCCATGAGAGGACAAAGCACGTGGAAATGGATTGCTTTTTTGTTTGAGAATAGGGTGCTTTTCGAGAAGTCTCATTGATGAAGATAGACAACAAGATGCAAGTTGTTGACTTGCTCACGAAAGCTCGTGGTGCTAACCAACTTCAGTTCTACTTGGCAAGATGGGCATTGTTAATCCAGGGCCGGTCCAGACAGTGGGCAACCCGGGCGACCGCCCAAGGCCCATGACTCCAAGGGCCCAAAATTTATGGGTTATATATATATATATATATATATATATATATATATATATATATATATATATATATATATATAAGCCAAATATTACTAAAATAATTTTTAGGGCCTAAAGTTGGTTCAAACTCAAACCAGCTCAAAACATAAACAATTTAGCTTGTTTGTTATTGCTAATTGAACGTGTTTATAGTGAAGAATAAAAGATATTTTTTGTTAATTTTTATTATATTTGTCTTTAAGAGACCTTTTTTATCTTTTCGCCCTGGGTCCCATCTATGTTTGGACCGGCCCTGTGTTAATCTACATGCTCCTTGAGGGGGAGTATTAGATATTGATAGCATAGCTATTGTTTACATATTTACCTTAATCTCTTCCTATTGTTTAGGTTGTTTGTTTGGCTAGCTTCCTATTTAAACTCTTATCTATTGCTTTGTTTTCAAGCTATCAATAAGAATTGATTCACGTCTTTGACACCATCGGAATTCTAGAATTTATGGTAGCAGCCACTCTATCCCCACACATATATCTCTGTCTTCTCTTACTCTATCGTGACTGGATTTTTGTTGCTGGTGCTTTTCTTTGCTAGAAAAAGAGTACAACCCAAAGAATTTATGTGCTATTTGAAGTTATGGATTAGAGTTTTTTTTTCTCCTTCACTATCAGTTAAAACTCTTTATTTAAAAAAAAAACAAAAAAAAAACACAATATTATTGTGTTGTTTAAAAAAAATAATTTCTATGGTTTACAAGTTTATTTTATTATGTTTTTCTTAAAACTACAACATTTGGTTATAAACTTATAAACCAAAATAATTTATACAAAGGTTTAAGACATATTTATGCAATAAGGATTATGGACCGGTTTCAAATTTATGCAATTGCATTTAATTTAGCTGACTACAAAGAAAAATCGGTTACGTATATAATTGATAGAAAACGTATACTAAATAAAAAATAACTACTTAATCAATGAAACTATAACTTGCTTACATAAAAACAAAATTAACGCTCGTAAGAGGTAAAATAAGATATTTTGTTTTTTTTAATATCATGAATAAAACATATCCATTTGAAAGAAATGTCGTTAAACCAAATTTTGCCCCTTAGTGTTCTTGTTTTCTTTGGTATTGATGGTTACCTACTACATCGAAAGCATCCATTTCAACTTCCCTCCCAACTCAACTCAAATCATACCAACTCCAAAGACTCTCTTCTTGGCCTTTAAAAGCCCTAAACATAATATCATCTTAAATAAATATTCTTTCCATTCTTTCATACATTTTGGTCATCATTATGGGTCGAGTTCATTCATCCACTATATTGGCAGAGACAATCTCATGGTACTGCTCTTTGTTGTTAGCCTTGATGTTGGTTTTAAGTTGTTGTGAGTCATTAGCAACGGAAGCCGAACAAATGGCAACTAGAGTTTCTATCAAAGATTCAATGTACAGACCGTGTGACGAGATTTACGTGGTTCGTGAAGGAGAGACATTGCATACTATAAGTGAAAAGTGTGGGGATCCTTATATTGTTGAAGAAAACCCGCATATTCATGATCCTGATGATGTTTTTCCAGGACTTGTTATTAAGATTACACCGTTTAAGAAAAAGTGAAGTTGAAGTTTTTGTCTTTTTGCTTGTAATGATTCTACTTTAGGGAAGGTTGGAAATGGAAGCACGAAATTATGTAACTTCTTCTCCATGTATTGATTTAGTTTAATGTATGTTCGAACTTTATTTGGAACAAAACTAAATTTTGGATTATGTCTCATTTCTATCAATGTATTGATAAATTCGCATGTTTTGATTTGAAATGACGAGGTTGATTAGCATCGATTCCAGATTTTGTATTTGAACATCTGCATCTTCTTCAAACTAGGCATTTGTATTTCAACGATGACCCGTTGTCTTCTAAGTGATATAAATAGGGTCAGCATCTTTTGTTTTTGAGAACTCTTATATTGGTAAGAACTCGTGGATAATTTTTTTGGTAGATTTTTTTTTCAAAAAAAAAATTTACATTTATCACAATTTCATGTAGTTAGGAAGATAGTAGCAACAAATTATAAAACTATATTTAATTTCTCAAATAAATATGTATATACAAAACATACTACAATATAAGCAAATTTGGATATATATATATATATATATATATATATATATATATATATATATATATATATATATATATATATATATATATATATATATATATATATATATATATATATATATATATATATATATTTCATTCCAATACTTTTGTTTAACAGCAAACAAAAACATTAGCATTAACCGAAAGACTTAAGCATGGTGCTCAAGACAAATTAAAAAAAAAAGGTTTGAAATGAGAGACATACATCAAATCGACCAATCACTCAAACAAAAATTTTATTTATTTCTAATCCAATTATAAATATATATATATATATATATATATATATATATATATATATATATATATATATATATATATATATATATATATATATATATATATATATATATATATATATATAATATTTTTTTTTATTTCTCTTCTATTTTGGTTTTTAATTTCTCTGGTTGGAACTTCATTTTTTTATTGCATTTTCTATTGCTTTTTGATTTTTGATTTCCTAAATGAAGATAAAGATTACCAATTTACAAACGTATTTTCATGTATAAAGTCGTCAAATGTTGTTCAAGGTTTCATCTCTCATGAATATGTTTTGGTTTTGCAGATTTGAATCGAGACTTAACCATTTCTATTATTGAGGATCTATTGCAAATGGTTTAATTTGAATTGAGACTTACCAGGTGTGTCTTTAGTGTTCTCATATTTTTCCAGGTATTTGTATTTGTGTGTGTATCTATGTACACTTAAATCCTAATTTTTTTTATATCTTTTGTTACAATTAGATTGTACACAAATGAAGATCTTTTTTATCCCAATATAGACTTTGTTTTATATTTCATGATCGATTTGCATTTGGTTAGCTTTTCAGATTTTTAGTTGTTGGCTAATGCCCAAAAATTGGCAGTAGTCCCATCAAAAGTTTATTTTCATAAGATTTTTAAGGATATAAATGTATAAACACATATAGAAGCACCTAAGAAAAAGAAAGATTGTTGTATATGGACGAGATTGACCTTGTAAAATGTAAATGTGGAACAATTTTTTTATATCTATCAAACATGAAAAAGTCAGTAGGGGTAATTTATACCTACCCAACTTATTAAAAACAAAATTTATTTATGATTGTACAGTGCCTAGCACGCAACATAAGCATTATTGAATTTGTATAATCATATAACCAAGTTACATTTTATCTTCATGTTTTGTAGAAGTTTGTATTGAACATCTTTAAGTTATTCATATATCGCATTTTTCAGGATTAAAATCGAACAAGAGAACTAATTGTTTCTATAAACTAATTTCTCAAAATAATATTCGTTCTCGTTGCTTGGCGCGGGTAAACGGCTATTATATATATATATATATATATATATATATATATATATATATATATATATATATATATATATATATATATATATATATATATATATATTTTGAAGTGTCAGGTGAATAGTACTTGACTGTGATTGGTGGTATTTTTTTATTTTCTTCCTTGTAGCACGTTATGTGATGGATTAGTGTCCGCCACGTGTTACCTCCTCAGGTACTGCCATATACACTTATGTCGATGCTTCCCCCTCTAATCTTTTCCCTTCTTTTTTGTTATTGTAGGCTTCAAATTTCTGTGTTCATATAGGATTTTCGATTCAGTCTTCCTACTCTTCTAATCTTCTTCTCACCGACCTTCTGCTGCTTTCATCTACCTCTTTCGCCCACATAGAACCGCCACATCATACTTTGAATCGTCTCCTGCCCGAAGACTCTTTCTCACCCATGCTCCTTCAACCTCTAAGTCAAAGAGGATTTAACGATTTTTCGTTCCGTCTTCGTATCCCGCGTCAACTACCACCCATCAATACCCAAAAAAATTGATAAAATCCCTAATTCTTGATTTCCTGATTTCATAGTTGAAGGAGATGAAAGCACTTCAGTTATAATAGAAGGTTACAATGCCACCAATGCCACCACAGCTCTGTATTCTATCTTGTCTTCAAATATATGATGGTATTTTACTTTGATTTAAGATTTTCGCACCATAAGAACCATCTGTTACAATTGTGGGTAACGTTTTTGGAAGTCTTGCTTCCAAGGCAATTGGTTATGTTAATTACGCCTAAATTCAAGACGACCAGCAACCAGGGCGAATAATTTTTTGCTATAGTCGGTTGGGTTTATTCATCTGTGTTACATAAAGGTCTGTGTTCTTTCTTTTCTTTCGACATATGATGAAATTTTGATTTGATTTTAGATTGTGGCACCAAGGAAAGCATGATTAAGCGACCTAATTTCACTGAAAAAATAATTGTTAAGGGAGCAAATTAAAATTATGCTTTTGGGTGCGATTCTTGGCCTTCCTCCTCCAGAAGACGATACCGATGACTTATTGCCTTTCAATCAATCGTTTCCTCCGCCTGGTATACTTTAGTCAATTACTTGGTGTTGCTGTATGGAGATGTCAAATAATTAGGTGGTGAAATTACGAAGAGAATCGGTAGCGGCATCCATGACATGCCCTATTTGCAATAAGCTCTTTCGAGATGCCACTACTATCCCTGAATACCTTCATACATGTGAGTATTTCTCTCTCTTTTTGCTCATCCAATTCTATCATAACCTTCACTTCAAGTGTTTGAGTTTGATGGTGGGTTTAACTTTGTGTTATTGGTATGTACGAGTTCGCAATTGAGATTCTTTGTGGTGATCTGGTTATGATTTTCTTAATTAATAATTTGTCTATCTTTTATCTTTCATCTTTCATGTTGAATGGCAAAAAAACATGTGTTTTTCTAACTTGATTAATTGGAATGAACCAATTATCTGTTCCGTAAATCTGATATCATGTTTTTATTGTTTAACACTAATATCATACATCAGGGTAAACTAATATGCTTTATGTTTATTTCTTTTAATACAAGAATGTTTTGATAAGAACAAGTGATTTTAAGGTAGTTTTAAACGGTCAACAAGGTTTACTATCAAATTAAGTGTCCATATGGTTGAAGATACTAGTTCTTTTTTTTTGCTGAGAAATTACTAGCACAACATCCGAGTTTCCATTGCATCTGCAGTTGATAATTTTGAAGATTTTGGAACATATTTTGAGACTGTTGGGTTGATGTATTGTAAAGAATTGAAACAGAGGCAGATTAAGTAAAGTGTTTCTAGGATTTTTCGAATCCTTAAGGTAATTTCTTACCTTTCTAATTTCAAACCAACAAATTAATGCATTTTTATTCTCTACATCGATTTATTCATCCCGTTCTTATAAGTTATAACATGTACTATATATGATGATGATATTGGATCTTAGAAAACAACCATCAAATTCTATTTTTCTTTTAATCTGATAGAAAATATTGTTTCAAATATGATTTGCTTACTTTGCTTTCAAACATACATATGACCAATTTTAAAGTTATATGTACGTTTTATTGTACGTATTTTAAACCTGTGTGTGTAACGCCCGCAAATCCAGACTAGTCAATTTAGAGACAATAGGGGTCGAAAACGACTTTTCGACAAAAGATTATTCAGAATAAATAATCTTAACCAAGTTGTAGAGTATGTCACAAGGTTCTCGTACATATAAGGAACGCCGAAATCCGAGTTATAACGAAGAAGTTATGGCCCGTCGAAGTTTTACGGCAAAACCGACACGACACCGGGAAGCGTAAATAGTGAATTTACGATAGAGCGAGATTTAGCCTTAGCGATCTAAACGAAAGTTGTAGAATATGTTAAACTAAGCACATCGATAAAAAGAACGCCCAAATCTGACTTCGTATGAAGAAGTTATGATTTTTCGAAGTTTCGGACTAGCAGTGTACAACCCGAAATTCGAATATTTGATCGAGCGGTTTTTAGCTGACACGACCTAAACGAGAATCGAAGGTCTCGTTGAGAGTAGCGTAACGAGAAAAATATGGGTGAAAACGGATGTCGGATGAAGAAGTTATGAGGATTTAACGGACCAATCGTGTCCCGGCCCGTTGATAATATAAAAATTAAAATCGAGCCAAAATTAGCCAATGAAGTCTAAACGAAAGTTGTAGAGTACGTTCCCACCTTCGCGTGGATATAAAGAACGTCGAAAACGGAGGTCGTACGCGAAAGTTATGAATTTTTAAAGATGAGCATGCAATTTGCGAAATCTGATGCGAGACTGGTGACGTGGCGCGTTGTGGGCCGTCCGATGAAGTCTCAGATCTCGCTTCGGATCATGCCACGAAGCCTCGCCTTACGCCCCGCGTCCGAGTTCGGTACGCCCAGCGTACCCTTCGGTCTTATCCCTTCCGAGTGCGAGACAGCTAGATTCGATGTGGCAGCCCCATCCGAAGTTACGCCCCGCGTAGCCAAGGATTACGCCCAGCGTAGTCCGAGGCCTCGCCGGGTATAAAAAGGGGCGAGGGCCTTCACATTTTTCACACAATTTCCACTTCTCTCTCTAGTTTCTTTCTCTCTCTAGAGTTCCAAACCTCCCCTAAGCCCTAGTTAAACCCCTAGCACCCTAGGGAAGCCCCGAGGCTCCCGGAGTCCCGAGAAAAAGGAGTTTTTCGGTTTCGAAACGCTGCTCCAATTAAGTCCCGGTTTTCGATAAAATTCGCTGTAAGTGTGCTACGCTTATGCAATTTTTTATATAGCTTTCAAATAATTATAGGAATGTTATTAGGTCCTTAAAATAATTATTTGGGCTATTATTATGAGTTATATTGAGCGTTATTAACGCTTAATAATAGTCAGACTAATTAAATTGTCGCGGTTATTGTTAAACTAAACCCTAGTGGTATCGGTACTAGGTTTTATCGAAGGAATATCGTTTTGAGAGTATCGAAGCGCTGTCCGAGTGCTGAGTTACCACCTACTCAGTTGAGTGCATAGTTACTTTCAGCTTACACATAGATATGAAGTATTTTACGTGCTGTGTGTGTATATTATCTGTATACTTGCTATCTATATTGGAAGAACGTTTTATACATGTTTTCAGTGATCCAAACTGTATATGTATTTTATATCTACATAATGTGCGGGGTAAAACACGGGTAGATATAATAGTTGCTGTGTGACAAAATAAAATAATGAGAGGCCTCGTTATAGCTGTTCTTGATGATCTAGTCATCTAGCGGAGTATAGATGACAACCACGGACTATTCTAGACAGTCCAGTGGAACACTAGCAGGCTCGCAACCTGTAGGTGTTTATTCGAACTGTGTGTTTATTCGAACTGTGTGTTTATTTGAACTGTGTGTTTATTCGAACTATGTGTTTATTCGAACTGTGTGAACTGTGTGCTCACCAGGTATACTCCATCCCAATGATAGTCCTTTGACTAGGTCCCTTGTGTTAGATGTTTTAGGGACGTAATGTGAGGATAACGGGAATGGGTAATTGGGTTGATTGTTTGATGTTTAAAAATAATAATTATATTATTGTGGGTTGAAAACCCTATGTACTCACCAGGTTTCCCAACCTGACCCACTCAGTTTATTTATATCACAGGTGTTGATATGAAGTCACATTACATAGAGAGATTTAAAGAGATGTAGATCACTAGTGTAAATAATTGTAAGTTCTGTTTATGCTTATGTTTCTGTATTAACGATGACATCCCAAACGTTTTAAAATGAAATAAATACGTTTCTTCGAAAATGTTTTAATAACGTATTTACCATGTCTTTCTGGGAACAAATTCCGCAACATTTTTATAAAATGAAGTACTCTGATTTTTATAAAGCATAAACAAAATCGGTCTTTTCTGGCCGTGATTTTTGGGGATGTCACAGTTGGTATCAGAGCATTAGTTTAAGCGAACTAGGAATATGGATTTATTTCTAGACTTAAACTTAGAATGCTAAGCGATGATTGTGAGGTGTGAGCACTAGATTATTTTAGGAATTATGCCTAAAATGCTTTTATGTGCTAAATACTTGTGCCTGATATGCTGTTAGTTGTTCGGATCTATGGTCTGTTGCCGACCGGATCTGGAAACCTTATGTGTTTAGGATTCTAAACGTACGACTACGATATTAGAACTAGCATATAAACGTTTCAGAGTGATAAGGATGATTTAAACGTCAATCCTAAGTAAAGGTTTAGATTCACCTCATTCGGTGTATAGATCAAGATGGTAAGAACACGTAGCGGGAACGTGAATGCAAATGGGAACCGAGATCAGCCCCCAGTGATTGAGCAAATACCGGTGATGGAAGCCATTGCTGAGCCAGTCACAATGGCCGGAGTGCAAGCGATGATCCAAGCAATGTTGGATCGTCAAATGGAGGAAACTAGACGTTTGCTCCAGCAAAATCGAGAGGAAGCCACTATTCAGATCGAACGGCCCGAGTTGAATGAAGGGCAGACTGAGGAGGAGAACTACAGTGGGACTGTTGGTCAAGTCAACCCGCCAATAGTTCGACAAAACAACCAAGATGACAAAGTCGAGAGGAATAGATGCAAGTACAAGGATTTTCTGACTTGCAAGCCATTGACTTTCACTGGAAAGGAGGATCCGATCGGGGTCATGGATTGGATCTCGGAGATGGAGTTAGCTTTCATGACGTGCGGTTGCAGAGGAAAACAACAGACCACATTTGCAGTGCGTCAGTTTCGAGGAGGCGCTGTACGTTGGTGGAATACCTTGGGGAAAACTCTGAGCCCCAATGAGCCCCTGCAACTAACATGGGCAGAATTTCTGGTGCAGTTCAAACGTAGGTACTGCTCAGCCCAAAATCTGCTCGAGCTGGAAAACCAATTCCTTACCTTGAAGAAAGGAAGCATGTCTGTTGATGAATACACCAACAATTTCACAGAGAAGATGGAGTTCGCCTTACGTCTTGTTCCAGATGAGCTGACGAAAGTCGACAAGTATGCTAAAGGACTTCCATGGGAGTACGCGGTGCCAGTGCGTCAGGCACCTACTCTGGAGGCAGCTATCTGGGCTGCCAAGTCTGTGGAAGATATGATTAAGGGAAGAGCTGCCAACAAGATTGAGGTTGGCGAAAAGAGGAAGTTTGAGGAATCTACGAGGCCCAATAAGAAGATCAAGTATGGTTCAAAGGAGTCTAGCGGAGGAGGAAACAAAGTGAAATGGTGCGAGAAGTGCAAGAAGAATCACTTTGGGAAATGTAGCGAAGAAGTGACTTGCTACAAGTGTGGGAAGACCGGACATTACGCCAACGAGTGCAAAAGGGTGTGTTATGAATGCCGTGAAGAAGGGCATGTTGCTAAGGATTGCCCGAAAAAGAAAGAGGCGGCAAAACCAAACATTCCACCAAAGGCAAGAGCATTTCAAATGATCCTTGACGAAGCAGCTGACGATGCAAGGAATCAGGAGTAAGGATGGATATATAGAGATCAAGTTATGAAGAAGCCATATAGATAGTGTCATATGATGTAGCCTATTAGAGGCATAGTCTAGGGTGAACTTGAACACCTATGTAACCGTTTCAAGAAATAATATGAAACCTTTGTTTTGTTATCTGATGTGTTAAGTTGTTGTGTGGTTTTCTTGTATGGTGACTTGGAAAGACTGCGGGACAATACTTGGAACGAGTATGAGTAGGTGTGAATGGTAGTAGAGGCCTATACTACCGGAAGCACAGGACTCACACTTGGATCAGGGAAAGTCACAAGGTTACCGAGAAGCTAGAAATTGATTTCGTTTTATTCAAGTATGTCGTTACCATCGTTTTGGTAATGACTAAGAAGATTGTTGATATTCCGACCCTTGTGGTCATATCGAATCGAGTCCGACTACGATGAGTATGTTGTGTGGTTCAGAGAAACAAGTTTGATGTAGCGTCCGACATTAAACCAAACGGTTGAAATTAAAACGATCAATAGAAGTATCGCACTCGTTGTTAAAGAAGTTGGTAGCTAGAAATGCCTAATGTTAAAGAGTGACTATATCACATTAGAACATGAAGGAAGGCATAGTCTGTTTTAGAATTTAACTCTAAGAGGCCTAAGTCTAAGTGTTGCAACATACGATGATAGGTCATTAGAATATGACACATCGATCCATAGTAGTAATAAAAGAAGTCATCTCAAATTCGTATCCAGTAAGGATCGAGATTTTGACTTGAAGATCATAATTTGGAGTCTAGCCTGAGGAAGAGAGCAGGTGCACGATCGAGTACTACATACAGTCAATAAGTCTGAGAGATAGACTTGAAGGAATGTAGAAGTTATAATTATTACCTAGGATGAAGAGACGACGTATGGAGTTATTATACGACCATGTTTCGTTGATGATTCTGGGACGTAATCATCCTAAGGGGGAGATAATTGTAACGCCCGCAAATCCAGGCTAGTCAATTTAGAGGAAATAGGGGTCGAAAACGACTTTTCGACAAAATATTATTTAGAATAAATAATCTTAACCAAGTTGTAGAGTATGTCACAAGGTTTTCGTACATATAAGGAACGCCGAAATCCGAGTTATAACGAAGAAGTTATGGCCCGTCGAAGTTTTACGGCAAAACCGGCACGACACCGGGAAGCGTAAATAGTGAATTTACGATAGAGCGAGATTTAGCCTTAGCGATCTAAACGAAAGTTGTAGAATATGTTAAACTAAGAACATCGATAAAAAGAACGCCCAAATCTGACTTCGTATGAAGAAGTTATGATTTTTCGAAGTTTCGGACTAGCAGTGTACAACCCGAAATTCGAATATTTGATCGAGCGGTTTTTAGCTGACACGACCTAAACGAGAATCGAAGGTCTCGTTGAGAGTAGCGTAACGAGAAAAATATGGGTGAAAACGGATGTCGGATGAAGAAGTTATGAGGATTTAACGGACCAATCGTGTCTCGGCCCGTTGATAATATAAAAATTAAAATCAAGCCAAAATTAGCCAACGAAGTCTAAACGAAAGTTGTAGAGTACGTTCCCACCTTCGCGTGGATATAAAGAACGTCGAAAACGGAGGTCGTACGCGAAAGTTATGAATTTTTAAAGATGAGCATGCAATTTGCGAAATCTGATGCGAGACTGGTGACGTGGCGTGTTGTGGGCCGTCCGATGAAGTCTCAGATCTCGCTTCGGATCATGCCACGAAGCCTCGCCTTACGCCCCGCGTCCGAGTTCGGTACGCCCAGCGTACCCTTCGGTCTTATCCCTTCCGAGTGCGAGACAGCTAGATTCGATGTGGCAGCCCCATCCGAAGTTACGCCCCGCGTAGCCAAGGATTACGCCCAGCGTAGTCCGAGGTCTCGCCGGGTATAAAAAGGGGCGAGGGCCTTCACATTTTTCACACAATTTCCACTTCTCTCTCTAGTTTCTTTCTCTCTCTAGAGTTCCAAACCTCCCCTAAGCCCTAGTTAAACCCCTAGCACCCTAGGGAAGCCCCGAGGCTCCCGGAGTCCCGAGAAAAAGGAGTTTTTCGGTTTCGAAACGCTGCTCCAATTAAGTCCCGGTTTTCGATAAAATTCGCTGTAAGTGTGCTACGCTTACGCAATTTTTTATATAGCTTTCAAATAATTATAGGAATGTTATTAGGTCCTTAAAATAATTATTTGGGCTATTATTATGAGTTATATTGAGCGTTATTAACGCTTAATAATAGTCAGACTAATTAAATTGTCGCGGTTATCGTTAAACTAAACCCTAGTGGTATCGGTACTAGGTTTTATCGAAGGAATATCGTTTTGAGAGTATCGAAGCGCTGTCCGAGTGCTGAGTTACCACCTACTCAGTTGAGTGCATAGTTACTTTCAGCTTACACATAGATATGAAGTATTTTACGTGTTGTGTGTGTATATTATCTGTATACTTGCTATCTATATTGGAAGAACGTTTTATACATGTTTTCAGTGATCCAAACTGTATATGTATTTTATATCTACATAATGTGCGGGGTAAAACACGGGTAGATATAATAGTTGCTGTGTGACAAAATAAAATAATGAGAGGCCTCGTTATAGCTGTTCTTGATGATCTAGTCATCTAGCGGAGTATAGATGACAACCACGGACTATTCTAGACAGTCCAGTGGAACACTAGCAGGCTCGCAACCTGTAGGTGTTTATTCGAACTGTGTGTTTAACCGAACTGTGTGTTTATTCGAACTGTGTGTTTATTTGAACTGTGTGTTTATTCGAACTATGTGTTTATTCGAACTGTGTGAACTGTGTGCTCACCAGGTATACTCCATCCCAATGATAGTCCTTTGACTAGGTCCCTTGTGTTAGATGTTTTAGGGACGTAATGTGAGGATAACGGGAATGGGTAATTGGGTTGATTGTTTGATGTTTAAAAATAATAATTATATTATTGTGGGTTGAAAACCCTATGTACTCACCAGGTTTCCCAACATGACCCACTCAGTTTATTTATATCACAGGTGTTGATATGAAGTCACATTACACAGAGAGATTTAAAGAGATGTAGATCACTAGTGTAAATAATTGTAAGTTCTGTTTATGCTTATGTTTCTGTATTAACGATGACATCCCAAACGTTTTAAAATGAAATAAATACGTTTCTTCGAAAATGTTTTAATAACGTATTTACCATGTCTTTCTGGGAACAAATTCCGCAACATTTTTATAAAATGAAGTACTCTGATTTTTATAAAGCATAAACAAAATCGATCTTTTCTGGCCGTGATTTTTGGGGATGTCACAGTGTGGTTATATTTATATTTTTGTATTGGAATGAAATAGGAGAAACAACTGCGGAATAGAAGAGAATCCTTTCAGAACTCTTATGAAGCTCAAGAAGTTGGCGAAGATGAAAGAATGTAGCCTCTACCTTCAATTGGATTGAAAACTCTTTCTTCAATGGTATCTTTACTAGCTTTGTACAGTAGGGGTGGATTCATTATGCAAATACATAAGAAGGTGGGTTTACTGCTCTTTGACAACTTTTCTAAAACAATAATGGCAATTTGTAAGACAAGCCTTTTGTATTTTAAGGTTTCTTTGATGTTTGTTTCTTTCCATGAACGCAACAATGAATTCTAATGCTATGACTGACATGAAACTATCAGTGTTCACAACCTCCAAATTCATTAAGAACATAGGTTTAGGTGGAACGAGCTTTTGTTCTGTAAGGGTGTGTAGACATCCATTACGTAAAACTGAATTTTATTCACATGGTTCTTTTTGAACTAATGATATCAAACCATGATGTTTACATTTTTTTGTTTGACATCACATATTCTAGGTTTCCAACTATTTCTTTCCATTTTGTAGTAAATCAAATTATAAATCTAAATAGGTAAATATGTCATGGTTTTCCTTGACAAGAAATGGAATGGAATTTAGTTCCATTCCGTTCATATTTTATTATTCCTTTGGAAACCGGTCAAAGGAATTGGATCACTAATTATGTTATATGGTTAAATTACCCTTTATTGATATTTTTTCTGACTTCGGTAGGGTTTGCTTATTCATGTGTAAAGGCAGCATGTCATGGTTGATGTAAAATAAGGTAACAAAGTGAATGCATCTTCTTCCCTGAATCTTTTTTTGGTTTTAATTTTTAATAAAACTGGACTCATCTTATGAAAAAGTTATGTTATATTATGAAATATAGAACATGAAGTATATTTAAGATAGTTGTTTGATATGTAAGAAAAGTAATGGCACTACAATTTGTTAAAGCATAGTCTTTTGTCATTAGTTCAATTCTCATCAGATCTGTTTTTTGCTTCAAAGAAATAATGCATTGGGTGAATCTGAATGGAATCTAGCTGGATTAGGTGGAGGGCGAGTATAAAATTAAAGCAATGTAAGTTAGAAATTATTTTCTATTCCTACAAGTTATTGCAAGAAGAAGTATATATGGTTGGTATAGAAGAACCAAGGAGGAGGGACTTATCTTCAACAGTTTCAATCAACATGTATGCAACTCCATATCTCTTCAACTACATCAAACAATACATAAAAAACAATCACACAACCAAGGTGAAATCTAAACCAATTCTTGTTCTTTTCGACACGGGTCATACTTTTTATTACTGCTTAAACTGGGAATACGATTAAAGAAAAAAACAATATAAAATACTATAATTGTTCAATATGGTATAAAGAATATTTTTTTTGCCCAATTATTAATTATTAAAAAATATATAATTGATTAAGCGGAATTGCGCACACCTATGGTTGTTACATGTGCAAAAAATAAGAAAGAACTATGTTTTAGTTCAAAATATGGCTAAAATGCAGATTGATACATCATTTGTGTTTGACAAAGTATGTTACATTGTGTGCCAGAAACCAAGTTCCAGGTAATGGTTATAGAATACTTACACTCTTATTCAATACAAGCAAATTAAGTATCACTATACTTCCAATTTACAACTTTTTTCCTCTTTTAAATTTTTTTTTACCAAAAAATAAAAACTAAATAACAATGTACTTTGAGTTTACACATTTTTGTTTTTGTTTTCAGCAATTTAGTTGATTTTTTTTACCAAAACACAAAGCTATTGATATTTCTTGAATTTTTTAATATTTGGGTGGTATATGTACTAAATAGGAATTCATTTACATTTCTTACCAAAAACCAAAATACATTATATTATAAATTTTATTTCGATTTATTTTTATTATTACATTTACATTTGATTATTTTTTTATGACAAATCAAGTAAATATAGATCAGACACTTTTAGCCAATGGATAGCATTGGTAACATTGATTGTATGTACAAAAAAAGTAAATTGCAATTTATAATACACAAAAATATAAAATTAGTTTGTTATTTATTGTAGAGTGTTATGGACAAGGAGTTGGAAAACTTAAAAGAAGTTGTAATGAAGCGTGATGATAGAGGAGATCCAAAGGGAAAGCTTGAGCCCTAAAAGCATATAGAGGCTTAATTACCTATTACAGTCAATGAGCAACAAGTGACAAATTTACACAATGTACCCTTATGGGATTTCCAATTTTTCCTATTCCTTCTATCAGATTGATTTCCACTTAGTTCTTTGGGTTTAGTTGTACCGAATACATATCCGATCCCCACGAAGCGGGGGATCCTTTAATAGTTAATGATAAAAATGCTAATGTCATCGGCAAGGAACTTAACAATGTTCCTCTCATTTCGGAAAACCACCACATTTTGGGCTTTGCATATAGTCCAAAAGGGTCGAGTAAACAAAATATAATTGCAACCTTTTGATTTTTTGTGTCACGTGTTCCCCCTCAATTGCTTCATCATATTAGAACAGGCGAAGGGTTGGTTTTGCAAGATAGATGGCAAATTGATAAGCAATTTCTACAACCTCAAACTATAGCTACATGAAAAGAACACATGATCGACATTCTCCACCATGTTGTTGCAGAACCTACACAAATCAGAAGAAATGATCACCACTCTTTTAATGAGATCATCAATTGTTGGAACTCTATTCTTCATTATTTGCCATACAAAGCAATTTATTTTCCTTGGAATCCAATTATCCACTTGAAAGTATTATAGTTGTCAAGATCATTGATCAAAATTCTTCAAAGTAGTGGAGAACTAATAAAACTAATAATTAACATACAAATAGCACTTATCAGATATACGACTCCACTTAATTTATACTAGGCAAATGTCAGCGCGTTGCGTGGATATAAAAAAATATTTTATATTAAAAATAACTAAATCATTGTTATTAACAATAAATAATAATTTCATAAAAAATATAAAAAATGATTTCTAGTATTGGTATTATGTTGAACTATATTATAAGAGATAAGGTTGGAACTTGAAGTTGTTTTGCATATATAAAGTTATATGATTAAAATAGAAAAAAAATTAATTTTTAAAATAAATAAATCATTATTGTTATCTATTAAATAATAATTTCATATTAAATTAAAACGTTTATATTAAATAATATCATTATGTAGAAAATACGATAATAGTGACATATTTTTATTTATCTTAAATTTTATCATTATGTACAACATATGATAATAGAGACAACTTTTTTTTTTTTATCTTAGATAGTAAAAAAAATGTTTTGTATCATAAATATTACCATAATTATATAGAACATATGATAATAGTGACGTCTTGTATAAGGTTAAAACTTTAAATTGTATTACATACAGGGTTGTAAAATTTGGCTAACACAACCAAATACTCGGCATGTTAAACTCGGCCTCCAATGAAAGTGAGTTTGCCTAAATCAGCCAGAAGACATTCAGATCCTTATTAAACTCGGTCAAAATCTAAAAGATACGGTCCAAAATCATTTTCGAAATTCTGAAATTTAACTGGTCACTTGTCGACAAAGACAATCTCACCAAAGAATACACTCAATGTCCTACAAAGTTAGATGCAAGGAAGATCTCATGGCTTAGTCCCTTTGAAACATTCCACAACCTTTCCTATTTATAGAGGAGAATACATTCTCTTGTTTACTCTCACGATCAATATGGGATGAAGACATTTTAATTAAACTCATTTCTTTATTTGCCAATAATTTCATTTTGTTAAATACAATATTAAATAATAATAAAAACGTTATCCAGAAAATTTATTGTTCAATAGTTCCATTTTTCAATAATCTCGTAAGTTGCTATAAAAAATTAAGTTTTTATTGAATAACTTTTTGTTAAATCATAAAATTATAAATTCAATTAGGTACTTAATATAGAAAGTTTGTTTATATGTATTTTCATGATTCAAAATGTCATTATAACATGAATTTATTTATAAAATATAATCGAGTATATATTTTCTGCTTTTGAATCAAAGTGATTTTTCAAACAATTATAATTTTATGTTTAGGTAGATTTTTTTTATATTTATATAACATTATGTAACTTATAATATTATTATAAACAATTTGAATAATCATGGGAGTTTCAAATGTATGTGGTGAAAGGAAAATGTTTCATTTATTGGTCCAAATTAATCAAACTCGGACCGATTCAGCTTGATATACCAAACTACATAACGTTTTTTCTATTGAAACCCGGTCTGTGTATATTTTGTGTTTTTGAATCAAATTTATTTTTCAAACAATAATAATTTTATGTTTAGGTAACTTATTTATAATATTATTAGAAACAATTTGAAAAATCATGGAAGTTTCGAATGTATGTGCTAAAAGGAAAATACTTCCTTTATCGGTTCAAATTGATCAAACTCAGACCGATTCAACTCAATATACCAAACTATATAATGGTTTTTCAACTAAAACTCTGGAGCCTAAAAAAATCTCGTTCAAAACCATTTTGGGGATTCTAAAACTTAAATGGACCGTTGCCAATGAAGACAATTTCACCAAAGAATACCCTCAACATCCTAAAAAGGTAGGCATAAGGAAGTTCTCATGGTTTGGTCATTTTGAAACATTTTACAACCTTTCCTATTTATAGAAGAGAAAACGTTCTCTTGTTTACTCTCACCATCGATATGGGATGAAGACATTGTAATAAAACACACTTTCTGGGTAATAAAACATTATTCAACTTATTTAGTAAAACACCCTTTCTCTTGTTTACCCTTTCTTTATTGTTCAATAGTTTCATTTTTCTATAATCTCGTAAGTTGCTATCTAAAAAAGTAAGTTCTTATTGAATAACTTTTTGTTCAATTCTAAAATCATAAATTCGGTTAGGTACTTAATATAGAAAGTTTGTTTATATGTATTTTCAAGATTCAAAAGTTCAGTATAAAAAGAATTCATTTATAAAATATAATATGCGTATATATTTCGTGCTTTTGATCAAATCGAATTTTCAAACAATTATAAATTTATGTTTAGGTAGATGTTTTTTTATATTTATATAACATTATGTAACTTTTTTAAAATATCATTGGAAACAATTTGAAAAATCATTGGAGTTTCAAATGTATGTAGTGAAAAGGAAAAATTTTCTTTTATGGTCCAAATAGATCGAACTCGGACTGATTCAACTAAATATACTATACTACATATTTATTTTTTTCTAGTGAAACCCGGTTTGTATATATTTCGTGTTTTTGAATCAAAGTGATTTTTCAAACAATTATAATTTTAGGTTTGGGTAGATGTTTTTTTATATTTATATAAAATTATGTAACTTATTTATAATATTATTAGAAATAATTTGAAAAATCATGGGAGTTTCAAATGTTTGTTGTGAAAGGAAAATGATTCATTTATCGGTCCAAATTGATCCAGCTCCGGTTCAACTCAATATACCCAACTACATAATTTTTTTTCTAACTGAAACACGGTTTAAACCTGAAAAAATTCGGTTCAAAACCATTTTTGGAATTCTAAAAGTTAACTGGACACTTGCAAATATAGACAATCTTACCAAATAATACTTTCAAAATCCTACAAAGGTAGGCATGAGGAAGTTCTCATGGTTTGGTCCCTTTGAAACATTTCACAACCTTTCCTATTTATAGAAGAGGAAACATTCTCTTGTTTACTCTCACCATCGATGTGGGATGAAGACATTGTAATAAAACACGCTTTCTTTTTATAGAACATTATTTAACTTGTTTATAATATTATTGTAAAGAAGTTGAAAAGTCATGGAAGTTTCAAATGAATGTGTTGAAATGAAGTTAAAAAAAGGGATTTCAAGTGCATGAGATTCAAGAAAAAATGTTAGCTTTATACGTATGTATGATTTTGTTGTACAAAGAAATGTGCTTTCCCGAAGAGTTCTAGAAAAACTTAATTCACATAAGTAAATGTTTGTCTAAATGTAAATCAAATTATTGATTAAATAAAAATAGTTTGACTATAAGTATTTTATGGCACTTTTTTAGTTATGTACTATGTCTAAAGGTTAAAAATAATAAAATATGACACTAACTATGTAATAGAAATTGATTTATTTATTATATGTTTATAATAGCAAAAAAATAAAATTAACGATTAACTAAAAAACATGTAACTATAACTATTTTTTTGCCACTTTTAGAAATGCACTTATTAATACAATAGTTTTGTTGTCACGATGTAATTTTTTATGTGTGTATAAAAATAAACAATATTCATAATAAAAGAAAAACAATATGATTGCTATTGTTTTATACATATGTTCAGTTGTGTGGTCATATGTAATTAGCAAACATTAATTTGTACGTATGTGTGTTTTTTTTTTTTTTGTGACGTGACACAAATATTTTTTTGTGTCTCATCAAGGTCTTTACAACAAACACATTAATAAATTCTTAAAATACAAAATATGAGTTAATTTTTAACATACAACATTAATATGTTGTCATTGATCATTGATAACAAATGAAACCCGTTGTCCATGTTACGAACTAATTATAATCATCTATAAAACACGATTTCACTTCATCAACTAACATTACAAAAATCAAACACCCCACCATCAGCTAACCAAACCATACACATAACACATTTACTTATGTTCATCCCATAAGACAAAAACTAACCACCCCACCCCACCATCAATTGCATTCACATATCCATGATCATTTGTTTAATGGGATCAAAATACAACTTCTTTTTTATCTATACAAATCCATATTTAAAACTAACATAAGGATGAAAGAAATGAAACTAGGTTGTTGTAATACATTGTTAAATGAAAGTGGGGTTTCTATTTTCGTACATTTATCACTTTTCAAAAAATAAAATAAATAAGTAAAATGGTTTAATAATAAGGGTAAACGATCTAAGGAACCTGAAAATACTTTCCATACATCCTACGCCTCTTAAGTTCAACCATGGCTTGAGATCACCTCCATAATCCTCATTGATTTAACAAGCCTCCAACAATCCACATGAATGACCCAATAAAAGTAATTCAGCTTCAACAAAACTCTGATTCGCGTGCACAATAGTATCCAGTTAGGCAAGTTTAGTTTGCATAAAGTATATAAAAATAAGGAGATCCATTGACAAGATGAATTGATTCGTACACATCAAGATGTAATTAGTAAGCCAGTCTTTTAGATGTTAGCATCTATGTGTTCTGAAACCACCCTTCTCATATCTAAATAAAACATAAATAAAGGATGATTTTATATGCTTGAACTTTTCAATAGCTCCTAAATGCACCAATATAACAACATAGTTTCATTTATTTCCTTTATTATAATTTATAGCATCCTACCTTCATTAAAAAAAATAGGATGCTATGATTGTTGGGTTTTCTTCAAAATCTTTTTTCTAAAAACACTAAAAAAAAGCATTATAATTAGATTAAACATAGAACTCTTTTGAACCTACCAATGATCATTTTACAAAACATGGAAAGATTAACAACCATAGAAAGAAAAAATCTTACAACCATTGAAGACTTTGATTCCTCTTAGGAGGTTGGAAATTGATGAGGATTACAAAAGTATCAAATGAGAGCTTCCATAGAAGTATCCAACAATCAAGGATAAACCACTTCAAGATGCTAGTTTTCACTTGTATATAAGTTGTTCTTAAAGCACCAACACATATACTAAATAAATCTTAAGCAGAAGAAACTTATAAGCATTTAGTTCAAGCACCAAATTGCAAGAAATATAAGATAGAAAGAGGACTCCAAAACCGCAAATTTGGCAACCGTTCAATGATAGAGAAGAGAGAAAACCTTGCTAGTTTTTTCCTCATGTCTTCCTTATGTAATTCCATTAATGAACCAAGCCAAAGCTCGTCATTAAATGAAAGTATGTACCTTATGCCAAACATGTCTTGAGAATAAGAAAAGAAATAAAAAAAAGATAACACACAATGTCAACCTCTAGTGGAGGTTGGAGGTTTTGACAAGAAAGTCAAAACCAAGAGTATGTTGCACACTTTCTTACAAATTTGCTAGTTACAAGTCCAAACAGATGGTTACTCAAAGTGTCCGTTTAACTGTACATGACTTATATATTCATGTTATATGAATATAACTAGTTATTATTTATTTATTTATTTATTTATTTTGGTTTCCTTGAAACAATAGTTTTTAGTTAATTGTTAAAATATTACTTTCATAAAATAATAATTCTCTAATTAAAGCACAAGTCTTGATAATATTTATTAATAATAAAATTACGTTAATAAATAAGTAATTAGTAGTAACTTTCTATAAGTTGTGACCATATATGATCATATTTCATTAGAAAATATCATTCTATAATGACTCTGGGACATAAACATCTTTCAATGATAAAGGAATCAGTAAAAGTATATTGTCATTTCTTGTTTTGTATTTACAACTCAAACAATAACATTTCTTTGTATCTTCAAACCAAGCTATAAGATTGGACTTTCATTTTATCTATAATTTTATTTATAAAAATAAACTATAAAATTTTACTTTAATTTACTCTTTATCATATTACTTACGCATACACATACACATACAGTAACACGGTCACATATAAAGTCATACACACATAGTCATATACACACTCAAACATATATAGACATGATGACATACAATCACATACCAAATTATTGTTACCTTTCTTACATCAGATAAAATGATGATGCTAAATGCATTCTACCATAAAGATTAACCATACAATACTCAAACACATTAAACCCTTAAGTTTTAGATACATATTTAAGCAAATCTGCAAAATAACTAGAAAGGTAATAATCCAGGTTAGGGGTTCATGGCTCAGTGATTAAAGCAAGGTCCTTATATGGGATTTCAATTTCTTTATTGCAACATGGGTGAGGTAGTGGGTGTTTTACTAAAATTGGGGATTGAGTGTGGTGTCTGATAGGATGGGGTTATTGGGGTTTCGATAACAGAAAAATAGAAAGGAGAGAGAACAGAGAACATACCAAAATCATAGTTCAAAGAATAGGGATTAATCGAAGCTGGTGTCCAACATAATCTCTAACTCAAATAGAAATTAGAGTTTTTAGTGGATGCCTCACCAATAGCTGATTTTTAAGAAAAGGATGCGGTAGTAAGGGGTTGTTTGGTAGGATTTGAATTTTTAAGATTTGAATTTTTAAGAAGTTTGAATTTCTAAGAGGGTCTGAATTTTTAAGATTTGAATTTTTAACATACTGTTTGGTTTGAACCTCTGAATTTTCGTGCTGAATGATAAAAATGACAAATTTTCCCTTTTATATCATTTCTTTTAATAACAACATCATATCTTTGACATAAAATCCATTGAAGTAGGATGCTAAATATAAATAATACACCCAATAAAACAAAAAAAATACAATGAAAATTAAACAAGCTAATATTTCATTATAATTACTTGCCAATAGTTTAGAACCAGAAATGTATATATATATATATATATATATATATATATATATATATATATATATCATATTATAATCTTGTAAATAAGTAGTCTTTACAAAAGAAAAGCAATCTTTACTACCAAAAGTTCTTAAGAAAAAAGAAAGGGTAGGGATGTTTTGAACATTAATGGAGTTAAAGAAATTTGATTTGATTTCGTTTTGAACACTTCTTGCTTTGACCCTTCTCTTTGCTGCATACAAGGATAATGTATATATCCGGTTAGCAAATCAAGAGGTTTGAAAGATATAACAAGTATGATAAGTGATTGTAAATGTAAATGCCAAATCTCTACATAATCAAATATGATTCAAAGCTCTACATGATCAATGATGAAATTTCTATAAATCAACATAAATAAAGAAATCCAAAATGACCTCACAAGGATGATGATCGCTTGACCAACATACCCTTACATCAAACATTCTTTCATTCATTCTCACGTCTTTCTTTAATCTTAAGGAGGTTATACCAGGAAATAGTAAACATTGAATATGTGTAACAATGCAAGAACATGATAAGGATAATTGTTTCGAAAAAACCTTGCAAGCTAATGGCTAAAGCCAATTCATTTTCATCAATATCTCCTCTACTTATAAACAGAGACCAAAAAGTCGAAAAAAAAATCCATGTTGATTGATTGTCTTTGAAAGCATCTTGGCAAGAATTGTGAAATGATGAAAAGTTAAAAATCGATGGAGATGATAAAGGGATACAAAAATCACACAAACAAGTATATAGATACACAATTCAACTCCAGTTGGGACCTAAAGCTATGGTTATTAGAACGATGATTTGATACTCGAATTTTAGGGGAAACAACTCTGATACTTGATTTTCAATCATTAAACTCGAATTACAAAGCTAGAGCAAACTAAAACTTTACCTGTAGAAGATGATGAGGACGAAGTAGAAGAATGCGGAGGCGAAGGCGTCATAAATGAAGCAGTCGAAGGCGGCAGCAAATCCGGTGATGGTGGTGGCATTGTAGATCCGACGGAGGTAGATGGATGATGTCAGAGGGTTGCAGTCATGCAATTGGAGATGCAGGGAAGGAGGGGTCGGCGTTTGTGAAAGAAAGAGAAGATGGAAAGGGTTGATGTACTAGGGAAAAAAGGAACTCACGTTCTTTTTTTTTTTTTAATTCAGACACATCCCAAGATCTGAAAAGTTAAGACGCATTTTAAAAATTGAGAGCCATAATTCAAATGTCACCAAACAGTCTTGATCGTAAAAATTAAGAGACTGACTCTTAATTTTCCAATTAAGAGGCTACCAAACAAGGCCTTAGTGAGCAAACCTGGTGGCAATGACATCGACAGTTTTGAGAGTTATGTTTAGATCGATGGTGGTTTAGGGATAGAAATAAAATAGTGTCGAAGTCTTGGAACACTAAGATGCAACAACGGCGAGTGGATATGAAGAGATTAAGGTTTTCTTGTGTGAGCTAGATCCGTGTTATGAAAATATGAAACCAAAATGGTATTCGACTTTTGGGTGATTAGAGCGAAGGAACCCGGAATTTCATTTTGGGGAAAACTATTTAAGGGGGAAAGTTTCTCAATATACATTTTATTTTAAATTTTGATTTGTTGATTTTGGATTTATGTAGAAAATATTTTTATCGAAAAAAAATAGTAAAAGAACATAAATAATTACATTTTTGAATTTTCATGGTAAGATAACCTGAGTTATATAATTTCATAATTGTAAAAAAAAGGATAATCATAGAAAATTGAGAAGTTTTTTCAATAAATTTATGGATCAACAAGATAAAATTTGGTAGGGATGATCATGATTTACGATTTGTGTTAGATAAAAAAACATGTAATATTGGATACAAAATAACAATATAGGTTTTAATTTTTGGAAGATAAATAAATCTTGGTGTGATGGTTATCACATCAAGATGGGGATGACATCATGGGCGGGTAGGCTTATGGCTCATATTTTAAGGGCTAAGGATTAGGGCTTAGGGCATTTAACTTATGGCATATGGATTATAACTTAAGACATAAGGTTTATTAGTTAGGGCTTATGGCTTATGGATTATGGTATATATCATATGTATTACGACTTATGGATTATCACTTATTGCTTATGAAATACGAATTACGGCTAATGACTTATGGCTTCTTGCTTATGAATTATGACATATGATTTATTGGTTAGGGCTTATGGCCTATGGTATATGGTTTAATGATACAGTTTAGAATATATGAGTTATGGTTTAAACCTTAGGGCTTATGAATTATGACTTATGGCTTAGGGATTATTTTTAGGACTTAAGGTTTATAACATGGGGACTAGGGCTTGTGAATTATGATGTATGGCCTAAGGTTTAAGGCTTATAGGTTAAGGATTAAAGCCTATGGAATATAACGTATGTTAATACATATATTTTATGACTTATGAATTACGAATTAGGGCTTGTGGCTTATAGTTTATAGCTTAGGGCTTAAAGCTTATAACATATGGTTTAGAGATTAGTTATTAGGGCTTATGAATTAAGGCATGTTGTTTAAGTCTTATGGTAATGGCTTGTAACTTATGAATTAGGGCACATCCCTTATGACTAATAGATTAAGGATCAAGGGCTTAAGGCATATGGATTAGCAGTTAGTGTTCAAGAATTATGGCTTATGACTTATGACTTATGACTTAAGGCTTATGGCTTAATGGTTGGAGATTATGACTTATATATTAGGGATTATTGCTTATGGCTTAGGGATTAGAGGCATGTAATATTGGCTCATGCTTGGAGATTACGACTTAGGGCTTATGACTTACAAATTAGAATTTAAGGATTATGTAACAGCCCGGATTTCCAGGTATCTTTATTGTTTATGATTTTGGTGTTTTGAGAGGGGACTCAGCGAGTTGGAGCTCAGACTCGCCGAGTAGGGTCGCGATTCTGGACGCGGGATTCGCCTGGACTCGGTGAGTCCAGGATATGGACTCGGCGAGTCCGCGCTGTATAATGAAACCCTAATTTCTCGGGTTTGGGATCTATTTAAAGGGCCTTATGGCCGTCATTTGTGCTCACCAATCCCTTGAGTGAAACCCTAATCGAGTGTGAGCGTTTGGAGCAAAGTAGGAGGCCATTATTGATCTTGGAGGTGTCATTTTGCAAGGAAAGGGAGAATCAACTAAGGGGAAAGCAAGAGGAGCCATCTTCTGAGGGTTTGGAGTCCAGAGCATCACTATTGTGGTAATACCTTCGAGCTATCCTCTTCTATGTTGATGTTAACATTGATTTAGGTCTTATTGAACCCTTTTGTGGCTAGATTTTGTGCTCCCTTGGTCCCTTAAGCGGTTTAGACCTTAGATCTAGACCCTTGGAGGTCCAGAGTGTCCCTTTGCCCAAGCTTTTTGGGAATCAATGGAGGTTTTGGATTGGAATCCTTATGCCTTAGGTCAAAATGCTATTTATGAGCCATGGGGTGTGTTATGGACACCAAGTTTGGGGCTTTACGTGATGAATCAGTCTAGGAAGGCCAGATCTATGAATTGTTGGAGCAGATCTGACCTTAGAAGCGAGTTTGAGTGATTGCATGGCATGGACTCGCCGAGTCCGATGAGCAGACTCGGCGAGTAGCTTGAAGATTGCCTTAGATCGTCCAATGAGTGGTCCAGTCGAGTCGTGGGTTGACTCAGTGAGTCAGGGCGAGTTAGAGAGGGTTGTCAGGTGGTCTGAGCCGAACTGGGACTCGCCGAGTTGTTCTTGAGACTCGGCGAGTTGAGTCGGGGTGGTCCCGCGATTCTTCCAGGTGGAATTGGTCGAGTCAGGGGGAGTACTCGATGTGTCAAAAGGGAATTCTAGAGAGTTGGTGAAAACGTCTAGACTCGCCGAGTTGCCCTTGTGCACTTGCCGAGTCCGGTCAAAGTTGACTGTTGACCAGGGTTGACCTGTGTTGACTTCTTAGGGATAGTCAACCTTAGAGATAAAAAGTGTTAATTAGAGACATATGATGTTATAGGAGGATTAGAGCTCGGAGGATCGAGCACGAGGGATTTCCAGGATTCGTGAGATACCGAGATACGCGAGGTGAGTCTTCTCACTATACCTTACCTTGAGTAGGTAACCAGAGTTATGTGACAGAGTATTTGTATGTTATGTATGTTATATGTTGTACTGCATTATTTCTATGTGATATATGCTGTGCATGTTTATAGAGTTGGAACCGGAAGGTTCCTAGAGTTAGAACCTGAGGGTTCACAGAGTTGGGTGCACGGACCCATAGAGTTATAGCCTCGAGAGGCTTATATGTGTTTTATGTGTGGTATTTTGGGGAACTCACTAAGCTTCGTGCTTACAGTATTAGTGTTGTTGTTTCAGGTACTAGCGATGACCGTGGGAAGGCGCCGACTTGATCTGTACACACGCAGGGGACTTTTGATGTATATATAATTATGTGATCTTGGGATTTGTATGATACGAATTGGAATTTTAAACTTAATGTTTTATGAAATTAAATGAGGAATGTTTTTTTTATAATTGCGAAAAATCATCTTGAAAATTCACGGTGTTACAAGTTGGTATCAGAGCCTTGGTTTGAGGGATTCGAGTACACCTTCGGGCGTATTTGAACTCAAACTGAGGATTTGAGATGTATTTTCAAAAAGAGTAAAAGATTTTTGAAAAACGCAGAGCAAGAGATGTGTGTACGATCAGTCAGCGCCCGAACGGTGATTTCCCAAAATACCTTTATATTATGTGTTATGTGATATTGATATTGATATGATGTATCTGCATGCTAGAGTAGGCTAGGTATTGCTATTAGGACTAGACTGGCCTGATTTGTGATGCCTTAGCCTAGGGAGAGGTGAGCTGCCATGAGATGCTTGAGAGTGAGTAGGTAGCAGCGAGGGGCTTATGAGAGATCTATTTGAGAGTGGTCTACGCATGCTAGAGTACTTGGGACTTGGGATCCGAAGAGGAGGACTTGGAGTGTATTCTGGTGCGGTGCGGACAGTAGTATTGGGCCCGTATTACTGAAAGCACCGGAACGGTGTGCAGCCCAAGTAAGAATCTTTGGAATACCGAGAATCAAGGAGGGAAGAGTTGATGAGTGTGAGTATGCTCGTGTGGATTCTGATTTATCGTATGTTGTATTTCAGAGGTAGATCATGGTGAGGACACGTTTGATGCCCGAGAGCAGTGGTACCAGTGAGGAGGAGATCTGCCGGATCATCCAGGAGGAGGTGGCTGCGGCCATCAGGGCAGAGATACAGGAGATGTTTGGGTCTATAAAGACCACACTGATTGAGACGTTTGATGAACGTTATGCCGCTCTTTCTGAGGCTGCTGTTGCAGCGGCTACCGCAACGATTGCTGCTGCGAGGCCGCAGGGTGGTGATGCGTTGCTGTTTCGGGAGTTCAGCAACACCAAACCACCAGAGTTTGATGGGACTCAGGATCCGGTGGCAGCTATGAGGTGGATATCTGATATTGAGGGGTGTTTCTTCACTTGCTCTTCTCCTGAGCATTTGAAGGTTCGGTTCGCGCTGAACCAGCTTCGCTTGGGAGCGAAGGACTGGTGGAAGTTTGTGACGACGCATTATACGCCTGCTGAGCTTTCTGCGGTGACCTGGGAGAGGTTCACTACCATGTTCCGGGATGAGTACGTTCCCCAGGTGGAGAGGGAGCGTTTGGCATAGGAGTTTCTGACCCTCAACCAGGGTACTGAGTCAGTTACAGCGATCACGAGGATGTTCCATGAGAGGGCGATGTTCTGCCTTGAGCACGTGTCCACTGAGTAGGCACGTATGAGCCGTTACTTGAGCATTTTGAGGTGGGATATTCGGGAGTTCGCTGCGAACTCCTCGTACCGGACATTTTTTGAGCTTCAGGCAAATGCCCGGAAGAGGGAGATTGAGCTTGAGACTCAGGCCAGGGAGGAGGCGGAGTCTCAGGGGAGGGATCGGCGACCGGCACAATCTTAGCCGGCAGCCAAGCAGGCCAAGCCCGCTGATCCCAAACCAGGGAGCCAGAAGGGCCGCACTTGCGGGAAGTGCGGCAAGGGTCATGATGGAGTCTGCCGAGCGGGATCTTGCTACAAATGTGGCAAGGAGGGGCATATGGCCAAGGACTGCCCCAAGGTGTTTGCAGTGTGTTTTCACTGCAACCAGACCGGACACCGGAAGGCCGAGTGTCCGCAGTTGCGCGGAGCATCTCAGGGATCTGTTCCTGCCGCCATCAGAGCTACAGAGAGTCGGCCTGTGAAGGCCGAGGCGCCGAAAGCTCGAGGGAGAGCTTTCCAGCTGACTGCGGAGGAGGTCCGTGCTGCGCCCGATGTTGTGGCTGGTATGTTTCCTTTCATGTATTTATTTTGATGTTGAGATATTATGCTTATATTATGTTATGCGTAGGTACTTTCCTTGTGAACTCTGTACCTGCTTTAGTGTTATTTGACTCGGGTGCGAGTCGGTCTTTTGTATCTTTGGCCTTTAGTCAGCATATCAGTGTTAGTCGTGAGGCATTGAGTCGGCCTCTGAGAGTTTCTATAGCTGATGATAGAGTGATTTGTGCCACGGAGGTTCTCCGGGGATGTGTGTTAGAGATTTTCGGGGTTGAGTTTCCGATTGATCTGATTCCTATTGCGATGGGTGATGTCTGTGTCATTGTGGGCATGGACTGGTTGAGCCGATTCGGCACGGTTATCGACTGTGAGCGTCAGCTGGTGACCATACGAAACCCTAGTGGAGGAGTTGTTTTAGTGTACGGCGAGGGTACACGTTCAGGATCAGCTTTTTCTTCGGCCGCTAGGGCGAGGCAGTGTTTACAGCAGGGCTATAAGGGTTTTGTGGCGTATGTGATGGATACGCGGGTGGCTTCCGAGAGACCGAGTTCAGTTGAGGAGGTTCCGGTGGTGCGTGAGTTTCCAGATGTTTTTCCCGAGGAGTTACCGGGTGTGCCTCCTGTGAGGCAAGTGGAGTTCAGTATTGATTTAGTTCCGGGGGCCGCGCCTATCGCTAAGGTGCCTTATCGTCTTGCACCTCCAGAGATGCAAGAGTTATCCTCGCAGATTCAGGAGCTGCTAGGGAAGGGGTTTATTCGGCCGAGTAGCTCACCGTGGGGAGCGCCTATCCTGTTCGTCAAGAAGAAGGATGGTTCACACCGGATGTGCATTGACTACCGGGAGTTGAACAAGCTGACGGTCAAGAACCGTTACCCGCTACCGAGGATCGACGATTTATTCGATCAGTTGTAGGGAGCATCTTGGTTCTCCAAGATCGATTTGAGGTCGGGATATCATCAGGTGAGAGTGCGGGATGTGGACGTCTAGAAGACAACGTTCAGGACGTGATATGGGCATTATGAGTTTGTGGTGATGCCTTTTGGGCTCACCAATGCCCCGGCTGTGTTCATGGATCTCATGAACAGGGTATGTAGGCCGATGTTGGATCGGTCGGTGATTGTATTTATCGATGACATTCTGGTGTATTCGAGATCTAGAGAGTAGCATGAGGAGCATTTGAGGGAGGTCCTTGGGGTTTTGAGATCGGAGAAGCTTTATGAAAAGTTCTCCAAGTGTGATTTCTGGTTGCGGGAGGTCCAGTTCCTAGGACATCTTGTTAATCAGGAAGGGATATTGGTCGACCCGACCAAGGTTGAGGCGGTGATGAGTTGGGAGGTGCCAAAGTCACCCTCTGAGATCAGGAGTTTCCTTGGGTTGGCGGGGTATTATCGGAGATTTATCAAGGATTTCTCCAAGATTGCTGTGCCACTCACCAGATTGACCCGGAAGGGTGTTGCATTCTCATGGGGTCCCGAGCAGCAGACCTCCTTTGAGACACTTCTCCAAAGGTTGTGCGAAGCCCCAGTATTAGCTCTCCCGGAAGGGATGGAGGATTTTGTAGTATATTGTGATGCATCGATTTTGGGGCTGGGTGCGGTGTTGATGCAGAGGGGACATGTGATAGCATATGCATCGAGGCAGCTGAAGCCTCATGAGACGAGATATCCCACACATGATCTAGAGTTAGGGGCAGTAGTGTTCGCCCTCAAGATTTGGCGTCACTACTTGTATGGGGTTCGGGTGTACGATATACACGGACCATAAGAGTTTGAAGTACTTGATGGATCAGCCCAACCTAAATATACGGCAGAGGAGGTGGTTGGATGTGGTCAAGGACTATGATTTTGAGATCCTGTACCACCCGGGCAAGGCCAATGTGGTAGCCGATGCGTTGAGACGCAGGGCGGAGAGCACTCCACTGCGAGATGTATGTTTGAGATTGACCGTGATAGCTCCGATATTGGATTCCATTCGAGGGGCACAGGCCGAGGCTGTGCAACCGGAGATGCAGAAGAGGGAACAGATCGTTGGTTTGGTTTCAGAGTTCGTTACGGATGGTCGAGGGCTTATGACTTTTCAGCGTCGGATTTGGGTACCGTTTGTGGGCGGTACGCGTACTACTTTGATGGAAGAGGCTCATCGGTCGAAATTTTCGATCCATCCGGGGGCTACGAAGATGTATTTGGATTTGAGGAAAGAGTATTGGTAGCCCTGTATGAAGAGGGACGTCGCCTGGTTTGTTGAGAGATGCTTGACCTGCCGCAGGGTTAAGGCCGAGCACCAGAGACCGCATGGCAAGTTGCAGCCATTGGAGGTTCCCGAGTGGAAGTGGGAACAGATCACTATGGATTTCATCACCAAATTGTCGAGGATTGCCAGAGGAGTTGATGCAATTTGGGTGATTGTGGACAGGTTGACGAAGAGCGCTCACTTCCTTGCCATCAGTGAGAGTTCTTCAACGGAGAAGTTGGCCGAGGTATATGTGAGAGAAGTGGTATCTCGGCATGGGGTGCCGATCTCGATTGTTTCGGACCGTGATGTGCGTTTCACTTCCAGATTCTGGAAGAAATTTCATGAGGAGTTGGGTACTAGATTGCATTTTAGTACCGCATATCATCCCCAGACAGACGGCCAGAGTGAGCGGACGATTCAGACGCTTGAGGACATGCTTCGAGCATGTGTGTTAGATTTCGGGGGTAGCTGGGATGCGTATTTATCCTTGGCAGAGTTTTCCTACAACAACAGCCATCATTCGAGCATTGGTATGCCACCCTTTGAGCTGTTGTATGGTAGGAGGTGTCGGACCCCCATTTGTTGGGGAGAGGTTGGGTAGAGAGTGATGGGCAGTACAGAGATCGTGCTTCAGACGACAGAGCAGATTCAGCAAGTCAGACAGAGGTTATTGACCGCCCAGAGCCGACAGAAGAGTTATGTAGATAGACGCCGGTCCGAGCTTGAGTTTCAGGTCGGCGACTTCGTTCTCCTGAAGGTCTCTCCTTGGAAAGGAGTGATTCGATTCAGGAAGAGGGGCAAGTTGGGGCCCCGGTATATTGGTCCATTTCGTGTGATTGCGAGGGTAGGCCGAGTAGCCTATCGTTTGGAGATGCCAGCAGAGTTGGGGCAGATCCACGACACTTTTCATGTGTCGCAATTGAGGAAGTGTATAGCCGATGAGTCGGCAATGGTTCCATTAGAGGATATTCAGGTGGATGCGAGCCTGAATTATGCCGAGAGACCAGTGGCCATAAGAGATCGGAAGATCAAGGTTCTGAGGAACAAGGAGGTACCTCTGGTGTTGGTTCAGTGGCAACACCGGAAGGGATCGGAGATGACCTGGGAGCCGGAGCGCGAGATGTGGGAGCAGCATCCGGAGCTATTTTCAGAGCGAGACTTCGAGGGCGAAGTCTAGTTCTAGTGGGGGAGAATTGTAACAGCCCGGATTTCCAGGTATCTTTATTGTTTATGATTTTGGTGTTTTGAGAGGGGACTCGGCGAGTTGGAGCTCAGACTCGCCGAGTAGGGTCGCGATTCTGGACGCGGGATTCGCCTGGACTCGGCGAGTCCGCCCTGTATAATGAAACCCTAATTTCTCGGGTTTGGGACCTATTTAAAGGGCCTTATGGCCGTCATTTGTGCTCACCAGTCCCTTGAGTGAAACCCTAATCGAGTGTGAGCGTTTGGAGCAAAGTAGGAGGCCATTATTGATCTTGGAGGTGTCATTTTGCAAGGAAAGGGAGAATCAGCTAAGGGGAAAGCAAGAGGAGCCATCTTCTGAGGGTTTGGAGTCCAGAGCATCACTATTGTGGTAATACCTTCGAGCTATCCTCTTCTATGTTGATGTTTACATGTATTTAGGGCTTATTGAACCCTTTTGTGGCTAGATTTTGTGCTCCCTTGGTCCCTTAAGCGGTTTAGACCTTAGATCTGGACCCTTGGAGGTCCAGAGTGTCCCTGTGCCCAAGCTTTTTGGGAATCAATGGAGGTTTTGGATTGGAATCCTTATGCCTTAGGTCAAAATGCTATTTATGAGCCATGGGGTGTGTTATGGACACCAAGTTTGGGGCTTTACGTGATGAATCAGTCTAGGAAGGCCAGATCTATGAATTGTTGGAGCAGATCTGACCTTAGAAGCGAGTTTGAGTGATTGCATGGCATGGACTCGCCGAGTCCGATGAGCAGACTCGGTGAGTAGCTTGAAGATTGCCTTAGATCGTCCAATGAGTGGTCCAGTCGAGTCGTGGGTTGACTCAGTGAGTCAGGGCGAGTTAGAGAGGGTTGTCAGGTGGTCTGAGCCGAACTGGGACTCGCCGAGTTGTTCTTGAGACTCGGCGAGTTGAGTCGGGGTGGTCCCGCGATTCTTCCAGGTAGAACTCGTCGAGTCAGGGGAGTACTCGACGTGTCAAAAGGGAATCCTAGAGAGTTGGTGAAAACGTCTAGACTCACCGAGTTGCCCTTGTGCACTCGCCGAGTCTGGTCAAAGTTGACTGTTGACCAGGGTTAACCTGTGTTGACTTCTTAGGGATAGTCAACCTTAGAGATAAAAAGTGTTAATTAGAGACATATGATGTTATAGGAGGATTAGAGCTCGGAGGATCGAGCACGAGGGATTTCCAGGATTCGTGAGATACCGAGATACGCGAGGTGAGTCTTCTCACTATACCTTACCTTGAGTAGGTAACCAGAGTTATGTGACAGAGCATTTGTATGTTATGTATGTTATATGTTGTACTGCATTATTTCTATGTGATATATGCTGTGCATGTTTACAGAGTTGGAACCGGAAGGTTCCTAGAGTTAGAACCTGAGGGTTCACAGAGTTGGGTGCACGGACCCATAGAGTTATAGCCTCGAGAGGCTAATATGTGTTTTATGTGTGGTATTTTGGGGAACTCACTAAGCTTCGTGCTTACAGTATTAGTGTTGTTGTTTCAGCTACTAGCGATGACCGTGGGAAGGCGCCGGCTTGATCTGTACACACGCAGGGGACTTTTGATATATATACATATATATATATATATATATATATATATATATATATATATATATATATATATATATAATTATGTGATCTTGGGATTTATATGATACGAATTGGAATTTTAAACTTAATGCTTTATGAAATTAAATGAGGAATGTTTTTTTTATAATTGCGAAAAATCATTTTGAAAATTCACGGTGTTACAGATTATACTATTTGGCTTAGTGCTTGTGGATTTATGGTTTAGGGCTTATAGTTTCTGCTTTATGTAATATGTACTATGTATTTTGTTTGGTTCTTATGCATTAAGGTTCATGGATTTAATATTATGTCTTAGGGTTTTGGGCTTAAGGTTGATTGTTCAGGGCCTGAAGAATGGGGCTTAAGGCCTAGTGCTTATGGCTTAATGTTTATGTCTTAAGTTTTATGGATTAATATGGCTTATAACCTATACTATTAAATTAGGAGTTTTGTTTACATTAAAAAGTTGCATGTTAAAAATAAAAATTATGATTATTTTAAAATTTGATATTTTTTGGATTTATGTATATAACAAGGCTCTTAGAGGCTCAACAAATGTAGATGTAGTTTTATGTTAGGTAATTAATATTTTATTTTTATGTCATCAATCTTTTTACGAGAAGTTCGATCTACCAAAACTACAAAACACAACGATGACACTTCGAATGGCGAATCACTCAAACACTCATCCGCATAATATTATTGAAGATTTATTGGTGAAGGTTGGAATAATTATTTTTCCAATGACTTTGTGGTTCCAAACGTGAAAGAAGATGAAGACCTTCCCGCAATCTTGGGAAGAGCATTCTTGAGTACTGCGAGAGCCCTCATCGACATCCCTAACTCAAAGCTCACAATTCGTGTATAAGATAAAGAATATTTTTTGAAATGAAGCAAAAAATCTGAGTTATGACAAGCCAATAGATGAAGTGTTAAGGGTGAATGATTTGGAAGAAGAAAATCTTAATGAGTTAGATAAGATAGAGAAGTTGATGGAGGAAGAACTTAAAGCATTAAAGAAGTCTAAAGTGGAAGAAGTAAAGTGTTCCAAACCAAGAGCTTCAATTTCTATGAGGTTTGAAGTGTTCACGTTCAGTATAGCCAAGGTTCCAGTAGAAGAGGTAAGAGACAAAGAAGAATGCTATTCGGGTGATAATGGTGATATAAATGACGAGGATATTAGTGAGGAGCCAATAATTGCTAAGATGGAGTTAGAAAAAGAAGATCATAAAGAAGATGAGAAAAAGAATACAAAGATGTAAGGACAAGTCAAAGGATTGAAACGAGAACATGAAGAAAGTGTAAGTCAAAAGAAGAAAGAAAACTTGTAGAAGGAGTACTTATGAAGGGTACAATCTTACAAGAGAATATGGAAGGACTGAGAAAAGGGAGATACCACTCCCAATCACAATAACATAGAGTGGGATGGAGTCTGCCTCATGATTCCTTAAAAATAAGAGCTTCTCGGGAGGTAACCTGATGTTTTAAGATATTGCATATTCTTTCTTTTTAATTTCTTTTTAGTTTTTATTTTCGTTCATAGCTTTATTTTAGTTTAACCAAATGATGATGTGTTTATCTAGTCCTTGGACCTCAATTTTTGTTGTGTTGAAAGAATGTGAAATAGTGAAAGAGCATAACTGAAAAAAAAAAAAGTCGTGAGATTTCAGAAGATTAAAATTGAAGACCATATTTTTTAATAGGTGTGGGGTTTTTATCAGATGACAGGGATAGATTTCAAGAAGTTTACAGAAAAGAAAAGGTTGAGAATGGTCCTAAGCCATTAAAAGTGAAGACGCATATTTTTTGGCTCTAAATGTTATTTTAAGAAGTCACCACGACGTAGCATCACTAGACCACACTGTAGCGTTCTTACATCTCACGATCATGACGACTTCTTACTCGACACCACAATGTGGCGTTGCTTTCCCACGTCGTGGTTGGGCTACAATACAGTTCGTGAAGATGGTTCTTTGGTTTATTTAGATCAAACACATTTTTATTCACGAGAACAAGGCTCAGAGTTATTGTTTCCAACCATTATACAAGATGTTAACCACACATGTTTACAATTCAATCTCGCTACTACTATCCCAGGGGAGCCTATTCTAACTTCTCCTTCTTATTTCTATGTTCTTTGATCATTTAAGTATGCAATGGGGACATTGCATCATTTTCATGTGGTGTAGGGGGTTAAATTTAGGAATACAAGCTTACTAGTAAAAATTGATGAAAAATGACTAGGATTTAAAAAATAATAACAAATATTTAAAATAATGATCTAAAAATAAATCTAGTTAAAAAATTTGTTGTATTTTTGTGTTGACACCTAGGTTGTTATTGTTTTGTGGGCCGATCCAATGTGAGTTCTGGTATTTATTTGATCCAATATATGTTCTAGTGTATTTGTGGTTTCTCTGTCCTAGGGAAATAATGGAACAAAAATGTAGACTTGCTTAACTTGAGGGATATAATATGTTTACATGATGTACCAGAAATGCATCCAAGAGAGCTTATGTAGTTATTGCACTTTAGACTAATGCCTCTAACTAATAAGGGTTGAGGTTAAGTTCCCTTTCTTAAGCATATGTTTTTTATTTTTAGGTTTTTAGTTTTGAGTGAAAAAAGTGAGAAAAGAAAAAAATAAAAGTGAAAAAGTTTTGAAAAAAGAAAGAAAAAAGAAAAGAAGGAATTGCAAATTTTGAGTGAATAGGACTCTACAAAGATATGAAAATCAAGAATTACCATGAAGAAAAGTTCAAGAAAATCAAAAATCGGATACTCAAGAATAACACAATTTGCAAAGTTATTGTTTATTGTAATTTTTCTTTCTAGGTTATTTTTCATATGTATGCTTAGGAGCTTAACAAAAAATACATTGAGGTTAAGAAAGCTTTCTGGGAATGGATTCGAAGGGATGCATAAAATGATAGTTGTTCAAAATAAGTCGAAATCATTTATGATGATCATAAGTATTTAGGGCTAGGATGTAATTAGGATTTAAACACAAATACATGCATTGCGATCTTGATGTATTGGAGGGGCTTAAAATGGATTGTCTTGTGTGATGGTGATTGCTATGATTGATGTGATAATATGATAATAATAAAAACCAGTTTTGCTTGGGGGCAATCCAAAGTCAAGTGTGGGGTATTTTGATATGTGCATATGTAATGATATAATTCGTGCATTTTTCTAAAACTTTTAGCTATAAGTATTCTTATTTTGGGATATGGTACTTATTAAGTTTGAAATATGTTTTGTAGTAGCAAAGACATGCTCAAAATAAAAAGGAAGAAAATGTGGAGCTAGAATCAGTAATGAACGATCCAAGACAATCGAAGACAAAGAAAGCTTTAAAATTGGAGTACACGACGTGGTGATCGCCAACCACGCCATGAAAACTGGAAACTTCGCGACCAATGAGCTGACTTGGAGAATATGGTATTCCATAGAAGACCACGACGTGGTGCCTATTCACCATACCGTGGTGATCAAATTTATGGAAATTATATATATACATATATATATATATATGTATATATATATATATATATATATATATATATATATATATATATTCAAACTTTAGGTTGAACGGTAAGACTTATGGCTGATTTTCTGAGGATGATTGCGACTAAAACCCTCTGGAACACCTTGGGAAGATCATAAATTAGAAATCTGCATCTACATTAATCTATTCGGTTAGCCAAGCATTACTCATGTTTAGTCTTATTTTCACAAATTTAGTTTGTTTTTATGTTATGATGACAGACTAAAAACCTTATAGTTCTATTTGGTGAATATGACCCTGATCCTTATTTGTTGATTTTGATTTATGGACGATTTAAATTGATTTTAGTTGTGTTTGATAATTAGAACCCTAGAATGTTGAAGTTCTAGTTTATATTGTTGTTTAATCAAGTTTTGTATGACAGATGAACATTCTCGTTACATGAATGTGTTACTTAATTGTTTATGATAAATAATTAGTGTTAAGATTCATCAGATCCTAGATTAGGTAATTAAAACTGGTAACATTAACTATGTTAGAGAGCATAATTAATCTTAATTTGTGCTTAGTTTCTTATCTTGATCATAGAAAGTAACTACTAGATTTATCATTCACACCCCAATCGGTACTTATATCGATTTTGTGTTTAACCTATGCTTGATAATTGCATGGTAATTCATAAACTGATACAAATACTAGTAATTTAATGAATTGGTAATTAGTTTAACCCATCCACTAGAAATCAACCATAAGAGAAGGGGAAATCAGAACTAAATATAAGTACTCTTTAAATATTGAAGTAAATTTGTTTTATTTGCTTGCTTAGTTGTTAATTTGGTAGTAATTTGAATTAAGTTCTTATGATCGTGCAAAATCAGTAAAAACCCCCCACTTTAAGTTTGTTCACTTAGTTTAATTAAAGGTAGTTATTTTATTAATTAAATTCCATTCAATGTGTTCGATACTCGACTTAGCTAAGCTATTTTATAATCTGACAAGAAACACTACCTATAGGTGCATAAGTTAGTTAAGTTAGTTAGGTTTATAAATTTAAAACAAGTAGGTACTTTTGTGCACATCATTTAACAACGATGATGTTTAAATATTACGTTGTAGGAGGAGGAAGGAAATCCACTGTAGGTGAATTCTAGAACATCATTAGGAGCACGGGTTCGATAGTTTTTTGGAGTTTCTTCATTGTCGGTGATAGTAGTAAAGCAACAACATGCTTTTGTTTTGGCAGAGAGGAATTTATGGAGAGCGAGGAAGGCCATCGAAGGTGGTAGTTGTTAGAGATGTGCGATCGCTGGAAGGAATGATTGGTTGGAAGGAATGATCTTCATAGTGTGATTCGTCAGAAGAAACAATTGAAGGAGCAATCTCACAAACCAAAAAAGATCGATGTAACATCTTTTTTCGAGAAGTTTCTTATTTTAGGTTTTTGGACAAAAAATGGATCAAGTACAGGCCTTGGTCTTCAAGGGAATGGAGTTTAGGCCATATCGGATGTTGACATATGTGGGCTAAGTGATTAAAGCAATTGAATTGTGCTTCAAAGCAAAAAGGGTAAAATGGGAAGAGTAATGTTTTGGGCCTCTTGCATGGATTATGGTTATTGTTTGGTATATTTTAATTCGAAAGTATTTTGATAGGATTGTGGGGGTTCTTCAATACCATTTCATGCATTAAAAAACGCCAAAAATGGAGTTGAAACAAAGAAGTTATGGTTGTTTGAAGTTAAAGTGGAATTGGGGGCTTCTATTCTACGCATGGCGGAGGAAAGTTACACGGGGCATAGTTGTTACGTATGGCATAAATAAAAATTACATGGGGCGTAACTTCCTGATTTGGGACACGGTTTTAATGAACTACACACGTCATAATTTATGTTACCAAGAACGTGATCACAACATATTAAAACCCTAAATCTTTGGTTTTGAGCCTAATTTAAGGGCTCTAACTTGTGGGAAACCCTCTCATAACCCACCTCCTTCCTTGAGAAACCCTATCCTCCTCCTACATATTTTTTAGCCTTGACATTATTTATGAGCTTATTTCTTCATTGGAAGGTGGAATCTTGAAGAACAAGTCAGTGGAAAAATGTATAGAAAAAGAGTTCAAGTATATATAGATCTAGCTAGTTTGCTTTATTTTTAGACCATTCTAAGTAAAAACATTTTTGTCTCTTTTTGGTCCTTTGAGCTTGTGTTTCGAGTTGAGGCAACTCTAGCACTTTTTTAGTTATGGAACACCCTTGTGACTTATTAGAATTGGATGTTATGCTTTGGTGCTTTTTCATTAAGCCATGTAAGTTATGTTAATATTTTTGGTCATTTTAATGCATAAAGTTTAGATCGGGAAAGTTGTGACCTTGTTACAAACATAGTTTTAAAGTTTATCCATCTAAACATCATATTGATTTAGATCTGAAAGTTAGCGACTTGGACTTAATGGATTAAGTTGATAAAGACACATTTTTGGTCCCTTTGAGACTTAAAGACTAGAACTTGTTTGTTTGGGCCATCCTAATGGATAATGTTGGAATCTTTATCATTTATGGAGCTATTAGGAACTGAATGTGAGAATTGGATGGCTAACCTTTTGTATTAAGAACTTAATGGGAAATGTTTGACAATAGCTTATTACATAGGGTGTAATTTCAGCTATGCAACATGTAGCCACATTTTCACTTGTAATTTCCATCTTAGGATTTAGGTTGGGCGTAGAGTTGGTATGTTGGGCGTACTCGAACTAGATGTGGAATTCGAATTTTAAACACTGACTATTGACTTTGACCAAGTTTGACTTTTGTGACTTGTAGAGCCTGTATTTGGATCAGTGGTCAGTTTATTTATCTTTTGGACTTTAAGGTAAGGTTTCCTCATTGTACTCATGAGTCAAATGCACCAATGTCGGCCCACTATGGTGTGTTAGGTATTCTGGTATATAGGATGATGTTATGCAATACTGATATGTTAGATTGGTAGATCCGTATGATTACTTGTATTTGTTGGATGTATGTTAGATTGGTAGATCTGTATGATTACTTATATTTTTTTGATATATGATAGGTTGGTAGATCTGTATGATTACCTGTATTTGTTGGTTATATCTTATCTATTGGATATTTCGACATTGTGTGGTTGGGTTGCGGCTTTACTGCTCTGTGCTATAAGCCAACTAACCTGGGGCAATCCAGTCTGATAACTATGAGCCAAGGTAATCATTGTGGGCTGGGGGGTAATTCAGTCTGATGACTGTGGACCCAGTGTGTAGGAAAATGCAGTCTAATGATTGTGAAGTGGGTTAATCTAGTCCGATGACTGTGGACCCATCATGTATGCTTGTTTATGCTCTTTTTGTAGGGAATTTTGGGGGAACTAATTAAGCTTTAGTCAGAGATTGATTTTATGGATTCAAGTAGATTAGATGATCGGGGCAAGGCAAATGTGTGATTATACACATCATCCTAGGATTTATGTTGATAGATGTTTTTTGGTACTCTAATTTCATAACTACATTTCTGGAAACAATGTTTTGGTTGACTTATGTATTATAAAATAGTTTTGAAAAATGAAAAGTTTTACTACGAATTTTGGGACGTTACAAGTTGGTATCAGATCCCTGGTTTGAGAAAATCGGATGAGCACTTGTATGATTCTAGACTCAAACTATGGATGTACGAAATATTTCTCATAAATAATATTAAATATTCAAATGATAGGATGAAATGTGTTAAATCAGACAGAGCCCAAGGAAAGTTATTCCCTAAGATACCTACACTTGTGTTATGTCCGTTAATGATATGTTAGAAATACATGCTAGATTATTGGCTTGGGGTATTCAGGAATTGCATGATAGCATTATCTGATTTATGATGCATGATAACCTAGGGGATTTCTTGATATGTTATATGAATCTTACATTATTATTGTAGTTGTTTAGTGTATGCATCATGGTTGTACATAACTAAGATTTTATAGCCTAAGAATGTTTGATTTAGCCTTATTTACTTTTCCTTGTCTAGTTGTTGACATAGGGTAGAATCAATTATTTGACTGTCTATCGAATCCAGTGTTATGTATGATTATCATACACAAGGCGATTGCATTGTTAGTGGAAGTTTCATGAGCGAGTGGGTTGTTAGTAAGACAGCAAGTGATTTACTCATAAGAGATTAGATATAGGATGTATGTGTATCCTAGATGCTTAGGACTTGTGGTAAGGATTTACGTATAAGGACTCTTATTGATGAAGTTAAATATTAAATGAATATGTTAAGTTACATGTTGCAAAGGTTAAATGATTTTGGAATGATTTATTCGGCCCTATTGAGTACCTCTCTTTTGAGTCTCACTGGTGTAGGGTTGTGTCTTACAGTCGAGAGATTATTTAAGTTTTGTTGCATGTAATTGTATTCACTAAGTAGTTAGCTAACATTAATACGGGTTTTTCAGCAACTTATGGCAGGATGAGGTGGTGATCCTAAGAGATCCTAGGAAGTGCTTTAGTAAGGTTGCTATGTTGTTTAGCAGGTATTGGGAGTACTATTATGAGTTGGTGACTTAAAGGACTCGGGATGATTCTTGAGGAAATTATGGATATGTGGAAAGTAGTATTAGGCTCATAGTATTGAAAGCACAACATTCATTCTCGAGTCAAGAAAAGTCACCGGGACTCTAAGGATGCGATTGAGGCTAGATAACATGGTTTGGGACCATGATCCGTTGCAGTGTTTCTGTATCTATTGATCTTTCAGTTATGATTGTCCAAGATGAAGGTAAGCCTAACATTCATCCGGGCCTTAGAAGCCATGAAAATTTTGGATCTGAAGGATATAAATTTGTATAAGTTAGTTGGTCTTAAGGTGTCAAAGACATTGTTCAAGTACTTCAAATTTGAGTTGCGGGAATAATGTAGAATGTAGATGTGATGATCGACCGAGGGTTAGGGCCTACGTACGGATGGTCAGCCGATGGATTAGGATGCCATTTTCTACGACGTCATTATGTTCTTCCAACCTTCCGCATTTGAGGAGAGGAGAGGCTTAGATGTGTGTCATTCGATATATTTAAGGAAGAGAGGGTGTTCATTGCATCAGTTTATGTCGTAAGGGGGTATCATTTAATTCGTGGTGAATTGTTTTCGTCTTTTAGCAAAGGAATGTTTGAGGTTCAATTTTTCTTTTGTTCTAGTGGCCTAGGAGAAGGCCATGTTTCAATTCAGATAAGTAATGCAGTTAAGATTGGATGTATCCTAGGAGATTCAAGATGTTCCTGATTTTGAAAGGAGAGATCTATCATATGTTGACTTTGTTGGAGCTATTATTTCAGAGTCTACATGGAGTTTTTGAAGCTTCAGAGGAGAATCAGGTTGTGGGAAAATTCGTTAAGTTTAAGTTTTGGTTGTGTGAAGCTCGGTTCGTAAAGTCCCTCATCAATCTAACGGTATTTTGATCAAATTCGTTAAGATTTTGGTGGCAATGCTAAGGGAAGTGTCCAAGGTCTCCATCTAACATTCAATATTTCCTTAATATTGGTTGATTATTATTTAAAGGACCATCTGGTTTTGTGTTATGCATTGTGAGAGTCAAGGTTGGTATGTACCCGGTTGAGCAGGTCTGAGGCTTTGAGGTTGAAGATGGAAGGCAATGATGGTTCGAACCCTAAGTGGGGGAGAGCTGGGTGTTCAGCTTTGAGGATCTTCAACCATTGCGATTTTATGGTTTCACCACAATGGATCAAGGAAATCTCTTATTCAAGTGGGTGAGGTTTATGGTCTGGGGTTACTGTTGTAGGAAAGAAGCAATATATGCTTCCCTTGAAGAGCTCATGGGTAGGGAGTCTTCTTATTATGATCTCGTAGGTCCATTGTAACCCTTCCTAGTCAGGAAGAATTCAAAGATTTGTCAGATCCAGTGCAGCAAGTTGCTATTAGTTTTATGTCACTACTAGAAAAACAGCCTTTTACGACGCTCATTGCGCATCGTAAAAGGCTCAGACGACGCGCAAATGCGTATCAAGGAAGGCCCTGTCATAAAGAGAGACGACGCGCAAAAGCGCGTCGTCTATAGACGACGCGCGTTTACGACACGCAATGCGTATCAAGAAAGGCCCTGTCATAAAGGAAGACGACACTTATTCGCGTGTCGTAACCTTACGATGCTCGTGTTAATGACTCGCAATGCATATCAAGAAAGCCCCTGTCAAGAAAGGCCATGTCATAAATGAAGATGACACAAATTTTTGCATATCATAATTTTAAATGTTTAAAAAAATATTATTTATTGATTTACTAATTTTCAAATTAAATTTGCATTTAATGTCTCATAATCACAAAAGAGCATGAAAGAACATTATTACACGAAGGGGAGAGAAGAAGAATTGTAAAACACAAAACCGAAATTTTATTATAGACTTCAAGGAAGATCAGTTACAAAGTTACATAAGACATACAAATACAAGTCAAACCATTGTGACTTTTATTCCTAACATTGCAACTCTTCAATGACCACAGTTCAATCATTGACTTCCTAAAACCTTAACTTCTATAACAGTTGCTTATATCTAATCGCTAACTTATTAAATAGTGATATAATTTCCTGAATTCTAGCATAATTACCAAAATACCCTTAAGTCTAGATTATATTCCAACAGTAATAACAAATGGAATTGTATTGGAAGCTTCATCTCACCAGCATTGCGAAGAGCTTATTGGTTCATCAGAGACATCTTCCCAACCCTACAACAGATTCATATAAACTACAAACGTGTTGAAAAAGTAACACATATGTTGTTTAACTAGAATGAAATTGGTATTTGACAAAGACCAACAAAATTAAAGAGAAAGAAGCCCACACCTACCTGCTACTATATGTACTAGAGGCGATGAAGTTTACCCTCGATTATTAACAACTATTCTTCAATAACGAGTTTATAAGTAGTTTCAAGATTTTATGACTCTTTTCAGCATCTGTAAAAAGTTTCTCAATTGTAATAGCAGTACTTTTGTTGAATATGTAATCAGTGATATTCGCAGTTGTACCTGTACCTTGTTCACCAAGGAAAAACAGAAGAACTAGGGAGAAGAAAAGAGGAATTAGAACAGCAGAAACAAGAAAAAACAGAGGAACAATATTGGTTGGTGCTATAGATAACTTAACTGAATAAAACTTGGTTCTTAACACATTAAAAGGACAAAGTTTACATCTATATATGCTAAATAAGATAGCATCCAAGTATAACTTGAGGGGCAGGCACAAGAATTTTCAAAAATAGTGGCACCAAAGCTTGTAACAACAAAAAAGATAACATCAAAGCTTATCTAAATATCCATATTTGGGTTAAGGCTTCTCTAAATATCCAAAGCTTGTAACAAAAAATTAAAAAAAGATAAGATCAAGGCTAAGGGAAAATAAGTAATTTTAGCAAAATAAGATGTAATACTACTTCCAACCTATAGCAAGCTATGGTATGATAATCATGGGATAGCTGTGGTAGTACGGTAGTACTTTGCGGTACGAATAATGTGACAACCCGATATTTCAACTCTTTGTAATGGCCTAATAAGTCAAGTATTGTAACCACTTTTAAGTTAAAGAAATTAACTTTGATAATAAAATGTCCAAAAAGTTTCTATTTAACTACCTACTATGTTTAATATCATTAAACCGGGATCGTACGTAAAAAGAACGCCCAAATCCGACTTCGTATATTGAAGTTATGATTTTTCCAAGTTCGGCTTAGCAACGAACAACTAAAAATTCGAATCGGAGATGGAGCGACTTTTGGCCGGAATTACCTAAACGAGAATCGAAGGTCTCGAAAATGGTATTACAACGGTGAAATTCCTTAATCACGTCATTTTATAAATAAATAATAAAAATAATTTTGGAATTTGCCAACGGAGTCTAAACGAAAGTTGTAGAGCGTAGTCTCACCTACGCGTGGATATAAAGACCATCGAAAACGGAGTTCGTATGAAGAAGATATGATTTTTTGAAGTTTATTAAATAAATTATATATAAATTTAATTCAAAATCCGGTAATATCCGAAGGAGGAGTCAGCGTCCTCATCCGAGTTACGCCCCGCGTACGCGAGGGCCTTGGTCTCGGTCCGTCCACGTCGCCCCTATGCGAAGCTACTCCCTTTCCGTCCCATCCGAAGCCAAGGCAGTCGAGGACTCGGTCATGCATGACATACGAGTACGCGCTGTGTACGAGCGTACGCCCCGCGTACCGAGGCGGTTCAGCCCTCTATAAATAGAAATGCGAGGGTTCCCGGAAATTTTGCTCATTCTCTCTCTATTTTCTTGCGTTTTGCCTTGTTTTCCGTGCCCGCACTACCCCGAAGCTCTGGTCTTTTTGCTCAAGTCCCGAGGGTCGATTTTACTCCCGAGATTCCCCAGAATCCCGAGAAAAATCCGTTTCCCAAGACGAAACTCTGCCCGATTTTCCATCTCACTATCTTCAAACTTTCAAGTGAGTTCATACCCCTTTATTAACCCTTTTTAATTATTCCAAATGCTTTTATATCCTTTCTAAGGGGGGGGGGGGGTGGGAAATACAAGTAAAACACACGACTACTATCGGGTGTTATATATAAAGATTTTTATACACTTTTATTAAGTAGAATCATATGTGATTTAGAAACTTTATAGGGAGCATGGTCTTTGTGTATAGATCTACACGGGCTTGACAACCCGCGCCCTGACTGTTAGCTACAGTCTACCATTTGGGGTGACAAACGTCATAACATTCCAACGCCTGAAGAACGTTGTGTATAGGCATTCCGAGTCAATAGTATGGTTATAAAACTCACATGGGGTATTCAAAATGCATTGATTTACAAGGTTTTCAAACACATTGGTTATTTTACACTTACATACATTTTAGAAACCAACATTGGTCTTGAGAGAAGGCTACTTTTATACTAGTAGAAAATATAGGATTTTCTAAACACAACACAACCAAGGACCAAAACATTTCATTTCATACAAACATTGTCATTTAAATACTTATGAAACTCACCAGCTTAAATGTTGATCTACTCTTTCAAAATTACTTGTATGTCCCAGGGAATCAATAATTTCAGGTAATATTATGCTTTTGATGAAGGGATGCTGCGGCGCCAGTTTAATCTCATATTTTGACATCATATTGTAATTGGTTTAGAACATGTAACTCTTGACAAATGTAAACTTTCAATTGTATATATGATGGTTGTATTGCTTTCTTTACTATGTATTCAATTGTTACGCTACCACATGAAGTCATCCGCCCCCGAACGTTTCCGCCGTTCAGGTTTGGGGGTGTGACAGATTGGTATCAGAGCAATGTTTATAGTGAACTAAGTATATCGAACCACATAAGATATACAAACTATAAATGCTTAAGGGACTAACACTCTCTGACAAAACATTTTTCTTTTTACGCTTAAGCAGCGTTACGTTTAACTTAAATTGATAGTTCATTTAAGTACAATTACATGCATACAACAAATTATTTTCATGATATCTAACTATACAACAAGTATTTAGACAAGTTGAAACTACGATTAAGACCCAATATATGTAATCAGATTTTGGACAAATATAGCGTGATCAACTATATTTTCCCGAGATTGGACCAACGTATATCGAGGAATGATCGTAGTAAGCAACAAGTCAAAACTTACCAAACCGTTACTAGAATCAAACACAAGAATTTAAATACTATAGGAGTATTTGCTACCTAAACTAGTTTAACTTACATGTTTTACATGTTTTAACTTTATTCAACTGTTATAACCCTATTTCTCGTACAGTCAAATGGCTGGATTTCACCACCCCGGCGACCCCTACTTTCCCAACCAAGGCAACGGAGGATGGGTCGAAGATGATCCCGAAGAGGACGAGGAACCCATAGAAGTGGATGATGACTTCGGTACCGAATCAGAACCGGAAGTGATCGATCCACCACCCGTTCAACCTCCCGTCTTCGTAAGGAACTTTCAAGGACCGACTCCCGTCTGGGGAAGTCACCTCCATCATTGGAGCCAACAACAGAACTTACGCCCTCCCTACAGCATGTGCCGGGACTTCTATGATGTCCGTGGCGGAGGTTCGGCTGATCGGGCACTCCCGGTAATGGTGGGTAAGCTAGCCAATCAGTCCGGAGTTCAAGCTAGCCGACTCCGGGATGTCAACGTGGAAGTGCAGGTTCACACTTCTGACATCCGTAGGCTGGACAAGATACAAGACAATGCTCAACTCCAAACCGAGGCATTCCAAGCGCAAATGATTGCAGCCCTCGCTGAACTGAGGGAACAACAAGCCGCTTTTGATAGGCGTCTAATGGAGTCGAAGAAATCAGATGCAGAGTCAAGCTCCAAGCACATCCTACGTCGCAAGTAGTGCTGGTCAAAGACTCAAATTTTGTTATAGCTTAGGACCTCGGCTAAAAGTCTTTAAATTTCTCGAACTTTGTAATCGGAGACCCTTATAGGGGTCAAATTTTCATGATCGTTGTATCAACTTTTATATTAATATAAGTGACACTATTATTACTACGTTGAGTATTTCGTTCAAACCTTGAAAAGTCTTTGAGAAACCAAATACTTGTTTCATACTTTCAGTCTTACAAATAACTTTCATTCTTCTATTTTAAGACTCATACTAGCATCTGTCGTTGAACTATAGCTGTTATGTTCCAAGCAGCAGTCACCGCAGCGGTAGCAGCTGCCATGTCACAGATCAATAACTCGGGTACTAATGGCTCGGGATCTGGCACACACCCATCCAACCATGGCGAGAGTCATGGACCACCCCGAGAATGCACCTATAAGGACTTTACTAATGCCAAGCCCCAGATGTTTTATGGATCTGGTGGTGTGTTAGCCCTCAGACAGTGGATTGAAAGGACAGAATCAGTCTTTGAAATTTGCTCCTGTCCCGAGCTCAGCAAAGTCAAATTTGCAACTTTCACCCTTATTGATAAACCTTTAACTTGGTGGAATGGCCATGTTAAAGTACTTACCCTGATAGTGGCAAACTCCATAAGCTGGGAGAGCCTAAAAGCCATGATGATGAGAGAATACTGCCCACGAGGAGAGATTCAAAAGCTCGAACACGAACTATGGACTCTCGGAATGGTTGGTACCAACATCGCAACTTATACCAACTGATTCTGCGATCTGGCAATCCTTTGCCCAGATATGATTGCTCCTGAGAGCAAGAAAATAGAAAGGTACATCTGGGGACTGACGCCCCAAATACGATCAAGCGTGTTAGCTTCCAAACCTAACACCTTTGAAAGTGCTAAGGAACTGGCACAATCTCTGATTGACTACGGAGGTCATCAGAACTCAACCGTTTCTGCACCAGAACCACAGAAAGGAAACAACAACAACAACAACAACAACAATAACAACAACAACAACAACAACAACAACAACAACAACAACAACAACAACAACAACAACAACAACAACAACAACAACAACAACAACAACAACAACAACAGGAAGAGAGTATGGAATAAATGGAAGGGTGGGTCTTCCCAAGAATCTGCAAAGAAACAACTGGTTTCAGTGAATGCTGCCACTGTACCTACCACAGCTCCTACAAATACCTACCCAACAAAGCCTTATGTAGGTAACCTTCCAAAGTGCACCAAATGCACTTACCACCACCATGGACCTTGTCGGGAAATGCAGTGCGCCAACTGCAACAGAAAGGGACACACAGCCCGTTTCTACAAGGACCCCGCAAAACCGATCACTCAAGTTCCCAGTGCGGGTGTAGGCCAGACTTGCTACGGTTGTGGCGAGGTGGGCCACTACAAGAGGAAATGCCCTAAGGCAGCAGGCACCGGCGGTGTGGGATGAGTTTTGGCGATAGGCCACGACGAAGCTGTAGCTGACCCAACTGTAGTTGCTGGTACATTCCTTCTCGACAATTCATATGCATGCATATTATTCGATAGTGGAGCGGAGAGAAGCTTCGTGAGTCAAAACTTTATTCATTCACTAACTGCATATACATGGGCTGTACGTTAACTTTAGATGGCCATTCTTTTCCAATCAATCTCATGTCGGTCCAAATTAAAAGTTACGACGTCATAGTCGGCATGGATTGGTTGAGTCTTCTTCGCGCCGACATCATGTGCTTTGAGAAAGCAGTCCGTCTTAATCTCCCTAACAACGAAACATTAGTTATCTGCGGCGACAAATCAAGTACAAACCTTCGCATCATTTCGTGCATCCAAGCTCGAAAGTGCTTGCGGAAGGATTGTCGAGCATTCCTAGCGCACATCGTTGATACAAGTCAAGAACTGAAGGACATCAAGAACATTTCAGTAGTACGCGACTTTCCCAATATCTTTCTAGAAGAACTACCAGGATTACCACCACAATGCCAAGTCGAATTCAGAATCGACTTAGTTCCAGGGGCTACCCTAGTAGTGAAGTCACCTTATCGTCTCGCACCAGCAGAGATGCAGGAACTTTCCAGTCAACTTAATGACCTCCTTCAAAAAGGATGACCAAGTTTCTCACCTTGGGGAGCACCGGTCTTGTTTGTAAAGAAGAAGGACGGATCGTTCCGTATGTGCATTGACTACAGAGAGCTGAACAAACTTACTGTCAAGAACCGTTATCCTCTACCCCGTATTGACGACCTATTCGATCAACTTCAAGGAGCAAACTACTTCTCAAAGACAGATCTACGATCTGGATATCACCAATTACGAGTTCTAGAGGGGGATATTCCAAAGACAGCTTTCCGAACTCGTTATGGACACTACGAATTTGTAGTGATGCCGTTCGGATTAACCAATGCACCAGCAGTATTTATGGACCTAATGAATAGGGTATGCCGTCCTTACTTCGATCAGTTCGTCATTGTCTTTATCGATGATATACTTGTCTACTCCCGAAGTGAGGAAAAGCATAGTCAGCACCTACGAAAAGTCCTAGAAACACTGCGAACGGAGAAACTCTATGCGAAGTTCTCTAAATGCAAATTTTGGATTCGAAGAGTCGAATTTTTAGGCCACGTTGTTAGCGAGAAATGTATACACGTGGACCCCTCCAAAATTAAGGCCATTGAGAACTGGTCGACACCAAAGACACCTACAGAAATTCGTCAATTTCTAGGTCTCGCTGGCTATTATCGCAGATTCATAAAGAACTTCTCTAGCATTGCGAAACCTCTTACTACATTAACCCAGAAAGGCGTGGCCTTTGGCTGGGAAGTGAAACAAGAGAAGGCATTCCAGACACTAAAACAGGCCTTGTGCACCGCACCGATACTATCCCTCCCCGAAGGGATAGAAGACTTCGTAGTGTATTGCGATGCGTCAAATCAAGGACTTGGTTGTGTTCTTATGCAGAGAGGGAAGGTTATTGCTTATGCCTCCCGACAGCTTAAGACACACGAAGTGAACTATACGACACATGATCTTGAGTTAGGAGCAGTGGTATTTGCTCTGAAGATCTGGAGACACTACTTATACGGAACAAAGAGTACTATTTTCACCGATCACAAGAGCCTTCAACACATTTTCGATCAAAAGGAACTCAACATGCGGCAACGACGATGGGCTGAGTTACTAAATGACTACGAATCAGAAATTTGTTATCATCCTGGCAAGGCCAATGTGGTAGCTGACGCCCTCAGTCGAAAGGAATACACTGGTCGGAGGGTCAAATCTCTGACTACGACTATCCATTCCCACTTGTCCACACAAATTAAGACGGCACAAATGGAAGCTTTGCAACCTGAAAATGTGGCGGGTGAATCCCTGCGAGGAATGGAAAAGAATCTAGAAGTCAAGGGTGGCGGAGCCTACTATCTCATGGACCGAATCTGGACCCCAAAACATGGTGGTTTCAGAAACGTAGTCATGACCGAAGCACACAACTCAAGATATTCCGTTCACCCCGGTTCAGATAAAATGTATCTGGATCTTAAGAAACTGTACTGGTGGCCTAACATGAAAGTAGAAATTGCTACCTTCGTAAGTAAATGCCTTACTTGCGCTAAGGTTAAGGTCGAGTATCAGAAACCGTCAGGAGTACTACAACAACCGGAGATACCAGAATGGAAATGGGAGCGGATTACTATGGACTTCATAACCAAGTTACCCAAGACAACGAGTGGACTCGATACCTTATGGGTCATCGTCGACAGATTAACCAAATCCACACATTTCCTACCCATCAAGGAGACTGACAAAATAGAAAAGCTTACAAGAACTTACTTAAGGGAAGTAGTACGACTGCATGGTGTTCCGATATCCATTATCTCCGATAGAGATAGTAGATTCACTTCAAGATTCTGGCAGTCACTACAAAGTTCCCTGGGGACTAGGCTAGACATGAGTACAACCTACCACCCACAAACAAATGGGCAAAGTGAGAGAATGATACAAACTTTAGAAGATATGCTAAGAGACTGTGTGATTGACTTTGGAAAGGCATGGGATATCCATTTACCCCTTGTCGAATTTTCATACAACAATAGTTATCATACAAGCATAAAGGCTGCTCCGTTTGAAGCCCTCTATGGTCGAAAGTGCAGATCCCCTATGTGCTGGACTGAAGTTGGCGATACCCAATTAGCTAGAGGAAGAGTTCCTGAAAGCACTCTCACCGGTCCGGAAATCATATGAGAAACGACAGAGAAGATCGTTCAGATTCGTGAACGATTGAAAGCCTCTAGAGACCGATAGAAAAGCTACGCTAACCAAAGGAGGAAACCTTTGGAATTCCAAGTAGGAGACCACGTTTTATTAAAGGTCTCACCGTGGAAGGGTTTAATACGCTTTGGAAAGCGTGGGAAACTAAATCCAAGATACATAGGGCCTTTCGAGATTATTGCCAGAATCGGCCCTGTGGCTTACAAGCTTAACCTACCACGTGAACTTAGTAACATACATCCAACCTTCCACGTCTCAAACTTGAAAAAGTGTCTGTCCGATGAGACTCTTGTTATTCCACTCGACGAGATCGAGATCAACGAGAGCCTCAACTTTGTGGAAGAACCGGTAGAAATCATGGACCGAGAGGTCAAGCAAACAAAACAAAGTCGCATAACCATCGTGAAGGTTCGCTGCAACACCAAGCGGGGACCTGAATTCACATGGGAACGCGAAGATTAGATGAAACAAAAGTACCCTCATCTCTTTCATGTTCACTAGTATCTTTACTACTTTAAATTTCGGGACGAAATTTCCTCTAACGGAGGGATGATGTGACAACCCGATATTTCAACTCTTTGTAATGGCCTAATAAGTCAAGTATTTTAACCACTTTTAAGTTAAAGAAATTAACTTTGATAATAAAATGTCCAAAAAGTTTCTATTTAACTACCTACTATGTTTAATATCATTAAACCGGGATCGTATGTAAAAAGAACGCCCAAATCCGACTTCGTATATTGAAGTTATGATTTTTCCAAGTTCGGCTTAGCAACAGACAACTAAAAACTCGAATCAGAGATCGAGCGACTTTTGGCTGGAATTACCTAAACGAGAATCGAAGGTCTTGACAATGGTATTTCAGTGGTGAAAAGTCTGGCAAAAACCGGCGTCAGAAAAAGAAGTTATGAATTTTTAAAGAAATTCCTTAATCACGTCATTTTATAAATAAATAATAAAAATAATTTCGCAATTTGCCAACGGAGTCTAAACGAAAGTTGTAGAGCGTAGTCTCACCTACGCTTGGATATAAAGACCATCGAAAACGGAGTTCGTATGAAGAAGATATGATTTTTTGAAGTTTATTAAATAAATTATATATAAATTTAATTCAAAATCCGGTAATATCCGAAAAAGGAGTCAGCCTCCTCATCCGAGTTACGCGCCGCATAACCTCGTACGCCCCGCGTACGCGAGGGCCTTGGTCTCGGTCCGTCCATGTCGCCCCTATGCGAAGCTACTCCCTTTCCGTCCCATCCGAAGCCGAGGCAGTCGAGGACTCGGTCATGCATGACATACGAGTACGCACTGCGTACGAGCATACGCCCCGCGTACCGAGGCGGTTCAGCCCTCTATAAATAGAAATGCGAGGGTTCCCAGAAATTTTGCTCATTCTCTCTCTATTTTCTTGCGTTTTGCCTCGTTTTCCATGCCCGCACTACCCCGAAGCTCTGGTCTTTTTGCTCAAGTCCCGAGGGTCGATTTTACTCCCGAGATTCCCGAGAATCCCGAGAAAAATCCGTTTCCCAAGACGAAACTCTGTCCGGTTTTCCATCTCGCTATCTTCAAACTTTCAAGTGAGTTCATACCCCTTTATTAACCCTTTTTAATTATTCCAAATGCTTTTATATGCTTTCTAAGGGGGGGGGGGGGGGGGAATACAAGTAAAACACACGACTACTATCGGGTGTTATATATAAAGATTTTTATACACTTTTATTAAGTAGAATTATATGTGATTTATAAATTTTATAGGGAACTCTCGTATACAAAATATATTACAATAGAATCCTATCTTTAAAAATATAAATTGTTGTAATGCATGTATAAACTAAACATTTTCTTAGATTATATGTATACTTGCCTACCTTAGGCTCTGCAAAAATCTATACAGTTATAAAATGTGATTCCTTTTCTTGGCTTTTTCTAAACAAACAAGTCACACTTTTAGAAAACTATAATAGGTATAGTTTTACGATGATATTGCTAACTTTTACATACTAGAAACATGATTTTCAAGAAGTCACTTTCATATACAAGAACAAACGAACATTTTAACACGTAAATCTGTTTTTATACCACAGTTTTGTGAGACATAAACTTCACGTACGTTCGAGTACACATTTGAAGTCCTGTATTATATACTAGAATACCTTGGAGGGGGAGCATGGTGTTTTTGTATAGATCTATACGGGCTTGACAACCCGCGCCCTGACTGTTAGCTATAGTCCACCATTTGGGGTGACAAACGTCATAACATTCCAACACCTGAAGAACGTTGTGTATAGGCATTCCGAGTCAATAGTATGGTTATAAAACTCACATGGGGTATTCAAAACGCATTGATTTACAAGGTTTTCAAACACATTGGTTATTTTACACTAACATACATTTTAGAAACCAACATTGGTCTTGAGAGAAGGCTACTTTTATACTAGTAGAAAATATAGGATTTTCTAAACACAACACAACCAAGGACCAAAACATTTCATTTCATACAAACATTGTCATTTAAATACTTATGAAACTCACCAGCTTAAATGCTGATCTACTCTTTCAAAATTACTTGTATGTCTCAGGGAATCAGTAATTTCAGGTATCATTATGCTTTTGATGAAGGGATGCTGCGGCGCCAGTTTAATCTCATATTTTGACATCATATTGTAATTGGTTTTGAACATGTAACTCTTGACAAATGTAAACTTTCAATTATATATATGATGGTTGTATTGCTTTCTTTACTATGTATTCAATTGTTACGCTACCACATGAAGTCATCCGCCCCCGAACGTTTCCGCCGTTCAGGTTTGGGGGTGTGACAAATAAACCTAACAGACACCAGATGAAATATGTTATCTACTAATTGAATATTTTAGCATTATATGTATATTTTAATAGTATACGAGTTTGTTAACCGAGTGATTCTACCATACCTTTAAATCAGATGAAAAGTTTGTAACTTCTTTCTTGAAGCATGGTGGTTCATGGTTCTGATAAGGTGGACACACGTATTCTTCTTTACCCATATACAATAGTATAAAGAAGTGCACACTAGATAAAAGAGCAATGTACATTAATTCAAGACATTATAATTTGAAAAGTATAGAAAAATATAGTGGTTTTGTATGAGAAAGAAATAGAAATTATATACCTGGAAAGAACATTTTGTGCCATCAGTTAGTTTGTCATCATTTTTCAATGTTACCATTAGAGATTTGTCACAATCAACCTGAAAAATAAAAATTTTCATTTAAAAATTTAATAAAAATGAAAAACATATATATATATATATAATATATGTATGTAGGTTTATACTTAGAGATTATTATAAAATCCCAGGTAAGTCAACATCTATAGGAATACATTTACAGAAGTTTCTTAAGTATTCTTGTACTTAAAGTCCATACTTAAAATAAAATAATAACAAATAAACAAAGCAAAAAGACATAAATGCCCTCCAGTAAGCTTAGGCTCTTACCTGACTGCATCTAACACGCATCACAGCTTTAAAACCTTATAGCCTTGTGACATTCCATCGAAGGTCATTGTAGAGTTTTGCCGGATCAGAAAGGGCAGAAAATAGATGATAATAATATAAGTGAAATAAGGCATGAAATTTGTAAATATAAAATTTCAAAACATCAAGAAAAGTGACACAAAGTCTTTGATGATTGATTAACTACCTAGCCTCCTGTTGTCTTTTGGATAACAAAGATTAAATCACGGTCAAAAAAAATAAAAATAAAGAGTTACAACCTGTTTTAAGTTTGAAAATGTATGTAGTCTTTTTTTTTGTTTAAAATCTGGTTGAAACTTGCAAAACCAAAACCAAACCCATGGTTACTTTGTTCTTCAAAAGAACCCTTTGAAAATGACTTTTTCTTAAATTCATTTGTACACCTATACAGTCCATCCATAACAATTTTTACTATTATCCTTGGGTAGATTATTTAAAGCATTATGTCTTGATGAGAAAAATTAAAGGTAGAATGCTATATTTGGGTAAGTGTTGTAACTGAATTTTACTTTGTTTTGTTGGCTAAGCAGGGGTTCCTTTCATTTTCACATCCCAGATTAGGACTGAAAAGTGCATCTTTTCAGATTCAAAAGAAGAGAATTGCAATAAAGGCCTCATTATCTTCTGATTTTGCTGGATCTGATGCGCCAATTGCCCTACTTGAGCTGGAATCCCCAATCGGACAATTCCTGTCACAAATTCTCATCAGCCACCCTCACCTCGTTCCTGCAGCAATTGAACAACATCTTGAAACTGGAGATATATATACCTACCTACGGTAGCACCAATTTTCCATGAACTGGAAAGGTAACTCAACAGCATCCCACTCTATGCCACGAATACCAGCAACAAGCCCTTCATCTTGTCTTGTTAGCGTGTCTTGAAGAAATGCATGGCCAAACTCATGGAACACAGTCTCCACCTAAATTAATAACAAAAAATATATGACCAAACTCAAATGGATTACTCTGTGACAACCTTAACAGAGATTTGCTGGTGGGAAGATGATATCGAAGCACCATTTGAACGCCCAATTGACCCTGCTGACTCTCCCGATAGCGGGCTTTCAGAAAGCAGTTCCTCCATCTGTATGTGATAATTCATCAAGGTATAGCAGGAGAGAGAGATAGAGAGAGATGTTTATATGATATTTGTAAAGTGTAAGATTGAAAAATTACGGTTAAAAGGATGGATTATTGCTGAATCGATGACGTATGTGATTTCTCTTGACTCATCGACCAGATGGCGTATCTGATTTCTCTAGTGATGATTAACGAATTGATGCCAACAATGTTCTGACTCCTTCAATTTAGGAGGGCGTGTGAATATCAACTGCTAAGCTCGAGACTGCTCACTTTTTTCCAACTAGTGTGGGACAAAGGAGAAGTAGCCATGGTTCTCTGATTGAGGGATCTTGCGTTTTTAATTGAGAGAAATAGTGAGAGGGCAGAGAGTAGGTGGAGACACGGGTAGGAGACCTTTTGCTGGTGGGAGATCAGAGATTTGGTGATGGTGCGAGTTTGTTGTGGGATAAAAGAGGAGCGATGAGTATATTAGGGTTTTTTTGGGTATTTTGAGTAAAGGAGAGAAGAATGGTGGAAAGAAGGTAGGAACATGGCGAGCCTTTCAAACTTTTTGGAATTTTGTTTTCCCCAAAAAAAAGTGACCCGCGTTTCATTTAAAAAATATAAAGCGACATACTTAGTGGACCCACATTTTATGTTATGTTCCCTCCGTGTTTTTTTTAATGTAACACTTATTTTAGGGCAAGCAAAAATGCGTTCCCTAAATCCTTCTAATTTTTGGAGATCCGACATTATTTTTAGGGCACACACTATTGCGTATCATAAAACAGTGCGTGTCGTTGTTCGCGCGTCATAAAAGGCTATTTTTCTAGTAGTGTGTCTTCCAGGGTGCATGTATTCTCACAATCGGAGCAGTTGGGTAAGGAATACATCGTGATTAGTAGTTTCTATTGGATTGGTGTCTAAGCCCATAACTATTATTGGTATAATCTTGAATTGATTATAGCACAGTCCTTTTTGGTTGCCCTCAAACCTAGCAATTAGATAAGATATTTTGGAGAGAGATTAATTTTTTATTTGATTAATAAATTGAACTAGATAATTTATTAATATATTATGATAATAATAATAATGATATATATATATATATATATATATAATTAGAAATAGTAATATTTAATTAATAATTAATAAGAAATTAATTAGAATTAATTTTGGGATTAATAGAATTAATTAAAAGTGCAGGGGTTAAAGTGTAATTGTTCAATAGTTGAGTAAAGGCATTCTAGAAGCTCCCTAGGCTATGGACAATTTTGGGGGTGTTCTAGGGGTTCTAGAATTATCCTTGGAGGATAATCATGAAGCTGTATAATTACCAATTCAAAATAATATTATTATATTAGGATTGGGCTTATCTAGGATTTCCTGGCTGCACTATATAAAGGCTCCCAGACCTTTGATTTTCGACATTCATTCCTTAGAAGATGTAGGTTGAAATTCTGATCACCTCCCCCCTATCTTCTCAATATCCTTCTTGAATGTGCTGTGTGTGAACCACTATAGACACAACACTTGTGCTGCTTGCTTCCAGAAGATCAACAAAAGGATTCTTGGTTGTTTACTTCAACAATCAACAATATATGCATTCTTACTATTGAATTCAAGTTTGAATAGGAAACTTTTGTAGTTTGATAGTTAATAATATGTTACCTTTATGTGAAAAACATAAATCCTTCTTAGGTTGCATGTGCCCTAATCATTTAATTGTTAAATGTTTTTCCACTTAGAGCATTGATTTTGTAACCTCCATAACCCAACAGTGGTATTAGAGCCTATGGTTATCTTTCATATGATTACACATTGGTGAATTAATCAAAACTAAAATTTTCAAATTAATCACATCTCACTACGTGAGCATTGATGCTCACGACTTGAGATTTGATCAGATCAGATTTTTCATAATTATCTGCCTAATCTATTTTGTTTGGTAAATAACTGCCTTAAATATCTTCCAAATCCAATTTTGTTGAATATTTGATGATAAATTACAAGCCTACAACTTAGGAGATAAATCTTTGACAATTAATTATTTTATTGATTAATGTGATTAATATTTTTTACATGTGTAAATAATTGATTTAGATATTAATTAATCCTAATAATAATGTGAAATATTATATAAATTTAAAATTATATAAAATTTTGAAACTTATTATAAACCTAGTATTTTGAAAAAGTTCTAAAATACACCTTATACTATATGTAAAATTAAATGTTTAATTATTACTATATGTATAAGACTAAGACAATCGAACCACTACTATGCCTCATTCATGAAGCCATACTATAAAGGGAGTTTAAGAAAGTAGCCTATAAAATGACCGACATTGGGTATCCACTCTTACCCACCGCTCTCTTGTATGATGGAAGGTCGTTATCCGAATGGGTTTGATAGGACAATTAATTCTCATTAATAAGTATAATGCGCTTAAAAGTAACTAACTCTTTTATTTTAAATCCCAATCTTAATTACTTTAAGAAAAATATGAATTTATATGCTAACCCATGAAATTTCACATTATACATTATAGTAGTTAGTGGAGCGCCCATGGTTAACTGACAAACTAATAGTGACTATAAAGAGTAATAATAGGCATCTCGAATGTAACATCCTGATTTTTAGGTATTTTAATATTCCTTGTATCATTATTATTAATGGCACTTTTTGTCCCTTGGAAGAAAAGTTTTAGGATTTTATTCGTTCGCTGGGCACAGGTAAGGGTACGCACATCGTAACCATATAGTGTAAGGATCACCGGTGGCCAACTAGTATGCTAGGCGTATGTATGGTACACCGGGCCTACTAGCCCAGATTCCACAACCCTAATTTCTTAGTTTTACCCTATATATAGAAAATTAAGTCCTCTGTAGGTCACCCTTATAAGCGTCCAAACCTTCCCTAAACCCTAATCCCGATTTTGAGTGTTTGTATGAGCCTTGCAAGTTAATTTGGGTGCTTTTGGTGCATTTAGATGAAGGAAGAAGCTAGAGAAGAAGAAGTGGGTGTTTACAAGCTTGTAGATCTAGAAAACTTCCCTTCTTGTGCATCATTTTCAGGTATAAAGTTTGTACCTTGACAAGTATTTCACTAGATCTCCATGTTTGAAGTTTTAAGAGTTTTGTCCCCAAAGATTGGACCTTTATGAGTTTTGGCCACTCTAGGGGTTTATGGCTTTCCTTTCATGTATTATGGGACATGTGGATGCAAAAACATGGTAGCCTGATCTCATTTTTTAGTTCATGCATGAGCAAAATAGCTTAGTATGTGTTCGAAGTTTATGAATGTTGCTTTGGGACTTTTCTATCCATGAAATGGCTTAAAGTTGATGAATTTATGGTTTTAGATGTCTATGAATGGCCAGATCTATGTTTGGGAGTAACTGTCTTAAGGGGTCAAGGCATAAGTTGGTAGAAAAGGAAACATATGGAGAACGTTGGGCGTACTCCTAGCTACGCCCCACATAGTGAGTCCTAGCCCCGTCATTTCAATGATCCAAATTGTACACCCCGCATAGGTTGTAGGAAGTTCAACGTACGCGTTGACTGTTAACTTTTGTTGACTTTGACCCTTCGTCAAGATTTAGTGTTTTTAGACCATGAGAAGGGCAAATTGGTCCTTTTTCCCTTAGAAAGTTTAGCCGTGGGATTTTGGACTCGCAAGTGAGTTTTTGAAGCTTAATTATTAATTAGTGTTAATTTTTTATTGACTAGACGGAGTCTAGATCCGGCAGTTCGGGTGCTAGGTTTTTGTGTCGTCAGTATTAAGTGAGTCTCCTCACTTACTCTTACCTATATGGCAGGATAGCTATATTTTATGGTGACCAGCTGGGTCTAGTTGTTATAATTATGTTACGCTATTTATATGTGACTAGTGTTGCTGATAGCCAATCATGGTTGTTGCTAACCCATCGGGCATGCTGTTAGATCATCAGGACTATTGATAGTCCTCGGGGTTGCTGCTAACCCATAGTTGTTTATATATGATGTGTTGTATGTGGTATCTTGGGGAAATTACTAAGCGTTGTGCTTACATTTTCTGATTTATATGTGGCATGTACTTCTTAGGACCGCGAGAAGGAAAAGTTCTGATTGTGCACACTTATGTTGAGGGATTTACTACCGGGACATGTTTATGAACTTTGATAATTATGATACTAGTTGTTTTGGGAATAATTATTTATTTGATTACTTGGTTGTGAAACTCTGATTTTGGTAATCTAAAATGAAAAAAAATTCGTCTTAAATTTTAGGTGTTACATTTTGGTATCAGAACCATGGTTTGAGGGATTTGGATGAACCTTTGGGTGATTCCAAACTCAAACTAAGTATTTGAAAATTTTTAAAGAATTTAACAAGGAATGAAGACTTTATACGGTAAAAACCCAGAGAAGCAGTGTATACAATCAACCAGCGCTCAAGTGGAAGTTTCCAAAAATACCACAATTTATATTATGAGTAGTGCAGAGCAGATAAATATATACAATGAGCTGATAGAATTCATCCTAGTTAGTGATAGGCTAAAGAATCTTGTAGGAATAGTATTGTAAAGTTGCTTGATTGTGATGCCTTAGCATAGAAGTTCATTCTTGTGAGATTGAATTTGTACTTATTATTTGCTTAGTGTATGATACATAGATGTATATAGTTAGGATTTTATAGCCTTAGAATGCCTGATTTGGCCTTTCTTCCTATTCCTTGTTTGTTTGTGGATTTGAGGTAGAATCATTTATTCGAATGTCTATTGAGCCTAGTATTATGTATAATTAGCGTACACGAAGAAAATGACGAGGTCAATGGAGATCTTGTGAGGCAGAGAAGTGTTGGGAGCAGTCTATAGTTAGGGTCTAAATGTTTAGTGCTAGTTCTAAGGAACTAGCAGGGCAAGTCCCTAGCTGATTTGAGGAATTAGAATCCTTGCGACTTGGGGTCTTGAGGGTACGACTCGAGACAAATATGGGTTAGTGTGGAAGGTAGTATTGGGCCCATATTACTGGACACAATTGGATCCGTATGCAGCACGAAGAATAACCTTAAGGGACTAAACAATTTGTAAGGATGTGAGTGTCGGTATATTCGCTTTATCCTGTTTGCTGATAATTTTCTTATGTGTTTCAGTATGGTGGTTACCCAAGGTTCTGGCTCCAACGACCCTGAGAGGTCGAGTGTCATTGATGATATGATTCGTAGGATTGTTGCTACAGAGGTAACCACATCAATCAGATAGGTTATCCCAGAGATGTTTAGGTTTGTCAAGACTATGTTGATCGAGACTATTGATGAGTGCTATGCCATTGTCACTAAGGTTGCTATTGACATAGCCACCGCAACTCTTGTTGCTGCAAGACCGGACGGGGGTGATACGTTGTGGTACCAAGAGTTCACCAATGTGAAACCACCTGAGTTTGATGGGACCCAGTATCTGATTGCCTCTATGAGATGGATCTCTGATGTTGAGGGAGGTTTCCATACCTGCTCCTGTCCAGAGAATTTGAGGGTTGGATTCACATTGAACCTACTTCACTTAGGATCAAAGGGTTGGTGGAAGTTTGTAACAGCTGACTACTCTGTTGCAGAGCATACTGCGATAACCTAGGAGAAGTTTACTAAACTATTCAAGGATGAGTTTTTACCCACATTTGAGAAAAAAAAGGTTGGCCCAGGAGGTCCTGTCTCTTAAGCAGAAGAAAGATATTATGACTGAGATCACCAGGATGTTTCATGAGGGGGCTTTGTTTTGCCCTGAGCAGGTATCTACCGAGCAAGCCCATGTAACTTGGTATTTGATTATTCTGAGGCGGGATATTTGGGAGTTCATGGCGAACACCACGTATAGGACATTAGTTGAGCTGCAAAACAATGCAAGGAGGAGAAAGATCAAGCTAAAGACTCAGGCTAGGGAGGAGAGGGAGACGCATCAGAGAGATAGGAGGCCAGTGCAGTCGCAGCCGGTGACTATGTGGCCCAAACCCGCTGATTAGAGATCTGGAGGCCAGAAGGGCCACACTTGCGAGAAGTGCATCAAAGGACATGAGGGACATTGTTGGTCTGGGTGAGCTTGCTACTAGTATGGCAAGTAGGGGTATATGCTTAGGGATTGCCCCAAGGGATTTCGGGTTTGTTTCAGCTGCAACCAAATGGGCCACATGAATGTAGATTGTCCTCAGCTTGCATCTAGGGCGGTTCAGAATCTGGCCCCAACAACCGTACGTATCACGAATGGCCATCAGGCGAAGGTCGAGGCATCGAGGTCTCGAGGAAGAGCATTTCAGTTGACAGTAGAGGAGGCCCACACAGATCTAGATGTCGTGGCTGGTATGTGTTCCTTATTTTTCTATTTCCATTATGTTGCTTATATTATCGATTATGTAGGTACTTTTCTTGTGAATTATATGCCTGCGCTTATGTTGTTTGACTCGGGTGTGAGTCCATCATTTTTGTCATCATCATTTTGTTGCGGTTTTAGTATTCCCTGAGAGACCTTGAGAGTCTCGATACTTGATGAGCATTCAGTCTTTACTACTATTATCCTCTAGGGTTGTGTCCTAGAGATCTTTGGTGTTGGATATCTGATAGATCTCATCCTTATCACGATGGGAGATGTTTGTGTGATCGTGGATATGGGTTGCTTGAGCCAGTTTGGGGATCTGATTGACTGTGAGCGTCAGTTGGTGACAATTCAAGACCCTGGTGGGGAGTACTGATTATCTACAGCGAGGGTACTTGGTCGGGATCAACATTAAGTTTTGCCGCATGGGCAAGGAAGAGTTTGCAGCATGAGTGGATGGGTTATTTGGAATATATAATGGATACTCTGGTTAATAAGAGGGGATCGATCTATATTTCTGATGTTCTGGTGGTATGTGATTTTCCTAATATTTTTCCCGAGGATTTACCTGGAGTGGCTCCTGAGAGGCAGGTAGAGTTTCGGATCGATCTGATCCCGCGTGTAGCGTCGATCGCCAAGGCACCTTACCATCTTGCACCTCTGGAGATGCAGGGGTTATCGTCTCAGCTGCTGGAGTTCTTAGGAAAAAGAGTTTACTCGGATGAGGAGTTCTCCTTGCAGAGTCCCGATTATTTTTGTCAGGAAGAAAGATGGTTCACACTGGATGTGCATTGATTACCGAAAAGTGAACAAGCTGATGGTGAGAAATCGTTACCCTTTGACGAGGATTGATGATCATTCTGAGTAGCTTCAGGGGCATTTTGGTTTTCCAAGATCGATTTAAGGTTGGGCTATCATCAGATGAGGGTATGGAAAGAGGATATTTAGAAGTCGGCCTTTGCAACTCGCTATGGGCGTTACGAGTTTGTGGTGATGTCTTTTGGGCTCACCAATGCATTAGCTGCATTCATGGACCTCTTGAACTGGGTGTAGGCCCATGTCGGACTGATCAGTGATTGTTTTTATCAATGACATTCTGGTGTATTCGACGACTAGGGAGCAACATGAGGAGCATCTACGAGAGATTCTTGGGGTTTTGAGGATGGAGAGGCTTTATGCCAACTTCTCCAAGTGTGACTTCTAGTTGCACGACCTTCAGTTTTTGAGACACCTCATCAATCAGAATGGTATTTTGGTCGACCCAGCCAAGATAGAGGCAGTGATGTAGTGGGAAGTGACAAGATCTCCATCAAAGATTCGAAGTTCCTTGGATTGGCAGGTTATTATTGGAGATTCATCAGAGACTTCTCCAAGATTGATGTTCCTCTCACCAAGTTGAAAATAAAGCATTTTGCTTTCAGTTGGGGGCATGAGCAGTAGGCATCATTTGATACTCTTCTCCAGAGATTGTGCGAGGCACCTGTACTTGCCCTCCCTGAGGGAGTTGAGCATTTTGTGGTCGATTGTGATGCATCCATTGATGGATTGGGTGATGTGTTGATGAAGAGAAGGAATATGATAGCATAAGCTTCAAGGCAGCTGAATCCTAACGCAGCGAGATATCCTACTCATGATCTGGAGTTAAGGGTTGTGGTTTTCTCCCTCAAGACTTGGGGTGACTATCTCTATGGTGTTCGGTGTACCATCTACACAGACCATAAGAGTTTGGGATACCTTACGGATCAACCGACCTTAATATGAGGCAAAGGTGGTGGTTGGATGTAGTGAAAGACTATGACTGCAAGGTCTTGTATCATATAGGAAAGGCCAATATGGTGGCCGATGCTTTGACACGGAGGGCAGCAAGTACCCCGATTTGGGATGTGTGCATGTGGATGACCGTGATGACTCCATTTCTAGAGATCATCAAGGAAGCATAATTGAAGTCCATGAAAGAGGAAAATTAGAAAAGTGAGCAGGTGATCGGTCAGATTTCTACATTTGATATTGATTGTCGAGGGCTTTTGACTCTTCATGGGCAGGTAAGGGTACCGTATGTGGGTGGGGCCCGGCGGATTTTGATGAAGGAGGCCCACAAATCGAGATTTTCCATCCACCCGAAGGCTACCAAGATGTATCTCAACATGAAGCATAATTATCAGTGGTCATGTATAAATAGGGATGTCAAAAAGTCCCATGGGACCTCGATCCCGCGGGGGCCCCGTCTCGTATGGGGGCATTTGTTGAAAAAAATCGGGGACGGGGGTGGGGGCAGGGGCAAGGTTAACCCCCGTTTTAATTTCGGGGACGGGGGCGGGTGTTGGTAGTCCCATCCCGAAACCCCCGTGGGGGCCCCGTTAATAAATTATATAAATTGACATATGTTAATTATATAAGTATAATAAACAACAAAATGATTTTTACGTACAAAAATTCAACAAAAAACATGTTTTTAAGTTGTTTGTAACATGTAAAATTATGTTATAAATATCTATTTGTTATCCAAAAAATAATTTCTTTTAGCCCAAACAAGAACGGGGGCGGGGGCGGGGGTCAAAAGGGGAATTCGGGGGGGGGGGGGGGGGGGGTTGAAAGGATGGAGATTTCGGGGGCGGGGGCGGGGGCGGGGGAACGAGAAAATTTTGGGGGTGGGGGCGGGGGATGCAATCCCCGTCCTGTTAGCCCCCGTTGACATCCCTATGTATAAAGAGAGATGTGGCATGGTTTTGGGACGATGTTTGACCTGTCGGAAGGTCAAGGCTAAGCACCAGTGCCCTCATGGCAAGTTGCAGCCTCTGGAGGTTGCCTTATGGAAGTGGGAATGTATTACTATGGAATTCATTAGAACGTTATCGAGGATTGCGAGGGGTGTTGACACTATCTGGGTGAAAGTGGATCGTTTAACGAAGAGTGCTCACTTCTTAGCCATTAGTGAGAACTCATCTACAGAGAAGTTGGCCGAGATTTACATTCGAGAGGTGGTAGCTCGACATAGGGGGCTGACGTCTATTATGTCTGACCGGGATGTGTGCTTTACTTCCAGGTTTTGGAAGATATTTCATGTGGAGTTGGGTACCGGACTAAGCTTCAGTACCACGTACCATCTGCAAATGGACGAGTAGAGCGAGCGGACGATTCAGACGCTCGAGGATATGCCGTGTACTTGTGTTATTGATTTTAGCAGGAGTTCAGACTCCTATCTTCTATTGATTGAGTTCTCATATAGCAGAACAATCATAACAGTATCGATATGTCCCCGTTTGAGGTCCTTTATGGTCGGAGATGTTGGAATCCTATTTGTTAGGGCAAGGTGGGGCGGAGGGTCACGGGGAGCACGAAGGTGGTGCTCAAGATGACTGAGCTTGTACAACAGGTTCGACAGAGATTATTGATAGCGCAAAGCTGCCAGAAGAGTTATATGGATCGACGACGCTCTAAGTTGGAGTTTTAGGTGGGAGATCTAGTGCTCCTAAAGGTGTCACCCTGGAAGGGTGTTATCCACCTCAGGAAGCGGGGCAAGTTGGGCCCTATGTTTATTGGCCCTTTTCGATTTTTGGCCTGTGTGGGAAAGGTGGCCTACCGATTGAAGCTACTGGAAGAGCTAAGGCAGATTCATGATACCTTCCAAGTATCACAGCTGAGAAAGTGTATAGTTGATAAGATAGTTGTGGTCCCTTTAGAGGATATTTAGGTTGATGATCCCCTAAATTATGTGGAGAAGCCTATATCCATTTTGGATCTGAAGGTGAAAACCTTGATGAACAAGGTTTTGAACTTGGTCAAAGTTCAGTGGTAGCACCAGAGAGGTTCGGAGTAGACATGACAACTTGAGTCCGAGAGGCATGAGCAATATCCAAAGTTTATTCCTGAGGATGACTTTGAGGGCGAAGTCTAATTCTAGTGGGGGATACTTATAACATCCCGATTTTAAGGTATTTTAATATTCCTTGTATCTTTATAATAAATGGCATTCCTATCTAGAGAAGCTAGAGTAGAAGAAGTTGGTGCTAGCAAGCGTGTAAATCCAGAAAACATCCCTCCATGTTCATCATTTTCAGGTATAAAGTTTGCACCTTGACAAGTCTTTCATTAGATCTCCATGTTTGAGGTTTTAATAGTTTTTTCCACAAAGATTGGACCTTTATGAGTTTGGGGCACATCAGGGGTTTGTGAATGTTGATTTGGGATTTTTATATCCATGAAAAGGCTTAAAGTTAATGACTTTATTGTTTTAGATGCATATGAATGGCCAGATCTGTGTTTGTGAGTAACTATCTTAAGGGTTTAAGACACAAGTTGGTAGAAATGGGAACAGACGGAGTACGCTGGGTGTACTCCTGGCTATGCCCAGTGTATCTGGTCCTAACCCCGTCATTTTGCTGATCCAAGTTCTATGCCCCGCATAGGTTGTGGTACACTCAACATATGCGCTGAGTGTTGGCTTTTGTTGACTTTGACCATTGGTCAAGATTTAGGGTTTTTGGACCATGAGAAGGGAAAAATGGTCCTTTTCCTTTAGAAGGTTTGGTCATCGGATTTGGACTCACAAGTGAGTTTTTTGACCTTAATTATTAATTAGGGTTAATTATTTGTTGTCTAGGCGAAGTCTAGATCCGACGGTTTAGGTGCTAGGTTTTTGTGTCGTCAGTATCAGGTGACTCTCCTCACTTACTCTTACATGTATGGTAGGATAGCTGTGTTTTTTGGTGACCACCTGGGTCTAGCTGTTATGATTATGTTATGCTATTTTTATGTGACTAGGGCTGCTGATAGCCAACCAACGTTGATGCTAAACTACCGGGCATGTTGTTAGCTCATAGGGACTGCTGATAATCATCAGGGTTGCTGATAACCCATAGTTTTTATGTAGATTGTGTTGTATCTGGTATCTTAAGGAACTCACTAAGCTTTGTGCTAATAGTTTTTGATTTATATGTGACATGTTCTTCTTAGGACCACAGGAAGGCGAAGGTATGATTGTACACACTAGCGTTGGGGGATATACTATTAGGACATGTTTATGAAATCTGATAATTATGATACTGGTTGTTTTGGGATAATTATGTATTTGATAAATTGGTTATGAATCATTGATTTTGGTAATTTAAAATGAAAAAAATTTGGTCTAAAGTTTGAGGTGTTAGATTGAAATTTATCATTGATTAATGGAGCACCTGTGGTTAACTGACACATTAAAGTGAGATGATAAATGACATCAAGAGTGTCAAGCTAATTTGCATGGTTATTCACATTTTTTGTGATCCTCGGTATCCCAGTCACAAATGGAAGATCATTATCTGATATTAAACAAGCCATTGAATAGTTTCAATTAGTCTCAAAAGATCTAGGAATTTCAGTTTACTTAATTTCCTTCAAAAATTTGTTTTTCAAAGGTGGAATTGGTAAATATTCACTTACCTACCTTTATAAAAATTACAATTAGATTACGGTATCCCTTTTATAAGTTATGAATTTTTTAGTTGGATCCTAGCCTTAATATTTTATTTTTTGGGTTGTAATATTAAGGATTGTTCTTATCTTACTAAAAATACCCTTGTATTATAGATGTCTACTCTAAATGATTCTTCCAGTTCCTCCTCCTCCTCGAATCAAAACTTCTCGTAGTCTAACATCTGCTTAAGGGTGACATTGGATGGCACTAACTATAATGACTGGATGCGCAACATCAAGATGGCCCTTCACTTCGAGGACGAGGAGTATTCCTTGAGAAAGAGTTCAATGAAATTGACGAAGAAAAGGCTACTCTTCAAGAACTGGCCACCTACAAGAAGCACTACAATGATACAACAAAAGTTGCTTGCATCATGGTGGCTATGATGACTCCTAAATTGCAGAGATTCTATGAAGATTACTGATCGTACGAGATGAACAAGGACCTTATATAAAAGTACCATAAGCGAGCTCGTCAAGAAAATTACGAGCTGGTAAAGTCCCTCATATCAAACAAGAATCTGTTACCATCTATGTTTATAGAATGCAAGGATACATGGATCGGCTTACCAAGCTTAATGTAAATTTTGATGAGGACTTGGTTATCAACATAGTCTTGAACTCCTTACCAAGTTGTTTTGATCATTTCATCTTCACCTATCATTTGAACGACAATGAGACCACTTTGTCTCAATTACACAACCTAGTGCGAACAGTAGAAGCATGGATGAAGTGAAAAAAGTCTTTCCTTAACTCCTGCTAGTGCTCCCGTTCTGGCCATTGGTCAAGGGAAATGGAAAAAGAGGAAAGGTCCTCTAAAGTAAAACTGGAAGGGAAAGTCTCAAGCAGGTTCGTTAAGCAATGGACCTAAAGGTAAATCTAGTTCAGATGCTCCCCATGTTCTGATCCCAAGGAGGTCACTTTCTTCTACTGCAACGACAAAGGGAATTCAAAATGAAGCTGCCCAAAGTATTTGCATGAAATTAAAGATGGCAAGGTGAAGCCGAGTTCTGGACGTATATATACTATCGTATATAATAACTCATCATCTTCTCGTTCTTGAATCCTTGATACGAGATGTGGATTTCATATTTGTTCTGATTTGAAGGGGCTAAGATGAAGTGAGCACATGGAGAATGGTAAAATAAACTTGATCATGGGAATACGCGATCTTCACCTATCACCAAGATTGGATTTTATACTCTAGTACTTCGTAATGGAGTTACTTTAGATTTATTAAATTGCTGTTACTCGTTAGAAATAACACAACACATTATTTCGTTTCATGCATTGTTTAAACAAGGTGTTAGACATTCTTTTAAAGATGATAATGGTTCTATTTTGTCTTATAAAAATGGTATATTTTATTTTTAGGGTTTACCTTGTGATGGTGTGTATGAAACTGTGATATGTGCAAACAATTTAGGCATTAGTGTATTTCAAATTGATTCATCTAATGGTATAGATACAGCGTGCTTGTGACATTGTCATCTTGGACACATTAACATGAAATGCATCGCCCAACTCCAAAAGGATGGAATGTTGGAATCATTTGACCTAAGTTCAGATGATAAATGTGAATCTTGTCTTTTGGGTAAGACGACAAAATCACCTTTCCTTGGTTCTTATGAAAGAGGTTAGGGTTTGTAGGACCTCATACCTACAGATGCGTGTGGGCCCTTAGATCCACCACAAGGGATACTAATCGATTCTTCATGACTTTTAATAATGATTAAAGAAGATATGGTTACATCTAATTAATCAAGCATAAGTCAGAAACCTTTAAAAAGTTCAAGGAGTTTAAACATGAAGTCAAGAATCATTTGGGTAGGAAGATAAAGATGCTCCGATGAGATAGAGGTGGAGAGTATCATAATATCGAGTTCCATAACTACCTCAAGGATAATGATTGCCAGGGGTTGACAATGATGAGACCTTCTTCCCAGTGGCTAAGATAAAATCTATTAGGATAATGCTTGCCATAGCTTCATTTAAGGACTATGAAATTTGGCAAATGGATGTCAAAACCACTTTCCTTAATGGGAAGTTGGCTGAGGATGTTTACATGAGTCTGCCACAGGTTTATTTTTATGCAAATTTTCCCAATAGAGTGTGTAAGCTTGAGAAATCCATCTATGGATTCAAACAAGTTTCTCGCAGATGGAATCTTTGCTTCGATGAGAAAGTCAAGGAGTTTGGTTTCTCCATAACTAATGATGATTCATGTGTATATGTCAAAGCTAGTAGGAGTATAGTAACCTTCATGGTATTGTATGTTGATGACATACTTCTTATATGAAATGATATTCCAACTTTGCAAGAGGTTAAGTCTTGGTTTGGAAAGTGTTTCGCTATGAAGGATCTATGAGGGGCTGCTTATATGATAAGATTTCTTAGAGACAGGAGTAAACGATTAAATGGGCTTAGTCGGAGTACATACTTGGAAAAGGTGTTAAAATGTTTTAGAACAGAGAATTCCAAGAAAGGAGAACTGCCTATACAGAGTAATACCAAACTGAGTAAGACTCTAAGTTGAAGTACCACCGCTGAGATATCAGAAACGAGTACTGTTCCATACAACTTCGCCTTTGGATCTATCATGTATGCTATGACATGTACTCGCCATGATGTGGCCTTTTCTTTGAGCATGGTCAGTCGTTATCAGGGAAATCCAGGTAGAGCTCATTATATAGCAGTTAAGAATATTCTCAAGTATCTACGAATGACTAAGGACTCGGTCCTAGTACTTGATGGCAGTAATACACTGAGAGTAACTGGGTATAGTGACGCCGTCTTTCAAACAGACAGAGACAACTTCCGTTCTCAATCTAACTGGGTGTTTCCCTTAAATTGAGGATCGGTAACCTGGAAAAGTTCCAAAGAAGAGACAGTGGCTGATTCTTCCTATGAATCAAAGTACATAGCGGCGATCGAAGCATCAAATGATGCAATTTGGTTGAAGAATTTCATCGGAGACCTTGGACTTGTTCCAACCATCAAGGAGCCAATGGAAATTTTATGTGATAACGAAGGAGTAGTTGTCTTGACAAAGGAACTAAGTGATCATGGCAAATCAATACATATCCACAGAAAATACCATTTCATTAGACATAGAGAACCTTACAGATCCCCTCACAAAGGGTATGAGTAAGGTCCACATAAAATACCATTTCATTAGACATAGAGAATCTCCACAGTCCAACATACTTTTGGAAGTAAGTAGTAAATTAAGACTATCATAAATTAGATTGTAGATTGTCTAAAGCATTTTAGACATAGTAATGTTATTGTCGTAATGTTCATGAGTACTTTAAAATGGAGATTTATGTATTGGATTAACCCATGCTCAAAGAATTACTTCATAGAATTTATCACGAGTAATACTTAGACGATAACAGCTTATAATATTGAAATGGACGTATATGAGTTGTGGTTTACGAATGAGTTGTGTGTTGATGATACGAAAATGAATCAGTAACTTGATGTTATAAAATGTGTTATTGTGCATGATTTGATGAGTAAACGATGCAAGCATAGACGTCAAAGTTTATTCGTTCCTTTTTCCTTAACAGGAAAAAGCGATATCTTTGGGGCCCTTGGTGATTTGGTGTTGACTTATGGTTCCGGGCCCTTTCATGACTAAATTTATTTGTTCGATTAGGAGTTCTATGTCATTATAAATCAGAAATCGGGAAACAAAATATTGGAAAATAACATTGATTCTATTCCATATCTCATGTCCGGATGATATCTAGCAGAATGGCGGATTATATGATCATTTATCTTAGGACACGTAACTGACTGGGTCAGAGTTCAACAACAGCTTTTGGAAGCTACAATTTGCTGATCAATTTAGAAGTTATACTTGCAATTTTAGTTATAGAATTATCCAAGTGGGAGACTATTGCAATAGGTGTCTAAGCCCATAACTATAATTAGTATATACTTGAATTGATGGTAGCACAGTCTTTTTGGGTTGCCCACAAACCTAGCAATTCGACAATAATATATTATTTGATTAATAAATTGAAATAGATAATTTATTAATATATTATGAAAATAATATATTAATTAGAAATAGTAATATTTAATTAATAAATAATCAGAAATTAATTGGACTACTTTTGGGATTAATAGAATTAATTAAAAGTTCAGGGTTAAAGTGTTATTGTTTAATAGTTGAGCAAAAGGCATTCTAGAACCCGCCTAGGCTATGGACGGTTTTGGGAGTGTTATAGGGGTTCTAGAATTATCCTTGGAGGATAATCAGGAAGTTGGATAATTATCAATTCAAGATAATATTATTATATTGGGTTTAGGCTTATCTAAGGTTTCCTGCATGCAATATATAAAGGCTCCTAGGCCTTTTATTTCTGGCACTTATTCCATAGATGACCTAGGCCAAAATTCTAATCACCCCACTCCTCTCTCGTCAATATCCTTCTTTCTTGTGTTGGGTGTGAACCACTAGAGGCACGACGCCTGTGGAGCTTGCTTTGAAAAGATTAACAAAAGGATTCTTGGTTGTTTACTTCAACAATCAAAAAGGTATGTATTCTTACTAATGAATTCAAGTTTGAATAGGAAATTTTTGTAATTTGATAGTTCATATTATGTTACCTTTATGTGAAAGACATAGATTCGTCTTAGGTTGTATGTGCCCTAATCATTTAATTATTAAATGTTTTTCCGCTTAGAGCATTAATTTTGTAACATCCATAATGCACAGTTTCATTGGGAAACGCCATGGATTTTGAGAAAGGAATGTTTAAGTTGCTTAGGGTGTGTATTTGATATAAAGGACATTGTTAGATTGTCATATAGGCTTATCATTTATGGTGATAGTTGGGCAATTGTTAATTCGTCGACCATCTTTATAATTTAGTATATGTAGTTTTGTGTCGGATTTGTTCTTCAGTGTAGGGGATCATTAGGTGTAGTTGTTGATCTATTTCGATCATGGCTAATTTGTTCATATTGAACAATTAGGGTTATTGTATCAACTGAAGGTAGAATTAGTACTTTAATCATTCGTCAAGTCTGAAAAGTGTATATCCTGGTTTCTATGTATGTGTGCTCTTGATTTTTTTGGTTATGGAATCATTGTCTCTAGTAGGCTTGAGTTTAGTAGACTTCCTTAGTTTCTTGAAGTTCGGGAGTGAAAGCGGAAATATTCAGTTTTAATTAAGGTGTGAGATCTTGCTTTGGTTATTAGGAGAGTGTTTCTATTAGCGGTTAAGGTTAATTTTTTCGCCCGACCCGCTGGTGCTTCACCTTTTGGGTATGATAAAGAAGGAACACGGCCTAGCCTTATGGAATGGTTCTTATTTTGATTTATTGATTTTGGGTTGGGGCCGGTGTCCAAAGGTTTATTTTTAGCATGCGAGCATGTTCTCTCCGATAATGTTTCGATAGTAGCTTAGACAGTGGAAGGGTTGCATGGTATAAAATGGATTGGCTCTTGCGGATGTTTGTATGTGCTATTTGGGATGTTGATTGGGTTCTTGTTGGTCGGTGGGATGATGGTTGTGTAAGATTTTCTTCCAAATTGACCACTAATATGCTCTTGGGTGCAGTGGGATGGTGATGACTTGGTATGAAGTCAAGTATGTATCTGAGAACTTTTAGGTGGTTCATGAGCTTGGGTTGGGTTGAAATTCTTGATCGAAATATTTTGAGCATTATTATACATGGTCTGGTGGTGTACCTCATCAGAGACTTTGTATAAGTATGAAGAATCGATGATAATCAGCCACTATGTTTCTCCCTGGAAATTTTAGATTGATGGAATCCTGGTTCGGTGAATATAAGTCAGTTCAGTCGCAGCTTCAAGATTTTCCCAGTTTAAATAGTTTTCTATGAGTGGAATCATACAGTCAAGGATAGAAAGATGTGGGTTTCTAGGTGGCCTCTCAAGTTTTCTTTATAAGATGTGTGGATTTCAAAATGGTTACAGGGAGCTTATAGAATATGTTGGCGTTGTTTTAGAGATCCTAACCAAGACGGATTTCAAGGTCGAAATCTAGGTTAAGTGGGGGAGAGTTGTAACATCCTTTTTCGATAAGTTTCTTATATCGAGATTATGGAGAAGAAATGGATCAAGTAAAGGCCTTAGAATTCAATGGGAATTGAGTTTAGACCATATCGTTTGTTGATAATGTTGGGTTAAGTGATTAAGGCCATCGAATTGTGCATCAACGAAAAAAGGGTAAAAAGGGAAAAGTAATATTTTGGGCTTGTTGCATGGATTATGGTTTTATTTTGATATGTTTTAAGTCAAAAGTAATTAGATGGGATTTTGGGGCTCTTTAGGTGCTTTATGTTCATATAAAGAACGCTGAAATGGAGTTGAAACGAAGAAGTTATGGTTGTTTGAAGTCGTAGTGGAATAAGGGGCTTTTGTCCTACGCATGACATATGAAAGTTACGCAGGGCATAACTAAAAATTACACATGGCGTAACTAGCTGATTTTGGAAGCAGGTTTAATGAACTACACATGGCGTAACTTATGTTATGCAGGATGTAATAGTGGTAGATCAAAACCGTAAATCTTTGGTTATGAGCCCTATATAAGGGTTCTAACTTTTGGGAAACCCTCTCATAACCAACATCCATCACCTAAGATCATTCATGTTGGTGAATTGTTTCACTAATTGTATTTAAGTGTAATGGGTTGATTTGTTGACAAAAAAATCAATATTGATGAATATTAAACAAGTAAGGAAGGTACACAGTGCACACTTGTTTAATTTTATTCAAGATTAAAAGTAGACTTTCATTTAGGGGAGAAGCCCGGGAACGAATGGGGGTTCGGGAGCAGTGTCCCTGGGGCGGAGTCTAAGGGGTGGCAGCATGTGGCGAGGTCCAAGGGCAGATCCCCTGGCTGGGGTCGAGCTGCCAAGTCAGCAATCCAAAATTTTTATTTTTGTTATATTGTTGTATTAAAAATGCATCAGAACCCCAAATTTTTAATATTTGACACATTTTTTGGTTTGTGCATTATTCCATATATAAAACCAGGATTTATGACAATTTTTTTACTATTGGAAGACTGTTTTATTACAGTTTTGACAGTTTTCAGACAAGGTAGATATTTAACCAATTTTTTCTCAGTTTTTGGTACTTATAAAGTTCATTCATTTCATTCTTTGTTATGAATCTCTCTTGAGTCTTATCCAATCAAGGATTAAGGAGTACCACCCAAATACTTTGATTTTAAAGTGGAATCACAATTCTCAGAATATCCTAGTGCCTTTATTACCCCAAAATTCTAACAAAATTTGAAGTAATCTGTGATCATGGCAACTGGTGATTCTGTGAAGGATATGACAAGCATGTATGACAAATTGAACAAGTTTGAAGGGAAAGATTTTTGTAGATGGTAGAAGAAGATGCACTTTCTTCTTACCAATCTGAAGGTGGTGTATGTTCTGAGTACACCCATGCCATTCTTAACAGAATCTGTTGAAGATGAACTTGTGGAGACAACAAGAAGGAGATCAAAGTGGTAAAATGATGATTACATATGTGGTGGTCATATTCTCAATGGTATGTCTGACTCTCTATTTGATATCTATCAAAATTTCGAATCTATAAAAGAACTGTGGGATTCTCTTGAATCCAAGTACAATGCTAAAGATTCTTCTAGCAAGAAGTTTCTTGTTAGTAACTTTATAAGTTACAAGATGATTGACTCTAAGCCTGTTATGGAACAATTCCATGAAATGTTAAGGATTATGGGACAGTTTTCTCAACATAATTTGAAAATGGATGACGCCAATTTTGTGGCTGTGATCATTAACAAACTGCCCCCTTCCTGTAAGAATTTAAACACAATTTGAAATATAACAAAGAGGAATTGATTTTGACTCAACTTGGAATCCATTTACAGATTAAAGATTCCTTAAGGACTCAAGAACTTGATAACAATCCTAAAGGCAAGAACCAATTTGGTTCCTCTTCTGTGAACATGGTGGAAGGAGAAATTTCAAAGAATCCTAATAAGTCTAATGGAAAAAAGAAGTTTAAAGGAAAGGATGAGAAGTCTTCCAACAAGAAGACTAAGATAGTTTGCTGGAATTGTAACAAACCGGGTCACTTCAATAAAGACTGTTGTCTTCGTAAAGTGAACAAGGATGGTGCTGGACCAAGTGGATCCAAGGATCCAGAAAAGCAACAACGTCAGAATTCTGTTTTCATGCAGAATTCTAAATGTGTTCAAAATTATATTTATGTGATTCATGAATCATTTTATGTGCAGGATGATGATGTTGCATGGTAGGTTCATTCGGGAGCAACAAGCCATATATGTAAATATCTTTGTTTGTTCAAGGAATGTCAACCAATTGAATATGGATCTGTGGTGAAAATGGGAAATATTGCAACTGAACCAATCAAGGGTTTAGGATATGTTTTACTTTACTTTACTTCTGGAAAGTGTTTGTGTCTAAACAATGTTTTATATGTACTGGGGATTCAAAAGAATCTTGTGTCAAAAATTGTTGTAAATAATTGTGGTTACAAACAAGTATTAGAAAGTGACAAGTATATCTTATCAAGACATGGTTCTTTTATGGGATTTGGATATGTATGCAATGGAATGATTAGACTTAATATTAATTATCTTTTTATTGATAATTATGTTTACATGGCTTCTACTAGTATTAACAATAATTTTAGTAAATCTAAATTATGACATGCTAGACTAGGACACATTCATTACAAGAGATTAAAAGACATCTCTAAAATGAGTTTAATTCCTGCTTTTGATTTGCGAAATAATGAAAAATGTAAAACATGCATGTTAACTAAAATTATAAGACAACCTTTCAAAGATGTCATTAAGGAAAGCAAGGTGTTGGAACTTATACATAGTGATTTATGTGATTTCCATGCAACACCTACCCTTGGAAACTAAAAGTATGTTGTTACTTTATGATGAGATTTGTAATCAAGTTTAAAGATCAAATCATGTAAGAATTAAGAAAGAAGAATCACGATGAACAAGAGAGTAAATATAATCTTTGATCAGCTCATATTATGCTTTCAATTTTACAGAGTACAAAAGAATTCTCTGTAAAGTGTACGTGAAAAGTTTTTTTCTCTCTAAGTACAGACCCCTATTTATAGGCGTACAAAAGCATAACAAAAATACTAAGGACTAGATATAATACTTCATAAAAATGCCTTAGTAGAAATAACATTACATCCGAAGACTAAACTTACGAAGACTAAAGACCCTTCGAACAAAACTAATACTTCGACATATTACAACACTTATACCCTAACAATCTCCCCCTTTGGAATAAAGGTCGAAGTCTTCATGAAGTAAGTAATTGAACAGCATACATCAACACTCTTCGGATCTCCATGTACCAAGAGATAACTTTCTTTATCTCCTTCTTGTCTCCTTCTGAATTCTTCTTGCAATGATTCATACGAACAATTAAGTTCGTATATTGCGAGTTTGTATATCTTTCCACTTCAGAGGTTTGAAACAAGAATCTCTTGGCCCTTCCAGCTTTATCTTTTCCTGCGAAGACTATCCCCAATGGCTTTAAACAGATTTCTCCGTCTTCGTATTTCTTCAACTCAACTTGCTTCTTCATAGGAGCCATTGGTGTTGTAATGTCGATGCCTTTAACAGTAGCAAGCTCGACATCAGTTTGAGCTAGGCATTCGAAATAATTCTCCAAGAAAATTTTTATATGCCTACACCCAAGACTGAAGACATCAGGTTCTGTTTCTTGAAGGAAAGAAAAAGATTTGTCTTTGAGAATCAGAGCAATATTGATGAGATTGTAAGTGTTCATCAATGGAAAGTCCGCTACAGTAAACTCTTGAATCTTTCCACTTGCCCTTGTTACTACATACTTCAAATTCTGCAACTTGCCTTCGAAAATAACATCCCTTTTTATGGATATCACTTTCTTAATCTTCTCCAAGTACCAAACTTCTTCTTGAGCCTTTGCCAACACTGCATGAAATCGGATTTTCATCTTCTTTCCCTCTTCGATATCCATGGTCTTTGTTTCTGCTTTAAACTGTGGCATGACGAACATCATATCATTGATCGGAAAATCAAGTTGACCAAAATTCGTATTTGTTACCACAAAGCTCTTTCTTGGAATCTTTTCAAATGAGTACATGTGATCAAACATCACCCTTGACTCAATAGTTTCATAGTTGAACAGTTTCGAAGGATCTCCTTTATCAACATTTGAACCTTCGAGAGCTCTTTGTTGCATAATGCTTTCTACATGCCTCATCCTCTCAACTTCTGCTGCCACCTCAGCTTTTATTTCTTTGTTAGACTTCTCAATCATGAATCCTTTTCCTTTGTCTTTCACATTCGAAGGAGCTGCACTTTTTGATGAAGAAACATTCGAAGAAACAACATTCCCAATTACAATACCTTTTGTACTAGGTCTTGAAATCGGAACCGTTGTAGTCACAGTCGAAATGACTGGAGCAGCTGAAACAATTGTTGGTTTGACAACAGCTTTCGAAGGATTAACTTTTTCCACCATCTTCGAATCTTCTGTTTTCTTCTCATGTTCTCCAGCCTTTGCTTGAACACCCTTTTCTCCTCCTTGCACCCCTGTGACAGCAGGTGGGGCATCTGATACATTTGGCAAAAGGCTTGAGATTCGAAGTAGCGGAGTAAGATGTTTTTGAAGAATGGCTTCGAAATGAAGAAATTTCTGAGAAAGAAATTCTTGAGAGATAATCGGAGAAGAGGATTTCGAAGAGATTTCTTTGAGTTCCTTCAGCAGGTTCACCAACTCTCCAAAATGTTGAACTTCGGTGGCTGAAATAGAGATCATTTGAGGATTGAGTTGTTCAAACATCTTGACACACTGAACAACTGCATCACAAATGATGTCAATCTTCTAATGTGCTGACTCCTACCCTTGTTGAATATGTTGAACTTCCTTCGTCAGTTCTTCACGAAGTTCTCGAATCTGCATATTCACGTCTTCTCTAACCTTCTTCACTTCCTGTACGAAGAGCACATGATGCTCCTTCGTAACCACCTTTAAATCTTTCACTTCATTCAGGAAATCAGATCTCAGAGAATTGACTCTATTCTCTGTAGAAATATCAGACTGATCATTCTTCTCAAGAATACGGCTTCCTGAATCACGTATGAGCCCTGAAGTCTTCGATAGTACCCTGTTTTCCATTTCCTTCATCAGAGAATCAACTTCCAATAGATTGATTCCAGCACTTCCGACATCCGCTTGAGATTGCAAGATAGAATTCAATTTTGAATTCAATATCTTGAACTGCTTCATCGTCATCAGCATATGATCCGGAAAGTCCTCTTCTGCTTTATCAAAAGAAAGAGCTTCGCAAGTTCCTCCAAACCCTTCGTTGTCTGTTTCCTCATCAATTGCCATTGTTTCAGAAACAGGTGATGATGGATTTGGTGGATCAGTTGATTGTGTTGAGAAGATGGTGGTGAAAGGTTGGTCCATGATTGATTGGAATGTAGGAGAATCAGTGGTGGAAGTAACCTGTGGTAGAGTCGTTGATTCAAGAATGTTGATGTCAGCAGGTTTCGAAATCTCAGTAGACTGAAAGATTTCGACTTCTTTTGGAATATCATGTTCAGGAGTCTCAGGCACATGTTCTTCTTCTTCTACACATTTGGTTTTCTTCAAAAATTTAGCCATTTCTTCAGCCCTTCTCTTTTTCGAAGATGGAGACACAGGAGCTGGAACTTCTCGAACAGTAACCCCTTGATGAGTAACCTGAGTTTTCTTCACCAATTGAGATTTTCGCTTGATCTTGATCCTTCGAAAAACCCCGTCTTCGAAGGAATCGTTTCCTTAGATGGAGAGGCTTCAATTACCGGTGTATCAGCCACTGAGGTTAAGACCGGAGACACCTCTTCGATATTTTGAGAAGTAATGACTAGTGCCTGATTCTGTTGTTCGTCTTTCATCCCTTTTTCCGAAGAGTCACCTTCTGTCTTCTTGGACTTCTTCGACTTTTTCTTTGCTTCGTGTTGTAACATCCCAGTCACAACTGTTGTGTCAATGGATTGTAAGTATGACACCAACACGTTATTCGTAGGATCCACCTTCTTTAACATAGCATCTGGAATGCGAGCTACTGAGATAAAAATGGCCGGATCATCATGTACTTCCTTCGGACCCCCGTACATGTGGAATACAACTTTCTCTTCGTAATCCGGTACCTCAATCTTTTCCTTCTGATATACATATTGGACTATCAAACTCCAATATCTTACACAAGAAATTCCCTGCTTTGCACTCGTCTTCGAAATGCTTGTGATAAACTCTGTCCACAACTGCTCAGAATAATCCACCTGTAAGTCATAGTATAGCCCAGCTACCATTGCATAAACCTCCATCCTTCCTTTATCTAACCCCACCGTTCTTCCAGTAAGACATCTAAGAAAGATGCCAAACAAAAAATTCCAAATGGTTGGTAACCCCGACTTCTTGAAATCACTTATACGTGTCAATGGAGGTTGGTGACCCATCTCATTGAACATGTATACCACTTGCAAAGACGTTAGTTCATCATACGGACCAGAATTTGGAATTCCCAAAATCTTGCAAAACAATCTCTTGGAAACCCTAATTCTCGTATCTGTAACCATGGTGAATTCCACACACCCAGTTTCTTTGTTGTAGGAAGCTGTAGAACCTCCCTTTGATAACCAGGACATTGGTGCTGCAAAGGATTCAAACATTGCTTTCGACAGAACAAAATTCTGTAAAGCAACCACGAGCATGTGTAGTTCTTCCGGATATTTGGACAAATCCGATTCAACTTGATAGTTTGAACCCTGGATCTTCAAAATTGGAACACTGATGATCTCGTCTGTTGTTGGTGATGAAGTAGTCGCCATTGCAGATGATATTGATAAAAGAATTGGTGAAGAAGATGAATTGCACAGAGAGTTTTTGTGTTTCTGAAAGTTTGATCGCGTAAAGTGTTATGGAGTTCTGATTTGCCCTTTTATATGTAACCCTAGAAATTTGAATTTGAAGCGGGATGCATTAAATGCTTGCTGACATGGCACCTTGAAACCCGGACTGTAATCATCAAAAAGTAACAATCGTAACTGTCAACACGCCTTACACGCTTATCATACACCATGCGCCATCAAGAGATAGGATTGTTTGATATTCTCCAAAAGAATTGTAACCGTCGGATGCCTTCGGAATTGAGGTCAGGTTCTTTCACTTTTGAGGTTGAAAAAGCAAAGTCATTTGCCAGAATTTCGAAATCATCAGTTTAAGTTGGTGTTGCTCAAACCTCAAGGATTTCGTGTGTGCTGTGTTCCAAAAGAAATTAGATGAGAAACAAGGATAAAAAAAACTTTTGAAAACTTGTGATGTCAACAATTTCTTTGTGACACAAAAACAATTTTATCCCAGGCAAAGATATCTTCGAAAATTATCAAGAGAGATAATTAACAGCTTGTGTGGTTTCCCGTGAAATACAATCGATAACTTGTAAAGAAGTTTCGAAGGGTTTCTTTTATTGGACACATGGGGTGGCTTCGAAAATTTCGTTACATGTCAACCTTAAAATAAGGTGAGTAATTGTAAACAAAATTAGTTGTATGACCAGTGTAGTCAGTGACAACTTGGTTGCGAATGATATTCAAAGTAACTAAGATTTTGAAAATATACTTACACAGAAATCATATTCATAAAAAATTTATACTGGATCTTTTTGGGAACAAACATCGTAGTTTTCGAATGTTTGATTAAGATCACTCAAAAGAAATGAATATGATTTGGAGTATAAAAGGTACTGAAGCAAAAGCTTCGTAAAATCTGGAACATGGTTCCCCGTTAATTCCTTAAGGTTTATGAAATTTTGGGTTTCACTTCTATCACGGACTCATGATATTAGATCATAAACACAGATTTGTGATTTGTCTAGGTTTTGATTGGTTTGATCAAAAACCTCAAGGACAAATCTTCGAATATTTGGAATGTAAGAATTGTTTGGTTTAAAAAGATTGGTTAAGAAACGAAGTGTACCTCTGTTATATTTGGACAAAACAGAAAACTCTTAACTCATTTGAGAAGAGTAAGGTAGCTCTTGTTGATTTATGCAAATACAAGCCTTGTTGGGAAGAAATTTTCATGAGATAATTTCATCAAGGCTTTCATTTCCCATACATAGAATCATACGAGGCTTGAGACAACATGCAGCAGCATGCTTCTAGGGACATCCTAACTAATCCAAAATGTATACAGATCATACCTTTCCTTCAAATCCAAACGCATGAATCCTTCATATTTGAAACTTGACAAAACTTACAACACACATATTAAAACTGAAAAAATATTTTTGGTATTTTTGAAATTTTTCAGAAAAATTAAAGACAAACTAAAACAAAATCTTTTTGAATTTTTGATTTTTCAATAAAAGAAAATATTTTTGATTTTTTTTTTTTTAGGTTTTTCAAAAAAAACATTAAACAAACAAAAAAATCTAACCTTAGTTGAAATGTGTTAAAAATTTCCGAATACGAAGCGCTCGAAGCGTTGACCTGAACAGTAACCTCTGATTGTTTGTTAAAAACTTCCGAATGCGAAGCGTTCGAAGCGTTGACCATGAATAGTAACCTCTGAACACTTAATCATTCTTTCCATCCATTCACCAAATGATTCAGACCATCACTCTTCGTTTTTAGCAATCTGAAGAAAATTTCCATCAATCATTCCCAATCCATCTAATATCCGAAGAAACGCTTTTTCATCCAAAGCCTTTGTAAAAATATCTGCCAATTGATCCGTTGTTGTTACAAAATGAACTTCAATATTTCCTTCTTCAACATGATCTTTGATGAAATGATATCGAAGAGCAATGTGCTTAGTCTTCGAATGCTGCACATGATTATGACAAATTCTTATTGCACTTTGTGAATCACAATATAAAGGAATCTTTTTCATATTAATTGCATAATCTCTTAATTGACTTTGAATCCAAATTATTTGTGATGTACACGCAGCTGCAGCAACATATTCAGCTTCAGCGGTTGATATTGAAACACATGTTTGCTTCTTCGATTGCCAGCTGACCAGTTTTCCATCTAGCAATTGACACCCACCAGTTGTGCTTTTACGATCAAGACTACATCCTCCAAGATCTGCATCTGAATAAGCTTGTACAAAGAACCCTGTTTTCGAAGGATACCACAATCCTAACGAAGTAGTACCTTTCAAATATCGGAAAATATTCTTTACAACTGTGAGATGTGGTTCTCGTGGATTTGATTGATACCTTGCACAATTACAAACAGAATACATAATATCATATCTACTTGCAGTTAAATACAATAAAGACCCAATCATGCTTCGATATAAAGTAATATCAACAGCAGATTTATCTAACGAAGGAGTTAGCTTTATGCCCGTTGCCATTGGTATTCGTAACCTTGTGCTATTTTTCATTCCAAACTTTTCCAACAAATTCTTCGTATATTTCTCTTAATTGATGAATATTCCTTCCCTGTTTTGTCTAATATTCAAACCCAAAAAGTTATTAATTTTGCCCATCATACTCATTTCAAATTTGCTTTTCATCAAATCTTCGAATTCTTTAGATAAAGCAGGATCAGTTGAGCCAAAAATTATATCATCAACATAAATTTGAACGAGCATCAGATGATTTCCAATTTTCTTTCAAAATAAAGTGGGATCACCTGAACCTTGTTTAAATTTAGATTGTTTCAAAAATGATGTTAGAGTTGCATACCATGCTCTTGGTGCTTGTTTTAATCCATATACAGCTTTATCTAAAATATAAACATGATCAGGAGGCTCTGAGTTTATAAAACCTGGAGGTTGTTCAACATATACCGTTTCTTCAAGTTCCCCATTTAAGAATGCACATTTGACATCCATTTGATAGACATCAAAATCTTTATGAGCTGCAAAAGCCAGAAAAATACGAACGGCCTCGAGTCTTGAGACAGGGGCAAATGTTTCTTCGTAATCAATTCCTTCTTGTTGAGAATATCCTTTAACAACAAGTTTGGCCTTATTTCGAATAATGTTTCCATCTTTGTCAGTTTTGTTTTTATAAACCCATTTAAGTCCAACAACTAACACACCATCAGGTTTTGGAATTAATCTCCAAACCTTGTTTCTTTCGAATTCAGACAATTCAGCTTGCATAGCAACAACCTAATCAGAGTGTTCCATTGCAATCTTAACTGTCTTTGGTTCAATTTTGGAAATAAAAACATGAAACATGCAAAATTCTTGATTATTGTTCAATACCTCATTTCGTGCATGAAGTTGTGCTCTTGTCAGAATTCCTGCTTTTGGATCACCAAGAATTTGATCTTTTGGATGATTTCTTGTCCATTTATCCAATGGTGGATAATTAGGATCAAAATCCAAAAGTGCATCTTCAAATATAACATCTTTTTCTGATCCATTTATGGAATTTGAATCATCAGCATCATCAAAATGTTCTTCTTCAAGAATTGTATCATTCTCTAGTATGGGCTCCCCCTCGATGATTGACTCCTGTTCTATATTTTGCTCTGGTTCATTGATTGGTTCTTCTTCAAGAATTTGCTCCTCTTCGACACTAACATTTGTTGACATGTTATCTCTTTCACTATAATGCTACCCCTCAACAAAAGTATTTGAATCCAAGTGCTCCCCCTCCACTGGATCATCAGCTTGTTCATTTGTGTTTTGATTCAAATTCGAAGTTGAATCCTTGTTATACTTCGAATTTTCTGATGTTTGATTATCAGTTGTATTTCTTTCGGCATCAATTGCTTGATCTGAAATACCAAAAATCGAATCATAATCAATATCATTCATTTCAATTGAATCATCTATATGTGAAGAATTTTGCAAAATAGGATAATTCACAAATTTATGATTAGACTTTTTAATGTAATGATCATCAAATGTCAAATTCAAAGTTTCTTCCACATTGCGAGTTCGCTTATTTAACACTCTATAAGCAACTGAATTGTGTGAATATCCCAAGAAAATTCCTTCATCTGCTTTTGTTTGAAACTTCGAAAGATTATCCTTGAGATTCATTATGAAACATCTGCATCCAAAAACATGGAAAAATTTGACATTAGGTTTACGATTATTGATGATTTCATAAGGAGTAACATTAAACCGTCTATGAATAAATGATCAATTTTGAGTAAAACGCGCAGTTGAAACAGCTTCAGCCCAAAGATATTGAGGTAAATTCGAAAATGCCAACATTGTTCTTGCAGCTTCACATAATGATCGATTTCTTCTCTCAACTACTCCATTTTGTTGTGGTGTATAAGGAGATGAAAAATTATGCGAAATTCCTTTTTCCACCAGAAATGTATCGAAGACATGATTTTTGAATTCAGTTCCATGATCACTTTTAATTTTTCGAACTGTCTTCTTTAATGAAACTTCCATCTTTTTGATAAAATCAATCATCATTTGAGAAACTTCGGATTTTAACCTGAGAAAATAAACCCACGTGAATCTTGAAAAATCATCTACTATTACCAAAATGTACCTTTTCTTGTTAAGAGTAGCAACTGGTGAAGGACCACATAAGTCTATATGCAGGAGTTCCAGAGGTTCAACAATCTTCGAATCTATTGTGATTGGATGACCTTGTTTGTGTTGTTTCCCTACTTCGCAAGCTGCACACAAACTATCATTATCATATTTAAGAATGGGTAAACCTCTTACCAGATCTTGTATGACAAGTTTGTTGATGTTTCAAAAATTTAGATGTGATAATCTCCTGTGCCATAACCAGCTAACATCAACAGCAACCTTCGAAAGTAGACACACAGCAGGTTTGCCTACAATAGGAACTATATCCAATGTAAACATATCACCTTTTCTTTTTGACTTAAGTAAAACTTCCTTAGTCTGAACATTCGAAATGACACTTCCTTCTTCATTAAAAAGAACTTGATTACCAGTGCCCACAACAAGTTTTGAAACACTTATCAAGTTGTGTTGCAAACCTTCAACAAATGCAACTCTGTTGATAGTGAAATTTCCATTTGTTATCTTCCCATAACCCTTGACTTTGCATTTGTGATTATTACCAAACTTAACCACTCCTCCATTTTCTAGGCTTCGAAAATCACGCAAGTTTTCCTTCTTCCCAGTCATGTGACGTGAGCAACCACTATCAATATACCACTTGGTATCATATTGCTCGTCATAAAGTACCTGCAATCATTGGAAAAATTTAGGTACCCAAGCTTTGTTGGGTCCATTCAAATTAGATTTATGATTCAATTGTAAAGTACAACCGTTAACCCAATCATATACTTTGGTTTTGAAACTGTCAATAAATCTAACATTTTCATTCGAAGGGTCAAATATATGATTTTTTATTATTTTCAAATTTTCACTAATTTCACCCTTCGCAACTTGAGTTTGTGATTTTTCACTTTTTGCTCTTGTGATCGGCTGCCAAACTTTAATTGAGATATTTGACTCTTTGGATGATGAACTACCATTCGTTGAAGGATTAGCATATTTGTCATATGCCTCATGTATCTGTTCTTTCGAAAACTTACTTGATTGGTATATCTTTCCTTTTCCTTCCAACCAATGATCAATATTTTTCCTTGTTGTTATTCTCTTTGCATATGAGACTTTGTCAGCTTGTTTTTTCAAAGGATTATAACATTTTGCTGTATTTGGAACATAATCAACTTTTGGTTTTGAAAGATATGATTCATGATAAGATGTCTTGTTTTGAAACTTTGAAGTTTGATTTCCAACCTTTTTCTGAAAAAAAATTCTTGGTATTGTAGATTTTATTTCAGTTGAAACTTTTGAATGTTTATTTGAAAACGAAGCACTTTTCTCTTCAAAAACTTGAGATTTTGATTTTTCTTTAAACACTTTTCCTCTTTTTAAAAAATTTGTTGATCTCATTTTTGATGGTTCAACAGTTTGCCAAAAAATTATTTTCCTTGCTTGACGTTTTGAAATATTATTTTCCTTTGAAAAATTTTCAACTTGAGCTTTAAATTCTTCTGAATTTAATTTTATCACTTTGTTAATTGTTTTAACATCAGTTTTAACATCTTCATGCTTTGAAAACACATTTGTAGTTGGAACAATTTCCTTCTTTTCTACTTTTGTCTTTTCAATCCAAACTCTTTTTGGTTTATGATGTTGAAATTTATATGAATTCTTTGTAAGATTATTCTCAACTGTACTTTGATTTGAAAAAAATCCTTCATTTGATGTTTGCTTATTGTCTTCTTCAACCATCTTTTTGAATTCAGGTTTTATATTTTCAACATTACCTGTTGTTACGAAGACTTGATTTGGAAACACAACATCATCAGTGCATTTGAAGATTGGATAAACAACAGTGTTCGATTCAAGAAAATGAGCACCTTTTTCACTAAGAATTTTCTCAAATTCTTGTGTATCCAAATAGACTTGATCAACAACCACTCGAGGAATTTCAATTCCTTTCGACTTTTGAATTGGCTTCGCATTTGAATTTTCTTTCTCATTGTCACTATCATCTGTTTGACTCTCATGTATTTCCACATATTCCATATCACAAACTTTCGAAGATGAGGGTTTATCAGTTTCAATTTTCATTAATAAATCTTCACATTTTTCTTTCCCTTTAAATGAATTTGCAACATTTATGACAGACAACTGTGAACAATCTACATCTTCTAAATCACTAATTTCACTAATATTATCAGAATTATCTTTAATATCAGCAATATTAGTTTCACTATTAGATGTAGAATTCTCAGTCTTTTTCAAAATTCGAAGTTGTTCTGATTTAGTTAAAGTTTCATTTACAATTTTTACTAAATCATTAGCATCAAGATAATCTTCGACTTTTGCAATTCCATATCTGAACCTATCATCTGGAACTTTGTTAAAATCAGATATTTCTTTTTCACAATCATATGAAATACTATCAACCTTAGCTCTATCATAAGCTAAAAAAGGAAGTAATTTTCTATGTTGTTCCTTACTAATTTCACATGAATATTGTAACTCAGTTAATTTTCCATACAATCTTTTTGCTGAATTACAAAAAATATTTCTTTGAGCTAACAACAAATTTATTTCTTTTCCTAATTTTTCTCTATCCTCCATGATATTTGAAACTTGCAATTCTAAGTAATCAATCCTAGTGACTTTTGAATCCAGCATTTTTCTTGTCTCTAGTAATTGATCACTTAACTTTTTGGCTTCATTGCTAGCAGACACAACGATTGAATCAAAGTAAATAACAGTTTCATCAAAAGATACTAGCTCAGAATTATATGCAGAAACTGGAATGTTAAAAGATTCAAGAATGTTACGTACCTTAGTAGTCATAGGCGACTTGTCAGTAGACTTCGAAACGAAGCATCGCCCACACACTTCGTCAGTCTGTTCATCATCTGAATCCTCTTCCATTTTTTCATACATAGCTCCATGAGTTGGATTTTTCATTTCTTCATCATCTGAACCTGAAGACCATATTTGATATGTGCCATCCGATTCAGTTTCTCCATGAGCTACCAATGAAAGATTCTTTGCTTTCTTCTTAACTTCCTCCAGTTTCTCTGTGTAGTAAGCTTCATCCTTTGTTTTACTCTTCTTTTCTTCCTTCTTTCTCAACAAACAATCCACAGCCAAATGATTTGCTCCATAGCAATAATGACAATTGATCCCTGTATCACCTTTCAATAGCATCTTCATTTGCTCCATCTCATTCTTCGAATTTGTCTTCAATTCTATTTTCTTTTCCTCCAGTTTGTTTTTGTTCTCAAAACTACCCTTCGAATCTGATGACTTCTTTGGATTAAATGGTTTCTTAAAAAACTTCTTTACTCTATTGTTTGAGTAAAAAGCAACAGCCTCATCATCAGAATTCATCAAAAAACGTTCTTCTTCATCAGACTTCAATTTTTCACATTCTTTATCTGAAACCTTCGATACTAGAGCCAAAGGACCACCAAGACTTGCTATAGCTTCTTTAGCTATTTCATTTACTTCATTTTCATGGGATTTCAATTGATTGTACAAGTCATTCAAAGCCGAAGTATCAAAACTTTGTTGATTTTTCACCATCATGCTCACACTTCTCCACTCCTTTCGAAGTCCCATTACAAAGATCAGATTGTACTCCATTGGTGACCTTATTATACTATAACGATTACAACGATAGATTAACTCGTTGAACCTATCATAGTATGCTTCAATAGACTCATTTTCTTTCTGTCTAAAATCTTTGAGTTCTACAAGACATTGTTTCACAGATGTGATCTTTGTCTTTTCACTCCCTTGAAATTTGTCTTTGAGATTGTTCCAGATTTCTTTAGCTGTTTTACATGTTCTGACATAGTTGTACACAACAGGAGGCAACGCACCTCTTAATTCCCTCATGCATTTCTTCTCCAGACGTTTTAAACGATCGGTTTGATTATCAACTTCTGAGCTGCTTGAAGACATGCCGATTGGTTGAACTTGTGCAGGTTGATTGATTTCTCCTGAGATGCATTTCCATAATTCTTCATCCAGTCCATTCAAGTAATCTTCCATACGATCTGCCCACTGATCATAATATTTTGGAATAAGCATTGGAATTTTGGTGGATGATCCAAGCAAATGATAAAATGATGTCATTGAATTAAGATTGAATGACGCCATTGATGTACGGACAAAAGCTTCAATATGAAACTTAATTTTTGAGAATTTTGAAAATCAAATTGTATAATTCAATTCAGAATTACACAATAAACACTCGATTAACAAATATTTTTGCAGAATCAAATCCTAGATTGAGATCTACATGATATTTTCAAATTAAAAAAGGATGGTAACTTTTTGAATCAAACAGTAGATTCAAAAACCTTTTTGATCGAATGAAAATCAGATCACAGAAAGGATTCCTGCTCTGATACCAATTGATGAGATTTGTAATCGAGTTTAAAGATCAAATCATGTAAGAATTAAGAAAGAAGAATCACGATGAACAAGAGAGTAAATATAATCTTTGATCAGCTCATATTATGCTTTCAATTTTACAGAGTACAAAAGAATTCTCTGTAAAGTGTACGTGAAAAGTTTTTTTCTCTCTAAGTACAGACCCCTATTTATAGGCGTACAAAAGCATAACAAAAATACTAAGGACTAGATATAATACTTCATAAAAATGCCTTAGTAGAAATAACATTACATCCGAAGACTAAACTTACGAAGACTAAAGACCCTTCGTAACAAAACTAATACTTCGACATATTCCAACACTTATACCCTAACACTTTAATTGATGATGCATCTAGATATTGTGATGTCTATTTGCTACATTCCAAAGATGAAACTCTTAATAAATTTAAGATTTATAAACAAGAGGTTGAACTACATAAAAATGAATTAATAAAAGTTTTACGTGCTGATAGAGGTGGTGAGTATTATGATCTGGTTTATTTTGAATCAACTGGAATAATACATCAAACCACAACTCCTTATACACCACAACAAAATGGTGTAGCTGAAAGGAAAAATAGGACTTTAAAAGAAATGGTTAATTCCAGGTTTTCCTATGCAGGTTTAAGTGAATGTTTCTGGGGAGAGGCTATGTTAACTACATGTTATATTTTGAATAGAACTCCAAACAAAAGGAGTAAGAATACTCCTTATGAAGTTTGGTGTAAAAAGGAACCGCATTTGATTTATCTAAAATTTTGGGGTTGTCGAGCAGTTGTGAGTCTCACTAAACCCAAAAGGAAAACATTGGGTCAAAGAGGTATATATTATATCTTTATTAGATATGCTGAGCATTCCAAAGCTTATAGATTCTACATTTTAGAATTTAATGACTTTGTGTATGTGAACACTGTTGTAGAGTTAAGACATGCTATCTTTGATGAAGATATATTTACATCTATACCTAGACCAAGGGACATGATTCAACAATCTTTTAGCAAGAACACAACTCAAGCTGAAGATAATTCTGGTGGTACAAGTTCTGTGCCTGAACTTAGAAAAAGTGTTAGAGCTAGAAAAGCTAAATATTTTGGATCTAATTTTTAACAATATTTAGTTGAAGGAAGAAGGGATAAGACTGTGTCTCAACATCAATATTGATTTAATATTGAGGAGGATTCAAAGAGTCTCAATGAAGCTATGACTTATAGGGATGTTCATTTTTGGAAAGAGGCAATTCAGGATGAAAATAATTCTATCATGCATAACAATACTTGGGTATTGTCTGATTTATCTCCTGGTTGCAAGGCATTAGGATGTAAATGTACCCTAAAAAGAAAAATGATAGTGGATGGCACAATTGTTTGAAAAGCATAAAGCCAGATTGGTTATCCAAGGCTTTAGATAAAAGGAAGGCATTGATTTCTTTGATACTTATGCTCCTGTTGCCAGAATTTCCAGTATTAGATTGTTATTAGCTCTTGCAGCTATAAATAATATTGTGATTCACCAAATGGATATGAAAAAGGAATTCTTTAATGATGACTTAGATGAGGAAATATACATAAAACAACCTGAACGGTTTCTAATGCTTGGAAATAAACACAAAGTGTGCAAGTTGAAGAAAACATTATATGTTTTGAAACAAGCACCAGAACAATGGCATAAAAAATTTGATGATGTTGTCCTGTCTAATGGTTTTGCATTAAACCAAGTTGAAAAGTGTATATATAGCAAATTTGATTCTTCTAGTAAAGGAGTTATTATTTGTCTATATATGGATGATATGTTGATTTTTGGTACTGAATTACAAGAATTTGATAAAACCAAGAAATTCTTATCATCTAGTTTTGAAATGAAAGACCTAGGGGAGGCTGAGGTAATTCTTGGTATAAGAATTAAACAAGTGAACAATAAGACTTCAATTTATCAATCTTATTACATTGAGAATATATTGAAAAAGTTTAACTTTGAGAATTATTCTCCTGCTAGCACTCCTATAGATCCTAATCTTAAGCTTCAACCTAATAAAGGATCTCCAGTGTCTTATCTTGAATATTCAAGAGCCATTAGTTGTCTAATGTATGCCATGATTAGTACTAGGCTTGACATAGAATATGTTGTGGGAATGCTTAGTAGATTTACTAGTAATCCTAGTACACATAATTGGCAAGCTGTGAGTAGAGTATTCAAGTACTTGAAAGGGACCATGAATTATGGTTTAACTTTTTGTGGATATCCTTCTGTTTTGGAAGGTTATTCTGATGCCAGCTGGATTAACAACTTAGAGGATCACTCATCTACAAGTGATTGGGTGTTTCTTCTTGGAGGAGGTGCCATTTCTTGGGCATCCAAGAAACAAACTTGTATTACTAAGTCAACCATGGAATCTGAGTTTGTTGTATTGTCTACTACTGGTAAATAAGCTGAGTGGCTAAAGAATTTGATTTATGAAATTCCACTCTGGCCAAAAACAATATCTACCATTTCTATCAGGTATGATAGTGTTGAAACCTTGGCTAAAGCTTATAGTCAAGTGTATAATTGGAAGTCTAGACATTTAGGTGTTAGACATAGCATGATTCGTGAGCTCATCATGACTGGTGTGGTATCTATGGAGTTTGTGAGTACTTAATTGAACTTTGCCGATCATTTAACCAAAGGGTTAGCTAGAGATCATGTGCACAAGGGGGCTGTAGGGATGGGTTTAAAGTCCACACCTAAAATTGTTTATATTAAGATACCTAATTCACATCTAATGCAATATTAGATGCTGAATTTAATGTGGAAATCTTGATATTTGAATATTAGAACACATTATTATCATCATCCCAAGGTATGTGTTCTGTACTGCAAGTTAAGGAAGTTGAAATTTAATTTCTTAATAGTTCTTTGAAAAATTGCATTTATAGGTCTAAGAACAAAAGAACTACATATATAAGCATGAAGTTTAGCTGCTTTAAGAAGTTGGGACATGACTTTGATATGCTTATTAAAGGATTGGACACAAGCTAGTAAAATATAGTGTCAAGTTAGAACTCTTAGAATGAAAATTGATTATCTTCATGTATTCACTTAGAATAGAAAGGGTTCAATCCTTAGTAACACCCTGATATTCGAATCTTTGGACTGAGTAATATACTAATGTGAAATTTAATCGTCACAATATTTCATTTATGCATCAATTTGTTGTAATGATTTTTGTTTTAAGTTAATCATGACTACACTTAAATGGGGGAGTTTTGTTAGTGATTTGTTTCACTAGTTGTATTTAAGTGTAATGGGATGACTTTTCGACCAAAAATCAATCTTAATGAATATTAAACAAGTATGGAAGGTGCGGTGTAACAATCTAAATTTTCAAAACAAAATTTTCATTTCTTAAAAACATGTTTTCATCCGAAACAAGCCATAAAGATCCAATGTATCATATCATAATACAAATCATATAATCCCAAGATCATAAATCCTCCATCAGTGTGTACAGATCACGCCGGCGCCTTACCACGGTCCTCGCTAGTACCTGAAACACATAACACAACAACTGTAAGCATAAATGCTTAGTGAGTTCCCCAAAATACTACTTACACACATACGCCTTTCCAGGCCCTGACCCTCCGGTCCATGTGTCTCAGGGGACTTCCGTCCCGACTCGGTAAACATTCCGGTCCTACCTTACGGTCCTCATCACAATGCCTTCCGGCCTATAACATATATGCCTTCCAGCCCATAACATAATGCCTTCCAGCCCATATCAAGCATAGCATACATAGCACATATAAACGATTAATTTATCATATACGATGCATACAACTCATAACATATCCGACCTTCCGGTCACACAATAAAACCCTTCCGGGTACAGTATAGTGAGAAAACTCACCTCATGGAAAGTCTAGAATCTCACGTGCTCGCTATCTCCGAATCCTAAACGAAGACTCAACCTCGCCTAATCATAACGAATATCACTTTAATTAATAAAGACTTCCACCACTAGACTTTACCCCTTATTACCATTCCTCAGAGGAGTAAAAGACCATTTTACCCTCCCTTGACTCAAAGTCCACAAGTTGACCAAAACCCTAAAAGTCAACAAAAGTCAACATCTTCAGTACGTGGGGTGTACAGACTGATGTACGCGGGGCGTACATCGCCAACTCAATAATCGGGGTCTCCATCCAGTACGCTGTGCGTACTGGGAGTTACGCCCAGCGTAATAGTCAGATCTAGACACACTTCATTTCTGGTCTTAATCGATTAAGCCACTACTTCAACTTCTAGATCCGGCCTTATTTAAGCATCCTTACTCATAAAGACGGAACCTTTAAGCCTTGGCATGGCTGTAAAGGCTCTTACACTCGTTGACACCTTTCCATTTCAACTCAAGGATCTAGATCTCATGCATGGCTAATCATTCACGTCCAAGATTACATTTTTATGGATCTACAACTCAAATGGACCAGAAATATGATGGATCTAAGCTAATGGAGACCACTTGCTCATAAAGTCTCCACCTTTAGGACCAAAACCCTAGAAAACGGTCCATAAAGCATAGCACAAGATCTACAATTCAAGATCCGAACTTTTTACCTTAGAAAGAAGCTCCAACCTTTGCTAAGCCTGGATCTACACTTGAACACCAGCTCCTAGCCTCCACAATGGACTCTTCTTCTCCTTTGCTACCTTGAAATGACACCACCAAGCTTAGAACACTCACAAAAGGGCTAGGAACGAAGGAACACTCTCTTAGGGTTTCTTTCTGAGGGATGGTGGTTGAGGAGCCAAGCTATCTCATTCCTTTTATAGCCAACAACGCAAATTAGGGTTTTGGGTCTGGAGCGATTACGCCCAGCGTAACCTTGGGTACGCCCAGCGTACCCGATGATGACGTGTTTAAATGAGGCGCGCGAGTACGCGCAGCGTACTCGCCCAACACAAAAGGCCCAAAATGACAAATAAATAAAGATGAAGGGCTAATCGGTTGTACCTGGATTTTGGCTGTTACAATTCTCCCCCACTAGAACCAAACTTCGTCCCCGAAGTCTTATATCAAAAACAATTATGGATGCTGCTCCCGCATCTCCGACTCGGACTCCCACGTCAGCTCGGACCTCTTCCGATGCTGCCACTGCACTTGCACCAAGGGCACTTCCTTGTTCCTCAGAACCTTAATCTTTCGATCCCTAATTGCCACTGGTCTCTCAACATAGTTCAGACCCGCATCCACCTGAATATCCTCTAATGGAACCACAGCCGACTCGTCGGCAATACACTTCCTCAACTGCGACATATGAAAGGTGTCGTGAATCTGACCCAGCTCCGCAGGTAGATCCAAACGGTAGGCTACCCTGCCTACTCTCGCAATTACCCTGAAAGGTCCAATATATCGAGGTCCCAATTTGCCCCTCTTCCTGAATCGAATCACTCCTTTCCAAGGAGAGACCTTTAAGAGTACAAGGTCACCAACCTGAAACTCGAGCTCGGACCGACGCCTGTCCGCATAACTCTTCTGGCGACTATGAGCGGTCAACAATCTCTGCCTGACCTGCTGTATCTGCTCTGTCGTCTGAAGCACAATCTCCGTACTACCCATTACCCGATGCCCCACCTCTCCCCAGCAGATGGGGGTCCGACACCTCCTCCCATACAACAGCTCAAAGGGTGGCATATTAATGCTCGAATGATGGATGTTGTTGTACGAAAACTCTGCCAAGGTAAATAGGTGTCCCAACTCCCTCCAAAATCCAAAACACACGCTCGGAGCATATCCTCGAGCGTCTGAATCATCCGTTCACTCTGCCCGTCCGTCTGTGGGTGGTATGCGGTACTGAAATGCAGTCTCGTACTCAACTCCTCGTGAAACTTCTTCCAAAATCTAGAAGTAAATCGCACATCTTGATCTGAAATAATCGACATCGGAACCCCATGCCGCTATACCACCTCTCTAACATACAACTCTGCCAACCTCTCAGCAGAAGAGCTCTCACTGATAGCAAGAAAATGAGCGCTCTTCGTCAACCTGTCCACAATCACCCAAATTGCATCGACTCCTCTCGCAGTCCTTGGCAATTTGGTGATAAAATCCATGGTAATCTGTTCCCACTTCCACTCGGGAATCTCCAGCGGTTGTAGCTTACCATGCGGATGCTGGTGCTCGGCCTTAACTTGGCGACAAGTTAGGCACCTCTCGACGAACCATGCAACATCCCTCTTCATACAGGGCCACCAATACTCCTTCTTTAGGTCCAAATACATCTTAGTAGCCCCAGGATGGATCGAGAACTTCGATCGATGTGCCTCCTCCATCAAAATGGTACGCGTCCCGCCCACAAATGGTACCCAAATCCGACCCTGAAATGTAATAAGTCCCCGACTATCGGTAACGAACTCCGACACCTGCCCAACAACCCGCTCCCGCTTTCGTTTCTCTGGTCTCGCAGCCTCAACATAGGCCCCTCGGATGGTGTCCAATACCAGAGTCATCACCGTCAACCTCATATAAATGTCTCGGATCGGGGCGCTCCCCGACCTACGGCTCAAAGCATCGGCTACGACATTAGCCTTGCTCGGGTGGTACAGGATCTCACAATCATAATCCTTCACCACATCCAACCATCTCCTCTGGCGCATATTCAGGTTTGGCTGATCCATCAAGTACTTCAGACTCTTGTGGTCCGTGTATATGGTACACCGAACCCCATATAGATAGTGCCGCCAGATCTTGAGGGCAAACACCACAGCCCCCAACTCCAGATCGTGGGTGGGATATCTCGACTCATGAGGCTTCAGCTGCCTCGATGCATACATTATAACGTGCCCCCTCTGCATAAGCACTGCCCCTAACCCAGATATAGATGCATCACAATATACCACAAAATCCTCCATCCCTTCCGGGAGTGCGAGCACCGGGGCCTCGCACAACTTCTGACGAAGGGTCTCAAATGAGGACTACTGCTCCGAACCCCAAGAAAATGCAACACCCTTCCGGGTCATCTTGGTAAGTGGCACGGTGATCTTGGAGAAATCCCTAATAAACCTCCGATAATAGCCGGCCAATCCCAGAAAGCTCCTGATCTTAGTGGGTGATCTCGGCACCTCCCATCTCATCACTGCCTCAATCTTATCCGGATCGACCAATATCCCTTCCTGGTTAACAAGGTATCCTAGGAACTGGACCTCTCGTAACCAGAACTCACACTTGGAGAATTTGGCATACAGCCTCTCCGATCTCAGAACTCCAAGGATCTCCCTCAAATGCTCCTCATGCTACTCTCTAGACCTCGAATACACCAAGATATCATCAATGAATACGATCACCGACCGATCCAGCATCGGCCTGCACACCCTGTTCATGAGATCCATGAACGCAGCTGGGGCATTGGTAAGCCCAAAAGGAATCACCACAAACTCGTAATGTCCATAACGAGTTCTGAATGCAGTCTTCTGGATATCTTCATCCCGAACCCTCATCTGATGATAACCCGACCTCAAGTCTATCTTGGAGAACCAAGATGCCCCCTGCAACTGATCGAATAAATCATCGATCCTAGGTAACGGATACCGGTTCTTGACCGTCAACTTGTTCAACTCTCGGCAATCGATACACATCTGGTGTGAACCGTCTTTCTTCTTGACAAAAAGGATCGGTGCTCCCCAAGGCGAGCTACTCGGTCGAATAAACCCCTTCCCCAACAGCTCCTGAAGCTGCAAGGATAACTCCTGCATCTCCGGCGGCGCGAGGCGATAGGTGCTGCTCCCGGAATCAAGTCAATATGGAACTCCACTTGTCTTTCCGGAGGCACACCCGGTAGTTCCTCGGGAAAAACATCTGGGAACTCGCGCACTACCGGAACCTCGTCAACTGAACTTGGCCTCCCAGTGGCCACTCGTGCGTCCATCACATAGGCTATGAATCCACTGCAACTCTGCTGCAAACTCTGCCTCGCCCTGGCAGCCGAACAGAACGCTGACCCACACCGGGTCCCTTCGCCATACACAGTAAGCACTCCCCCACTAGGGCATCTCCCATAGCGATGACACAGACATCTCCCAAACTTACTCAACCAGTCCATGCCCACGATGACACAGACATCTCCCATAGCGATAGGAACTAGGTCTTTAGGAAAATCGACACCAAAAATCTCGAGCACACATCCTCGAATCACGTCGGTGGCATATACCGCTTTCTCATCACCTATAGAAACCCTCAGAGGTCGACTCATCACCTCTCGCTCAATACCAAGGTGCTGACTAAAAGCCAGAGATACAAAAGACCGACTCGCACCTGAGTTAAATAATACCAAGGCAGGTACGGTATTCACAAGAAAAGTACCTACGCATATCATAAAATAAGCATAACATCTCAGCATAAAAATAAATACGCGAAAGAATACATACTAGCCACGACATCGGGCGCCGCGCGGACCTCCTCCGCAGTCAACTGAAAAGCTCTCCCACGAGCCCTCGGGGCCTCGGCCTTCACTGGTCGAGTCTCAGTAGCCCTAGCAGCAGGTGCAGATCCCTGGAGAAGCTGAGGACACTAGGCCTTCCGATGGCCAGTCTGGTTGCAATGGAAGCAAACCATAAATCCCTTGGGGAAATCCCTAGCGATGTGCCCCTCCTTGCCACATTTGTAGCAAGCACCTGATCGACAGACCCCTTCATGACCCTTGCCGCACTTCCCGCAAGTGCGGCCCTTCTGACCTCCTGTCCTCGAATCGGCGGACTTGGTCCGCTTGGCTGTCGGCTGGGACTGAGCCGACCACCGATCCACCCACTGAGACTCGGCCTCCTCCCTGGCCTGGGTCTCCAACTCGATCTCCCTCTTCCGGGCATTTTCCTAGAGCTCAGCAAATGTCTGGTATGTCGAGTTCGATACGAACTCCCGAATGTCCCTCCTCAGTATACCCAAATATCGGCTCATCCGTGCCTGCTCAGAAGACACCTGCTCAGGGCAGAACATCGCCCTCTCATGAAACTTCCGGGTGACCACAGAAACTGAATCATTACCCTGCTTGAGGGTCAAGAACTCCTGAACCAATCGTTCCCTCTCCACCGGGGGAACATACTCATCTCGGAACATGGTGGTGAATTTCTCCCAAGTCACCGCTGAAATCTCCTCAAGAGTGAAGTTCGCCGTCACGAACTTCCACCAATCCTTTGCTCCCAGGCGGAGCTGGTTCAAAGCGAACCGCACCCTCAGATGCTCCGGACATGAACACGTGTAGAAGCATCCCTCAATGTCAGCAATCCATCGCATCGCAACAATCGGGTCTTGCGTCCCATCAAAATCGGGTGGGTTTGTGTTTCTGAACTCCCGGAACAACAACGAGTCACCTCCCTAAGGTCTGGCAGCAGCCACAGCTGTTGCAGCTGCAGCGGCCGCATCCTTAGTCACCACGGCGTACCGCTCATCAAAAGTCTCCAACAGTGTGGTCTTGATAGAACCAAACATCTCCGGAATCTCGGCCCGGATTGCCGCAGCCACCTCATCGTGGATCATCTGACGAATCTCCTTGTCACTCACACCGCTCGTCTCAGGTCTGTGGCATGTCTCAACCATGATGCCTCTGAAATACAACATAAAAATATCAGAGACCCAATCGAGCATACTCGCACTCGATAACACAACCCTACTCGACCTCCGATACCCAAAGGATTCTTACTTGGACTGCCCACTGATCCGGTGTCTTCAGTAGTACGGGCCCTATACTACTAACTACACCGCATCAGCGTTCACCCCAAGTCTTCCTCCTCGGACCCCGGATCACGAGTACTCTATTCTTGCTATGCACTGATTACCTACTCGCTCCCAAAGCATCTCATAGCAATAGATTTCCCCTAGACTAAGGCATCACAAATCAGGCCACTCTAGTCCTAATATGAATACCTAGTCTACTCTAGCATGCATAACATATCGCAACATATCTTATAACACATATTGTAAGGGTATTTTGGGGATTTTACCGTTCGGGCGCTGGCTGACCGTACACACTGCTTCTCCTTTGGTTATTACAAAATCTCTTATAAAATTTTTATGTGCCTTTATTAATTGAAAAAATTTCCTCAAATCCTCGGTTTGAGTTCAGTTATGCCCGAAGGTGCATCCGAATCCCTCAAACCAAGGCTCTGATACCAACTTGTAACAATGTAAATTTTCAAAACAAAATTTTCATTTCTTAAAAACATGTTTTCATCCAGAACAAGCCATAAAGATCCAATGTATCATATCATAATACAAATCATATAATCCCAAGATCATAAATCCTCCATCAGTGTGTACAGATCACGCTGGCGCCTTCCCACGGTCCTCGCTAGTACCTGAAACATATAACACAACAACTGTAAGCATAAATGCTTAGTGAGTTCCCCAAAATACTACTTACGCACATACGCCTTTCCAGGCCCTGACCCTCCGGTCCATGTGTCTCAGGGGACTTCTGTCCCGACTCGGTAAACCTTCCGGTCCTACCTTACGGTCCTCATCACAATGCCTTCCGGCCCATAACATATATGTCTTCCGGCCCATAACATAATGCCTTCCGGCCCATATCAAGCTTAGCATACATAGCACATATAAACGATTAACTTATCATATACGATGCATACAACTCATAACATATCCGACCTTCCAGTCACACAATAAAACCCTTACGGGTACAGTATAGTGAGAAAACTCACCTCGTGGGAAGTCTAGAATCTCACGTGCTCGCTATCTCCGAATCCCAAACGAAGACTCAACCTCGCCTAATCATAATGCATATCATTTTAATTAATATAGACTTCCACCACTAGACTTTACCCCTTATTAACATTCCTCAGAGGGGTAAAAGACCACTTTACCCCTTATCAACATCTTTAGTACGCGGGGCGTACAGACTGATGTATCGCCAACTCAATAATCGGGGTCTCCACCCAGTACGCTACACGTATTGGGAGTTACGCCCAGCGTAATAGTCAGATCTAGACACACTTCATTTCTGGTCTTAATCGGTTAATCCACTACTTCAACTTCTAGATCCGGCCTTATTTAAGCATCCTTACTCATAAAGTCAGAACCTTTAAGCCTTGACATGGCTGTAAAGGCTCTTACACTCCTTGACACCTTTCCATTTCAACTCAAGGATCTAGATCTCATGCACGGCTAATCATTCACGTCCAAGATTACATTTTTATGGATCTACAACTCAAATGGACCAGAAATATGATGGATCTAAGCTAATGGAGACCACTTGCTCATAAGGTCTCCACCTTTGGGACCAAAACCCTAGAAAATGGTCCATAAAGCATACCACAAGATCTACAAGTCAAGATCCGAACTTTTTACCTTAGAAAGAAGCTCCAACCTTTGCTAAGCCTGGATCTACACTTGAACACCAGCACCTAGCCTCCACAATGGACTCTTCTTCTCCTTTGCTACCTTGAAATGACACCACCAAGCTTAGAACACACACAAAAGGGCTAGGAACGAAGGAACACTCTCTTAGGGTTTCTTTCTGAGGGATGGTGGCTGAGGAGTCAAGCCATCTCATTCCTTTTATAGCCAACAACTCAAATTAGGGTTTTGGGTATGGAGCGATTACGCCCAAAGTAACCGTGGGTACGCCCAGCGTACCCGACGATGACGTGTTTAAATAGGCGCGCGAGTACGCGCAGCGTACTCCTTGTACGCCCAGCGTACTCGCCCAACACAAAGGCCCAAAATGACAAATAAATAAAGATGAAAGGCTAATCGGTTGTACCTGAATTTCAACTGTTACATGCGGAGTGCACAATTGTTTAAGTTTATTCAAGATTAAATGTAAAATGTTATTTAGTTGCAAAACCGCTGAATGAACGAGGGTCCGGGGGTAGCACCCCTGTGAGCGGGGTCCACGGGGCGGTAGCCCTTGGTAGGGTTGAAGGGGGCAGAGCCCCTGGCTTGGGTCGAGATGCCAGGTCAGCAATCCAAATTTTTTATTTTGGTTATATTGTTTTATTAAAAATGCATTACGAATCCAAAATTTTAATATTTGACCCGCTTTTGGTTTTACATTAATCCATACAGAAAACCCAGATTTATGATAGTTTTTTTACTGTTGGAAAACTCTTTTATGACAACTTTGACAGTTTTCAGACAAAGGAGATATTTAACCAAATTTTGGTCAGTTTTTGGTACTCATGAAATTCATTCATTTCGTTCTCTATTCTAAATCACTTATGAGTCTTATGCAATCAAAGATTAGGGAGAACCACCCAATTACTTTGATTTAAAAGTGGAATCACAATTCTTAGAATATCTAAGTGCCTTTATTACACCGAAATTCTAACCATTCCTTGAGAAACCCTAGCCTCCTCTTACTTGGTTTTGATCCTTGAAATCATTTATGAGTTTACTTCTCCACTGGAAGGTGGAATCTTAAGAACAAGTATGTTGAAAAGTATATAAAAGAAGAGTTCAAGTATAGATTTAGCAACGTTGCTTCATTTATGGACCATTGTGTGTAAAAAAGCTTTTATCTTTCTCATTCATTTCTTAGATCTTGTTATTGGCCATTTTTGTCACTTTTTGTTCCTTTGAGCTTGTGTTTAGGAGTTGAGGTAACTCCAGCACCTTTTGAGCTATATTTAAAACTCTTAGGACTTACTCGACATGGAAAGTTGTGCTTTGGTGCTCGTTCATTAAGCCATGCAAGTTGTGTTTGCATTATTGGACATTTTAGTGCATAAAGTTAAGATCTTGAAAGTTTATGACCTTGTTATGGATAATGTTGGGAACTTTATCCATCTAAACATCATATTGATTCAGATCTGGGGGTTGGAGACTTGGACTTAATGGATTAATTGGAGAAAGATGCATTTTTGGTCCCTTTGAGGCTTAAAGATTAGATCTTCTTCGTTTGGATCATCCTAATAGATAAAGTTCGAAAACGTATCTATTATGGAGTTATTAGGAACCATATATGAGAAATGGATGGTTACTTTTCTGTATTAAGCACATAATGAGAAAAGTAGGACAACAGCTTATTACACATGGCGTAATTTTGGCTACGCAGCGCGTAGCCTCATTTCCACCCGTAATTGCCATCTCGGGCTCTACATTTGGCGTAAAGCTAGTACGTTGGCCATACTCAGGTTGGATGCTGACTTTGACTTTTGTCTATTGACTTTGACCAAGTTTGACTTTAAGTCATTTGGGGTATTTTAGGCTGTAGATTGAGACTTGGTCCCTGTTTCTTATATATTAGATTGAAAATTACAAAATTCAGCGAAATTTGTAACATCATCAGGAAAATTTGCACTGAAGTGGGTCAAACCACTTTTACGTCTTCAACGCAACCATGGAACAGTTCGAAAATCACAATAAACCCACAAACCTTTTCCATATATCCAACCATGGATAAAGTTGAAGGATCGACAAAAATGCCAATGTATTAATGAATCAGTTTCATCCGGTTCAAAGCATCTTAGAAATGTCAGTGGACGTACACAATCACAACAATTAATTGGAAGACCATACACACATAGAATCAAAGATGAGTTGGTAGACCTTGAAGATGGTCAACTTCTATGTCTATAGCTCGACGGAAGAAATAATGCAAGGAAAATGGCTAGCATTTTAAGTTTGAGAATTTGTAGTCTAGCTTTATCGTTCATTTTGGAGAAACTGTTAATCGATATGTCCAACTATAAGAGGAAAAAGTTGGGATAATAAATTAGGTGGAACAAGAAATCATAGAAATGCAATCAACTTACGCCGATTTGGAGGTTTTAAAAAATGAATCCCAACAACTATGCGGGCGGAGATTTAGACATAATTGTTTCGATGAAAAAAGTCGTCCGACCGAAATAGAAATATGAATTAGTTTTATTTTTCATTGTTTGGTAAATTTTTATACCTTTTTTATTATTTTTTTAAATTTTTATATTTTCATTTGAATTTTTGTATGTTTTGTTTTAAATTTTAATAAATGTATTTTTTTATTTTAATGTAAAACTAGTTTTTTATTTTATTATTTAATTTCATGATATTAAAAAAATAATGTAATGATATATATATATATATATATATATATATATATATATATATATATATATATATATATATATATATATCCATTTACATATACTAATAAAAAAGTAGTTCTTTTCTCATATGTCAGCATGTTAGGCCTTGTAATTAATATCATGCCACTTGTCAATGTATTGATTCTTCATTTCAAATTTCAAATTTCTCATTTTAATTATATTAAATTAATAACATTAGAATAAAAAAAATAAAAATTTATACAAATTAAAATAAAATAAAATTTATACAAATTATAAGATGATATAATTTTACGTATTTATTTGAATCAATAATTATAATTTTATATATAACTAAATAAATATCTTTTAATTAATAAACTTGTCAATCTATTGATTCTCTATTTCAAATTTCAGATTTCTCTTTTTAATTACATTAAATTAATAACATTAAATAATAATAAATAAAAAATTTTATAAATTAGAATAAAATAAAATTTATACAAATTATAAGATGTTATAATTTTACGTATTTATTTGAATTAACGATTATAATTTTATATATAACTAAAAAAATCTTTTAATTAATAAATTATTTCAAATAATTAATTAATAATTTTGAGTTTTTGCTTAGAAAACTCATATTAATTTTATAACCGTAGTTCCTATCGATTTTATATATATATATATATATATATATATATATATATATATATATATATATATATATATATATATATATATATATATATATATATATATATATATATATATATATATATATATATATATATATATATATATATATATATATATATATATATATATATATATTTCAAAGTCAATATGTGGTGGCATTTATGTGATGACACACTGGTAGTACGACACCAAAATGGCAAGAACAATAAAGCTTCTCCGGCCTCTAGTTTCAAACAAAAATGTAGTTGTTAGAAATTAGTATTCGTTCTACTAATTTTTTATTTTTAAATCTTTTTTTTCAACTTTAAACTCAAATATTTTATTTTTTGTTATATAAGTTTTACGAAGATATATATATATATATATATATATATATATATATATATATATATATATATATATATATATATATATATATATATATATATATATATATATATATATATATATATATATATATAAATAGATTGTTTTTTAAATGTAATTTCATTATTATAAGTTTTATCAAAAATTATATAACACAAATAAAATTATTTATGGTCAAATTTGAAAGAAAAAGACTTTAAAATTCAAACGTTAACAATAATTTTGGAAATTTATCAAATTCATATAGGTTTAGTTTATTTACCTGAACATTAAACCATTACCATTTTTGCATCTTTATTTCCGACTTGAACTATAGCACAATGGAAATGAGGTTGCAATGAAAACGATCAACCTTCTCTCTTCAAGGAAACTAGTAACCCGGTTATGATTTATTATTATTATTATTATTATTATTATTATTATTATTATTTTTGCTTCGACCGAGAAGAAAATGTGAGGAGGTGGGAATGGAGGAGAGAATAACATGCATGACTGGTGGCCGATTTCATCTCCACCAGAATCCAATCAACCAAAAAAAAAAATTCAACGCCATCCACACCAAAAAGATGGGACTGATTGTGGAGCAAAACCTGTGCAAAATACTTTGGAGAAGAAATTTAAAAGAATAAGGAGTCAAGGAGATCGAAGAAATGACAAAACAAAAATGCCAATGACATTCTTCGATCGGTGCTCCTCTTGTTTAATGACAAAAATGATTTTCTAATGAAGATAAAGCAAGAGAATTAATTAGAAGCTGTTTGCAAGGTCTCCAAAATGCTTGTTTTTTCCCCTCGTCATTTTACCTCATATCGACAATGAAAAAAACTCCTGCGTTGCACTACCAATCATGGATAATGATGTGTGACTAAGCCTCAAGTAATACTTGACTACATACATTTTATATAATTGCAAGTTTGTTTAAAAAAAACAAACAAAAATAATACAAATATAGCAAGTTCGGCATTGCCTTTTATTAACTTCATGACTGATCACATGTCCAAACTTACAACCAGGACATTTTTATTTTGGGCATACAACATCTATGGAAGTATTTTCATTTGTCGCAATTTCTCAACCCACACAGCAATGCTCTCAAGTGTGTTTGCATGCCCAAAAAACCCAAACTCTCGACTCTTATTCATGCTACAAACATTTTGAATATCTAGTTTTAAAACATTATCTAGCAATCCGAAGCAAGTTATCTCCTCCATTTTTGTCTTGTACAATCCATTTTCTTCCACGATTCTATCCCAAACCTCTCCTTTGTCTTTCATGAAGTCCACACAATCGAAGTTGTCTTTCTCATCGAATGCCACAAACTCGAGTCCAAATACATCACAAAGCACTATCCACATACTTTTCCACGTAAACATATCACCGTTTGTGCAGTTAAAAGCTTGATTCTTAGCGCATTTTGTCGTTGATGCCCATATCTGCTGCTCCGCTATCAGTCTAGCATCAGACGCTTCGCAAAAGTGGCCCCAGTTGTACTTTTTACCAAAAAACCTACATGAATTCGATGGTTATGATCGATATTCATTTTTTAATTAGTTTTTTGTTTTCAAAACTTTGATTTTCAATGTAAAGATGTACTGAAAGTAAAACAAAATAAGCACCTGAATGGATAGTTTTCGTGCTTGCACACTAATGCATAAACGGAGAGCGTAAGAAGGAAATTATAGCTACTTCTTGAAGATGCACCAATGATTATGGAAGGACGGTGTATAGAATAGGTGAACGCTTTGGAGTATGAAAATATAATGTCTTCCAAATCATGGTAAAAGTTTGGAAATGGTAGTCTAGGGTAATCCTCTCTAAAGGGTGGTTCATGAGGGACGAGTTGAGTTGAAATGACTGAGTCAGTAATCGGCCCAACATATTGCTTTGTGCCTGTTTGCAACGTCACGTGACTCAACTTTGAGTTTGGAGAAGATGTTAATGCACTTAGGACATTGGAAAGCATAGTTGAGTTTCTGGAAATGTTTAGTTCTTCGCTTTCATTGGCTTGTAAAGCTACCCAGAAGAGATGGGTGATTTGGGTGGAGAGTGGAGAGAGGATTTTTTGAGTGTTTTTGTGGTTTAGGGCATCTAAAATGATGTGTTTGTCGAGGAGGGAGGATTGGAACCAGGTGGGTAAGGCCCGTCGTGAGACACCGTAGACTGTCCAAGGACCACCTAATGCCATTGGCATCTTCAAGGCCTCGGTCAAGGTTACACCCACCATGCCAGTGACTCCTACAATGAGAGCGACCGAAGGCTTAGAGTTTCCTTTCTCCATTGTATACACAAGATAGGGGGTTGAAGAGTGAGAGAGAAGGAGAGAGAGGAGAAAGGTATTTATAGAATGGTGATATTGAACTATCAACTTATATGAGCTGCGTATTTAGAGTAATTAATAATTAGATTTATTACGATTTATGTCATCCAAAATGGACAAGCTTTTTTAGTGAATCTACCATTAGATTTATTACCATGTATCCGGCTAATTACAAAAAACTTGAATATTTACGTGCGTCGGTTAAAAAACAAGGTTTTAACATAGGCATAGGGGATAAACACACTCACGCACCAACATCTCATTTTACCATATACTATATCATGAAAATAATTTATTTTATAATTATTCTATTTTAAAAATTTTAAATAAATTTTTAAATACAAAAAGAAATAAAATACTAGATTTTAATTAAACATAAAAAAAATTTTATATATATATATATATATATATATCAAACTTGTAAAAATCATTTGGAGGTCGACTGACAATAATCATACTAGGCGGAGATTAATCGGGAATTAATTGGCGATCCTAAATTATTCAAAAAATGAATACTCCCTAAAAAACTAAGTATTTGAAAATTTAAAATTTTAGAATTTTGAAATTTTGAAAATTTTAGTATTCCCTCCGTCCCAAAATTATTGTCTATGCTTGACTTTTTAAGTATTTTTTATTTAATTTTGACCTTAAATAATTTACTTTTTGTTATATAAGTTTTTATGTAAAATATACGAATAGATTGCTTTTTAAATGTATTTTTAATATTATAAGTTTCATCAACAATTATATAACACAAATAAAGTTATTTCTGGTCAAAGTTTTCATGAAAAGACTTCTAAAGTCAAACGTGGACAATAATGTTGGGACAGAAGGAATATAGTATTTTAAAATTTGAAAATGTAAAATTTTGGTGAATATTTGAAAATTAAAAATCTTGAATTTTTTAAAAATTTCCCGTCTGTAACCGTTGAGGACCGCCAAGGGCCCCTCAGCCCGACTTTGACCGATTTTAACTAATTTCTGCCATGCATCCTAACCGTAATCGGTTGAAGGCCACCAAACGATTAATCGGCCGCCAAAGCCGATTTCTGCAACACCGATATATATATATATATATATATATATATATATATATATATATATATATATATATATATATATATATATATATATATATATATATATATATATATATATATATATAGAGAGAGAGAGAGAGAGAGAGAGAGAGAGAGAGAGAGTTAGTTTCAAATGTTTTCACTATGTATTGTGTGCATGTATTGTAACACCGTAAATTTCAAAACAATTTTTCATTTAAAATAATCATTTTTACTCTTAGAAACACTTGTTTAAAATCTCATTCAAAATCAAATAACAAAACATAACTCCATTTTCACTTGCATAGAAAACCAGGATCCTCCAAAACATGACTCTTTCTCTGGTGTGTACAATCAAGCCGGTGCCGTCCCGTGATACTGAAAGAAACCTGAAAAACATAACACAAAACATTGTAAGCACGAAGCTTAGTGAGTTCCCCAAAATACCACACACATAACACATATTAGCCACTCGAGGCTATAACTCTATGGGTCCATGCACCCAAACTCTGTGAACCCTCAGGTTCTAACTCTGTGAACCTTCCGGCTCTAACTCTGTGAACCTTCCGGTTCTAACTCTAGGAACCCTCCGGTTCCAACTCTGTAAACATGCACAGCATAAATCACATAGAAATAATGCAGTACAACACATAACATACATAGCATACAAATACTCTGTCACATAACTCTGGTTACCTACTCAAGGTAAAGTATAGTGAGAAGACTCACCTGGCAAGCAGAAAGCAGATATCCCCACACTTAAATCTCGAACTTGCTACCGCCTAACACGTAAGGCAAATACTCTCATGAATATAACTCTCGAGACTAGAATCAATCCTCTCATGGCACCCTCTTAAGGGTAAAAGACTATTTTACCCCTCTCTTGGCCCAAAGGCCACATCGCTGACCAAACCCTAAAAGTCAACGGTCAACCCTTGGTCAAAATCAAAGTCCTCAGTCAAAGTCAACCCCTGACTGACCCTACTCGCCGAGTCAACCCTATGACTCGTCGAGTTCCCATAATCAGAACTTCACTCAATCCGCGACCTAACTCACCGAGTCACCCCGAGACTCGCCGGGTCCAACAACTCTGAGTCCACTCGCACACAACTCACCGAGTCATCCCTTGACTCACCGATTCTCGACTCAACCAGGGAATATCGGGACTCTTCGACAAGACTCGCCGAGTCCAAGAACAGACTCGCCGAGTCTAAGGCTATCATCAACCTACTCGCCGAGTTGTTCATACAACTCGTCGAGTTCCAGGCCATCTTCATCCAACTCGCTGAGTCCCAGCTCATCTTCAAGCAACTCGTCGAGTACACCCATGTGACTCGCCGAGTACCACCGGTCTGAATCCATACAGAAGCACTGCAAGCCATGCAATTGATCCAAAACATAGATCTAGCTTCCTACAACCCATTCATCACATAAAGTGGCAAACTTTACGTGAATCCAACGAGATCTAGGCTTTTTGCACTTTGGTTTAGGGTTTGGGACATGAAAGCTGATGGGTTTTGAGCATTCTAACACTTCCTAAGTGTACATGCAACCCTAATAAACCTTGGATCTATGTTTGACTAAGATACATGCAAATAATTATTTTTCCAAGGCTTATATCCTAACTAGCATGGCATGGGGAACTTGAATCAAATAAAGCTAGTAGAAACACTTACCTTGTAGTTGTAGTTGATTCCTTGGAGTTTTAGAGCCTAGCACCAATAATGTGGATGCCTCAAATGAAAGTCACAAATCACCACAAACTTGGAACTTTGAGAGAATAGTCACACTTCTCTTGAAATCGGCCCTCACCTCAACATGTGTCAACTAGTGTTCACTAACTTGATTTCAAGAGCCAAAGCCTCCTTTATATAGTGTGGTGGATTAGGGTTACATCCATGTAAACCCTAATACCCATGTCTCTTCATTTCTATGAGATCCATGGGTTAAAGCTCCATGGAGTATCCATGGACTTCTCCATCCAAGCCTAGCCCATTCCAAATAAGCATAAGCCCACACTATATAAATATAGAAGCCCATATTTAATTAGTAATATCTTTGATCACTAAATTAATCCTAGATTAATTATAGATCACTACTAATTAAATAATATGATCTTATATTAATATATTAGAACTTATAATATATTAATAAATCATAACTTGTACTATTCTCAAATATTATCCATAAATTGTTCGGGTGAAGTGCAACCCAAATGAACCATGCCGGGTCGGGTCAAGTACATACCAAATATAGTTATGGGCTTAGACACTATATCCAACAGTCTCCCACTTGGATAAGTCTAGTAACTATATTTGCAAGTATAACTTCAGGAACCGATCCGCAATCGTAGCTCTTTAAACTCTGTTGAACTAGAACGCGCCATTTAGATAAGTGATCATATAATCCTCTGTTCTAGATATCAGCTGGACAAACACATGGAACATTGTCTTGCTTATTGTCCAGCATTTGTTTCCCAATTTCCGATTTGTTTGACATAGAACTCAACTGAACACATCAATTTAGTTCTGACCGGGCCCGGTACATAGGTCAAAACAAAATCATCGAGGGGCCCAGATATCAGCTTCTAATCCAAGAAGGAACAAATAAACTTCGACTCATATGTTTGTTCTACCACTCATTGAATTACACACAAAGGCACGTTTTATAACATCGAGTTACCAATGCGTTTACGTACAATCAATGCATAACCAACTCGTAAGTAACAAATCATATCTCTAGGTTTGAAGACTTATATGATATTACCGTCTCACAATCACTCGAGATAAAATTCCATGAAGTGATTCCAGTGAGCGTGGGTTGAGTCCAATGCTCAGAACTTATGAGCACTCATGATTGTTGTAGCCATGTCCAACACCTTAGACCTCTGCAACCAATCATGACAGTCTTGATTCATACCTACTTCCGACATATGACCGACTGTGGAGGTTTGAATAATATGATATACCAAACATAATTATTCTGGAAGTCAAAACATGCAAAAGAAATATAGTAAAAGATCGACAAGAGATAGCAACACTTTACTCATAAATAAAACCTTTTATTCATCATCAAATGTCAATTACACTTTACAAATTTCTGGGTTATCTAACTACTAAAACTTATATCATCCTTCAGCCCTATGCTCCGAGCATGCTGGAGATGCTTAACCCTACTCAGTCCCTTCGTGAGGGGATCTGCCGGGTTCTCATCCGATGATACCCTCTTTGCCATGAGGAGTCCTTCTTCAATTCGATGTCTGATAAAATGGTATTTTCTGTCGATGTGTCTGGATCTCCCGTGATCCCTTGGTTCCTTGGCTAAGGCAACCGCACTATTGCTGTCACAGAAAATCTCCATTGGCTCTTTTATAGCTGGAACAACTCCAAGGTCTCCGATGAAGTTCTTTAGCCATATCGCCTCCTTTGCTGCCTCGCTTGCTGCTATATACTTTGATTCACAAGTGGAATCAGCCACTGTCTCCTGCTTGGAACTCTTCCAAGAAATTGCTCCTCCGTTTAGGGTAAAGACCCAGCCTGACTGAGAGCGGAAATTATCCCTATCAGTCTGGAAACTAGCATCACTATACCCTGCAACTCTCAAGTCATCACTCCCACCGAAGGTAAGGACCCAGTCCTTAGTCCTTCGCAGGTACTTGAGGATATTCTTTACCGCAGTCCAGTGTTCCTTTCCAGGGTTCGCCTGATACCTGCTAACCATGCTCAAAGCAAAGGCTACATCAGGTCGAGTACACGTCATAGCATACATGATCGATCCTACAGCTGAAGCATAAGGAAATCGACTCATTTCTGCTATCTCAGCCTCAATACTAGGGCTTTGTGTCTTACTCAATCTAGCGTTACACTGAATGGGTAACTCACCTTTCTTGGAGTTATGCATGTTGAATCTTTTCAACACTTTGTCCAAGTAGGTACTTTGACTAAGTCCAATTAGTCTTTTACTCCTGTTTCTCAAAATCTTTATCCCTAGGATATAGGCAGCTTCACCAAGGTCCTTCATAGCGAAACACTTCCCAAGCCAGGACTTTACTTCCTGCAGGGTTGGGATGTCATTTCCTATGAGTAGTATGTCATCCACATACAGTACCAAAAAACTGACTATGCTCCCACTAGCCTTGATATAGACGCAAGATTCATCTTCACTCCTCGAAAAGCCAAATTCCTTGACTTTCTCATCAAAGCAAAGATTCCACCTGCGAGGTGCCTGTTTCAATCCATAAATGGATTTCTCGAGTTTACACACTCTATTAGGGTACTCGTTGCTGACAAAACCCTCTGGCTGACTCATGTAAACATCTTCAGCCAACTTTCCATTAAGGAAAGCGGTTTTGACATCCATTTGCCATATTTCATAGTCATGAAATGCAGCTATGGCTAACAGAACCCGAATAGACTTAATCTTGGCTACTGGAGAAAAGGTCTCATCATAGTCCACTCCAGGAATTTGAGAGAAGCCCTTTGCAACCAGTCTCGCCTTATAAGTGTGTACTTTACCATCCATGTCGGTCTTCTTCTTGAAGACCCACTTGCACCCTACAGTCTTACGACCAGGTACATTCTCAACCAAGTTCCAAACTTGATTGTCATACATGGATTGTATCTCGCTATCCATGGCCTCTTTCCATTTAGCAGCCTCAGGGCCTGCCATGGCTTCCATGTAGCTGTTAGGTTCATCCAGACCTACTAGTGTCTCATCACTAATAAGTGTCTCACCTTCCGCAGTAATATGGAAACCATAGTAATGCTCAGGTGCATTCCTAACTCTCGTGGAACGCCTCAGAGGTACAGGCTCATCAACTGGCTCAACAGGAGTTTCCTCCTCAAGTTGAGGGCTAGTGTTTGAAGTTCCTTCACCGCTTGATTCTTGAATTTCTTCAAGATCAATTTGCCTCCCACTGTCTCCTTGGCTTATAAATTCTCTCTCTCGAAAGACTCCTCTTCTTGCTACAAAGACCACATTGTCACTAGGTCTGTAGAAGAGGTAACCAAAGGATTGTTGTGGGTAGCCGATGAAAATACACCTCTCGCTTCGAGTTTCGAGCTTATCATGAGTCTCGTGTCTCACGAAAGCCTCACAACCCCAAATCTTGATGTGGTCTAGCTTAGGTACTTTGCCAGTCCACATCTCGTGAGGATTTTTGGCAACTTTCTTTGTAGGGACAAGATTAAGAATATGGGCGGCAGTCTCTAAGGCATACCCCCAGAATGAGATTGGTAGCGTAGCTCGACTCATCATGGAACGAACCATATCCAACAAGGTTCGATTACGCCTCTCAGCCACACCATTCAACTGTGGTGTCCTGGGAGGTGTCAATTGTGAGACAATCCCACATTCCCTAAGATAGTCGAGGAACTCTGAACTAAGATACTCACCTCCTCGATCGGATCGAAGCATCTTAATGTTCCTGTCCAATTGATTCTCGACTTCCTGTTTAAATTCCTTAAACCTCTCGAAAGTCTCTGACTTATGCTTGATTAAGTAGACATATCCATATCTACTGTAATCATCAGTAAAAGTCAAATAATAACGATTAGCATCCCTTGTGGCATGTTTGAATGGTCCACACACATCCGTGTGTATAAGGTCCAACAAACCTTCACCCCTCTCACACGAGCCTGTGAAGGGTGACTTTGTCATTTTTCCAAGTAAGCATGATTCGCAACTATCATCTGACTTTAGGTCAAACGACTCCAAGACTCCATCCTTTTGGAGTTGGCCTATGCGTTTCTTGCTTATATGTCCAAGACGACAATGCCATAATGATGCTTTATCCAAGTTATTATTATTAGTAGAATCAATACACAAAACATTATTTCCCAAGTTATCTACAACAGATACAGCTTCATACACACCATCACAAGGTAATGCTTTAAAATAAAAAAACATTATTATAGAAAACATCTATAGAACCAACTTCATTATTAAATGAAAAGGTAAACCCTTGTTTGTACAAAGCATGAAAGGAAATAATATTTCTTGCCATTCCTGGCGAATAACAACACTTATTCAAATCTAAATTAAACCCACTACTTAGCGATAAAGTATAAACTCCAATCTTGGTAACAGGTAAAGCTTTCCTATTCCCCATGATCAAGTTTATTCTTCCTTGCTCCACATTCTCACTTCTTCTTAGTCCCTGCAAGTCACAACAAATATGAATACCACAACCGTTATCAAGGACCCAAGACTTAGAATGGGGTGAGTTATTAGAAATGATAGTGTAAGTACCTGCATGGTTGGGTTTGACTTTCCCATCCTTCACATCCAGCTGGTACTTTGGGCAGTTCCGCTTCCAATGAGATTTTTCATGACAATAGAAGCATTCAGCCTCTTTTGGGTCAAAAGAAGGAGTGACGAAACCTTTCTTGGTTCCACTTGAAGAAGAGCCATAAAGGGTCCGAGCCTTGGTACCCTTCGAGGATCTCTTTCTCTTCCTCCATCGATTTTTCCCAATTGCCAAAACCGGAGTTGAGTTTGGAGTAGGAGTGATAGCAACCGACTTCCCCTTAAGACCTGATTCTGCGGTCTTGAGAAGTCCCTGAAGTTTGCTGAGTGTGACCTCTTCCTTATTCATGTGATATGTCATGCGGAATTGATCATAGCACGATGGTAAGGAGTGCAAAATGATATCTATTGCAAGATCCTCAGGGAAGTTCACATTAAGCTTCAGCAAACGATCCACATACCTTTGCATTTTTTGCATGTGGCTCGTGACGGATTCCCCGTCCTTCATCATGGTTGTTATCATGGAGCAGATGATTTCATACCTCTCTTGTCTTGCACTTTGATGGTATCTTTCCATCAAATCTTGGTGCATTTCATAAGGGTAGAAATCCTCATAAGACTTTTGGAGTTCCGCTGTCATCGTGGCCATCATGATGCAAGCCACTTTCGTAGCATCCCTTTCATGTGCCCGAAATTCAGCGATCTCCTGAGGAGTTGCAGTGGTCTCATCAATCTCCTTAAGCTCCTTGTCAAGGACATATTCTTTGTCCTCGTAGCGGGTAATCATCCTGATGTTTCTGATCCACTCATTGAAGTTGGATCCATCAAAGGTGACTTTCCCACACAAGTTCATAAGGGTAAAGGAGCCATTAGGATTAGAGCCAGAAGCAGCATTGTTTGAAGACATCTAAAAAGAAGAGAACAAGATTAGTTTAGATATAAGAGAGTCCTTAATAAAACACCCAAATGTAATATTAAGGCTAGGATCCAATCACAATATAATATAACTTAGAAGAGGTATGCCGTAATCTAAGCTATACCATATTTGAAAGGTAGGTGAATGACGATTCACCAATTTCCACCACGAAAACCGAAACATTTAAGTATTAGGTTTTTGATTGGTTCTTAGAAATTCCTAGATTCTTTGAGATTCAATGAACTTTTCAAAGGCATGTTTCAATCTCGAGTGTGCCCTCCAGGTTTTGTGACTGGGATGCCGAGGATCACAAAACGAGGTGTGAAGTAACCATGCAAATCACTTGGTACCCTTTAAAGTTTATCACTCAATCGATGTGCCGGTAAACCACACACGCTCCATCGATACTATAATAAACCTTTAAGTCACCCTTTACCTACCTTGTTAAGTCCAAGTTAGTGTGCCGGTTAACCACACACGCTCCACCAACGACTCAATCAAAGTGTAAAGTGTAAGTTCATGGATTAGCACCTTATTCACATTTTTCCTAAAGTAACTAAGATTGGGAATTTAATAAAACATTTAGTTACTTTATAATATTCATCATACTTTGAATGAGAATTTATAAGTCCTTGTCTTACCCGTTCGGCTAACGACCCTCCACCAGTCAAGCAAGCGGTGGGTGAGAGTGGACACCCATTAAGTCACCATTTTATAGGCAACAACCTTATACCCACCTTATAGACCGGCTTCGTGAATGAGGCGTACTAGCGGTAAGACGACTTTGTTCTTATACATATATATATATATATATATATATATATATATATATATATATATATATATATATATATATATATATATATATATAATTATTAAATCATAATAATATAAGTATAAGGGTTGAATTTTAACTTTTAAAATTCTAAGGGTTGGAACTAAAGTTTAACTTAACTTTACTTGTTCCAAAACTTGAGGGCAAGTTTTGTAAACTTTCAAAACTTTTCATTTCTTGTAACTTATGAGTTTAATAGAGTAATAAAATGAGGACTTTTCATTTTTTCTAACTCTTGTGTTCTTTTAATGGTTTTTAATCCAAGAGACTTTTGGTTTTTCATAACTTGAGGACAAGTTATGGACTCCATTAAAACACATTATGATCAAGAATTAAACTACCACATAGGTTACAAATAATTCCTATGATCATCTAAACTTCATAAGAACAAGAACATGAATATGAACACTTTCAAGAATCAAAATCACATTAAACTTTGTAATTTTGATAACTAGTTGTTGTAAATGAATTAGCAAAAACATTACCCCAGCTAAAACAAGTTTTCAAGTACCAAAACAGTTTAGGGTAATGTTTCCAATCCATTTCCAGCAACTAAAGTCGAAAATCTGCACTCTGTCGACCCTACTCGCCGAGTGCATGAACCTACTCGCCGAGTAGGTTGAAGATACAAGTGAACTCGACGAGTCCCCCATGGACTCGCCGAGTCCATTCGTCAGACAGCAAGTTTTTCGACTTTTTCCAACTTTTAATCACAAGTATCAAACAAACAGACCTAGGCTCTGATACCACTGATGGGTTTTGAGCATTCTAACACTTCCTAAGTGTACATGCAACCCTAATAAACCTTGGATCTATGTTTGACTAAGATACATGCAAATAATTATTTTTCCAAGGCTTATATCCTAACTAGCATGGCATGGGGAACTTGAATCAAATAAAGCTAGTAGAAACACTTACCTTGTAGTTGTAGTTGATTCCTTGGAGTTTTAGAGCCTAGCACCAATAATGTGGATGCCTCAAATGAAAGTCACAAATCACCACAAACTTGGAACTTTGAGAGAATAGTCACACTTCTCTTGAAATCGGCCCTCACCTCAACATGTGTCAACTAGTGTTCACTAACTTGATTTCAAGAGCCAAAGTCTCCTTTATATAGTGTGGTGGATTAGGGTTACATCCATGTAAACCCTAATACCCATGTCTCTTCATTTCCATGAGATCCATGGGTTAAAGCTCCATGGAGTATCCATGGACTTCTCCATCCAAGCCTAGCCCATTCCAAATAAGCATAAGCCCACACTATATAAATATAGAAGCCCATATTTAATTAGTAATATCTTTGATCACTAAATTAATCCTAGATTAATTATAGATCACTACTAATTAAATAATATGATCTTATATTAATATATTAGAACTTATAATATATTAATAAATCATAACTTGTACTATTCTCAAATATTATCCATAAATTGTTCGGGTGAAGTGCAACCCAAATGAACCATGCCGGGTCGGGTCAAGTACATACCAAATATAGTTATGGGCTTAGACACTATATCCAACAAAAGCTTCACTAAACACTCCAACATAGGGACTTTCATGCTCTCTGATTCTTCTCCATTCCAGATCTGAGGTAGCAACCTCAGATCTAACCTCTAGACTTCCAATTACATCCATAGACAAGCTCCCACAAACCCCAAAATGAAGAAACAACATAACAACAGTCCAAGAACGAGATATTACCTCCAAGGGACGCCCCAACTGCAATGTAATTCGAATCCAAGCAAAGCCCCTTGCTCCAAGCCTTCAATCTCCCAAAATTCCTTCAAGAATCATCTCCTTCAAGCTCCCAAATGAGATATGATCACTCACACACGAAGGCTAAGGGTTTCTAGACTTAGGGATGAATAAAGAGGCTGAGAGTGGGCTGTTATGTTCTTTATATAGGGCTCAACCCCAGGAATTAGGGTTTTCTCCACTCAGCGCCTACTCGCCGAGTCCTCCTTACCGACTCGCCAAGTCGGCTACCTAACACGCGACCCAGTCGCGACTCTACTCGCCGAGTCCATCCATGGACTCGCCGAGTCACTCTTTCACAACTTACTCTTTTAGCCCTTCAACTCTACTCTTGATATTTCGGGATGTTACAATTCTCCCCCACTTAAATTAGGCTTCGTCCTCGAAGCCTACAGCAACTCAACTCTAGAAATACTCCCACAACGTGCCACCTGGCCTTAATCGGACCAGGTCCCACAAGGCATACCCATCGAAACTCGAACACACTTTCCTTTCCCTTACGGTGCCTTGACCACCGTCTCGAACCGGGCACTGGTTGTACCCTCTGATAATCACACTCAACAATCGAGAATTACCCGAGATGCATCACTGCTCCAAATCTCAACAATCGCTCGACCCCCCCCTACGAGCTAGAAATAATCACGAACCACCGGATCCCCGATCCGAATCCCACTCTATCCATTCCATGCTGACAGAAAGACCCACTCTTCAATCCCAAAGCAACTCCCACGAGTCCTCTTCTTGCAATCACACACACATGCTGCACCAACCTTCGCACCCTCGGGTTAGGAAAACCCGTCACACTGACGACATCTCTAACATCCCCAGGAGGAACCACCACTACGCACACAACCCTTGATCAAAATCAAGCTGGGAGTCCCAGACTCCATCCCTGCATCCATCCTGAGATTCTTGGCTCTACACCCGCGGAATCCCTTCCGCGTCCTCAGCGGACATCCCATCATGATGTCATTACATACCACTATCACAGACACAGTGTTCAGTCACCATACTCCAAATCATCCATTCTCACTACTACTTTCACTTCCGTGAACCAACACTTTCCCCCAACAAATGAGGGTCCGACACCTCCTCCCATACAACAGCTCAAAGGGTGGCATACCAATGCTCTAATGATGGCTGTTGATATAGGATAACTCAACCAAGGATAAATACGTGTCGCAGCTCCCTCCGAAATCTAATACACATGCCCGAAGCATGTCTTCGAGCATCTGAATCGTTCGCTCTCTCTGAAGTGTCCTCAGACATTATCATGATAAGCTCCAGCTCATTTCTCATATCCCTCTTCGAGACTGAGCACCAGGTCAGCTTTTGAGTCCACAGCTGAGCCTCCAAAGGTCACCCATATCATGATCCAAATATCCCACTAACTTCCTCCCCGTGACCACTATCCCGGCCCAGTGACACGCAAGTCACGAAATCCTCTTTTCCTCATGCGAGAAAAATACAATCCAACCGAGGATCGTCTCGACTCTGATCTCTGGTTTCTGCTGCGCATATCCCTTGCTCATCTCACCACATTTCCCGACAGAGACGGAGACCCCAGTCTCGCCCCCGGTTCAATATCCAGGCTCCAAAAACTCAATACTAGGGCTACTCAAGCCAAAACTCTTCCACATAATACACTGTTCGGAAAACATTCCATCATCACATTCTCTTGCCATCTAGTGAGTACTACGGCTCCCCACAGTATCACAACACCCTCTGACTAGTGAGTACTACGGCTCCCCGCAGTATCACAACACCCTCTGACTAGTGAGTACTACGGCTCCCCACAGTATCACAACACCCTCTGACTAGTGAGTACTACGGCTCCCCACAGTATCACAACACCCTCTGACTAGTGAGTACTACGGCTCCCCGCAGTATCACAACACCCTCTGACTAGTGAGTACTACGGCTCCCCGCAGTATCACAACACCCTCTGACCCCACTAGCTCGTGCTCCGCAGACTATCATGGGCGGCTACCCATACTCGACTCGAATATTCATCACAGACTCTGGAGGCAATCGACATAACAAATGCCCACCCTTGCGAAGATCCACTCTCTCAAATAATCTCCCTGGATGCCCATACTCGAAGGGCTCCCACTAGATCCATAGATACCTGATATACCACAAGTCATCTCAACTCAAGATTCACGAGTAACTCCGAAATAAAGATATCATACCTGGATACCTCGGAATACCCCAACAGAACATCAGAAGATTCTGCCACAACCACTGATCTCCTGCCCCAAGCATCATATAGACACAATAATACATTTCCTCTGAACCCCATAAATAGATCTACATTTTTCCCACATTGCAACTTCGGTGCATCCAATTTCTCAATTGGAATACAAGAAAACGTTAACGCTACGAAATACGCTGATAAAACTCCGAAACCCTTTTTCCCGCCGCTCAAAATCCAAACAAGGATACGCATACCGACCCGGGAGTTGGCTGCCCAATCATTCTCTATCTACTTGCCCCAACACTGACCAATACCAGATTCCTGACCAATAAACACCTGCCGTGGAGACATTCATCCTTCTCAAACAAGTACTTCCCGCATTAACTCACTCTGACCCCTTTTCTCGATCACCGACATCTCTGGTCTCATGATTTCTTACCGCAGATCTCTATACTCCACTTATAACTGCTCTTGACAAATCTCTGTTTTCTTACATACGGCACCCGGTTCTCCCCCACTTAGGGTTCGAACCATCACCAAATAGCACACAACCAACCCATAACTATTTTCACCAGCAAAATCGCACCTGCCCCCCGAAAGTGCTACACAACGCCCGATAATCCCCCTTAAGGATATCAATCGACCTCATATACTCTGAACCTCTGATGAACTCCTCAAGAACTTCTCGTCACGACTGCCTCTAGTCGTTCCAAATCTCGTACCAATCTAGTACCAAACAACTTAGCTGCTCAATAACATCCCTGACTCATAGACTGAACCACAAAATCATCGTACCCCTCACCTCAACTCATCAACCAACGCTCCAACACCGGGATCATCCCAAGAACAGGGACCCACTCCCATATTCAACACCCAACATAGATAGAAAACTCACTGCACTGCTAAACTCGACTGAACTCCCCACTGATACCACTACAATACATCCTACTATACTCAAATAGGTGTAGTGTGGTCCTCGACTATCTCAGTCCCAACTGACTATTTGCTCATGATAAATCACTGCCTCGCGGCACACATGCTACCTGATACTCTGGTGGGAAATCATCATCAATGACGACCTACAGGGTTTACCCCCAAACCCAAAACTCAAACATCATGCTTCTCATATTTTGCACACGAACATAATCAGTACCTCCCAAATCATAGAAGGTGACATCTCCTTTATCGACTGATCGCTCAACTCAGATCGAAATTCTTCCTTCTCACTGACTCCTTACTAAAATACTCTGAGGGGCTCTCGATCTCCCTCTCAAGGGACGCCTCTTCGAACTTAATCATGACCGGATACCATAACATCACTCCTCAATCCGCTCCGATGTATGGTACTCGAACCATAACATCACTCCTTAATCCGCTCCGATGTATGGTACTCGAACCATAACATCACCCCTCAATCCGCTCCGATGTATGGTACTCGAACCATAACATCACTCCTCAATCCGCTCCTTAGAACTTTCAGAATACTCCCTGTATCAAGTATGGGTCCTCTGCTTTCAGTAGTACGGGCCCATACTACCTGCCACATCTACCCATACTTTCTACACGGACCATCCCAGAGCTCCTAAGTAGCTGCTCTACCTTCTCTTTCACCAATCCCATCGCGCGTGCTCGCTTCCCAGCGAAATTCTCTACTCTACCAGCGCACTCATCTGGCTAGGGTTACTCCCTAGGCTCTTCCGTTGTCCTCCCACTTCTTTGCTATCAGCTGCTGAAGAGCTCCTAATGATGCCAACCATCTACCTCCTGAATATCGTCATATTCACTTGGTAGCTGACTCCCATCATCGAGAGTTCCACAAAGCACAAAGCAAACAGCATTCGAGCATCGAAGAATACATAGAACTCACTCTCGGTGATAACTCCACTTTCTCGACTCATCCTCGAAAGTACCACCGAACTCTGTAACTCTACCCCTCATGGGTTCTAACTGGATACTCTCACTCATCACATACTCAAAAGCATGACACATATAACAACGAGTCTAGGCTAAGGCATCACAAATCAGGCCACTCTAGTCCTAAGATATGAAGTACCTAGCCTGTCTCTAGCATGCAATAATATCTCATAAAGTGCATCATAAATATCTCATAACACAAAAGTAAGGGTATTTTGGGAAATCACCGTTCGGGCTTTGGCTGATTGTACACACTACTCTTCCCTACTTTCTCTTTGAACTCTTATTCATTTTTAGAAAATTATTGCTTTAAAAACTTTTCTTACTTCCTCAGTTTGAGTCCAGATTTACCCGAAGGCGCATCCGAATCCCTCAAACCAAGGCTCTGATACCAACTTGTAACACCGTAAATTTCAAAACAATTTTTCATTTAAAATAATCATTTTTACTCTTAGAAACACTTGTTTAAAATCTCATTCATAATCGAATAACAAAACATAACTCCATTTTCACTTGCATAGAAAACCAGGATCCTCCAAAACATGACTCTTTCTCTGGTGTGTACAATCAAGTCGGTGCCGTCCCGTGATACTGAAAGAAACCTGAAAAACATAACACAAAACACTGTAAACACGAAGCTTAGTGAGTTCCCCAAAATACCACACACATAACACATATTAGCCACTCGAGGCTATAACTCTATGGGTCCGTGCACCCAAACTCTGTGAACCCTCAGGTTCTAACTCTGTGAACCTTCTGGCTCTAACTCTATGAACCTTCCGGTTCTAACTCTAGGAACCCTCCGGTTCCAACTCTGTAAACATGCACAGCATAAATCACATAGAAATAATGCAGTACAACACATAACATACATAGCATACAAATACTCTGTCACATAACTCTGGTTACCTACTCAAGGTAAAGTATAGTGAGAAGACTCACCTGGCAAGCAGAAAGCAGATATCCCCACACTTAAATCTCGAACTTGCTACCGCCTAACACGTAAGGCAAATACTCTCATGAATACAACTCTCGAGACTAGAATCAATCCTCTCATGGCACCCTCTTAAGGGTAAAAGACTATTTTACCCCTCTCTTGGCCCAAAGGCCACATCGCTGACCAAACCCTAAAAGTCAACGGTCAACCCTTGGTCAAAATCAAAGTCCTCAGTCAAAGTCAACCCCTGACTGACCCTACTCGCCGAGTCAACCCTATGACTCGCCGAGTTCCCATAATCAGAACTTCACTCAATCCGCGACCTAACTCGCCGAGTCACCCCGAGACTCGCCGAGTCCAACAACTCTGAGTCCACTCGCACACAACTCACCGAGTCATCCCTTGACTCACCGATTCTCGACTCAACCAGGGAATATCGGGACTATTCGACAAGACTCGCCGAGTCCAAGAACAGACTCGCCGAGTCTAAGGCTATCATCAACCTACTCGCCGAGTTGTTCATACAACTCGTCGAGTTCCAGGCCATCTTCATCCAACTCGCCGAGTTGTTCTTCCAACTCGCCGAGTCCCAGCTCATCTTCAAGCAACTCGTCGGGTACACCCATGTGACTCGCCGAGTACCACCGGTCTGAATCCATACAGAAGCACTCCAAGCGATGCAATTGATCCAAAACATAGATCTAGCTTCCTACAACCCATTCATCACATAAAGTGGCAAACTTTACGTGAATCCAACGAGATCTAGGCTTTTTGCACTTTGGTTTAGGGTTTGGGACATGAAAGCTTCACTAAACACTCCAACACAGGGACTTTCATGCTCTCTGATTCTTCTTCATTCCAGATCTGAGGTAGCAACCTCAGATCTAACCTCTAGACTTCCAATTACATCCATAGACAAGCTCCCACAAACCCCAAAATGAAGAAACAACATAACAACAGTCCAAGAACGAGATATTACCTCCAAGGGACGCCCCAACTGCAATGTAATTCGAATCCAAGCAAAGCCCTTGCTCCAAGCCTTCAATCTCCCAAAATTCCTTCAAGAATCATCTCCTTCAAGCTCCCAAATGAGATATGATCACTCACACACGAAGGCTAAGGGTTTCTAGACTTAGGGATGAATAAAGAGGCTGAGAGTGGGCTGTTATGTTCTTTATATAGGGCTCAACCCCGGGAATTAGGGTTTTCTCCACTCAGCGCCTACTCGCCGAGTCCTCCTTACCGACTCTCCGAGTCGGCTACCTAACACGCGACCCAGTCACGACTCTACTCGCCGAGTCCATCCATGGACTCGCCGAGTCACTCTTTCACAACTTACTCTTTTAGCCCTTCAACTCTACTCTTGATATTTCGGGATGTTACATGTATGCTTGATTCTGGACCAATCATTTTAGTTATTTTAAAAAAGTAATTAATGCATATTAAATGCTGAAGATGTAATTAATATCCATTATATCTTCAACATAACAGCCAAAATTTCCAAATCCATTATCGCAAGAAATATATATATGGGTCCCTTCTCGTAATTTTCGGCTTTAATCTTCAAAATTTCCAAATCCATTATTTTTTTTGTTTTCAAAGTTGTGTTTATTTATACTCTTTTTTTGCTACCTACATATCTTAACCTTCTGCTCTTGGAGTTGCAAATATCAGTCAAATTTATCTTTAGAATGATCAATAACGCTTGTCTCTGAATTTTTTAACATGAACTTGAAGTCGCTTTCTTCGCTTTATTTCTTCTAATCGACCGATGTAGAGGTGTTAGCTTTTGCTTGATGGTCATCCGACTGATTGTACATGTTGATAAATGTCCACATATCTGAATATTGTGAGTGCCTACATGATTGGGATTTCCTCGAATGCTTCAAACAAAAAGAAATCGATTCTTCACAAAGAAGTCATTTTCGACATTTCAGCAACTCATACTAAACATCACATAAGAAATAGGTTTATGGGACTCTGATCCCTTACAAAGATATTTGTTTAAAAAAATAAGAGTGAGGGCATATATAACCCCCATTTTAATTTTAGGGGTGGGTAGTTTTGTAGGGCCCCATTTATATATATATATATATATATATATATATATATATATATATATATATATATATATATATATATATATATATAGTGAGAGAGAGAGAGAGAGAAAGAGAAAGGGAGAGAGAGAGGTAAATTTATTTAAGACACTAAAAATTGTTGAGAATGAAGGAATCGTTCACAGCCAATCATTTATTTTTACCGCAAAACGCTCTAAAGTACCAACCGACTGATGATGAATCATATTCATATATGAATATAGATATATGTGTATTCATATATGAATACATCACCTCCCTTTACCTCTAACCACTACCATCACTGCTACCAAACACCACCACCTCCGCCACCACCCACCGCCACCATACTCATATATAAATAACCAGTTCCGCTATACTTATTCATATATGAATGTATATATCCATATACGTATTCATATATGAATATGAATTGTTTCGAGGGCTCAGTACACTAGAGCGATTAAACGGCAGATTCGAGTGACTCAGATTTATTTCCTCATTCTCAATTTTTTTTCTCAATTGAACTTTTATATATATATATATATATATATATATATATATATATATATATATATATATATATATATATATATATATATATATATATATATATATATATATGTGTGTATGTTTTGATCATGTTTACGTAAAAGTAGCTCATAATTTCACTTAAAAAGGCTCTTTGGGATTATTTTTATAAATGACTTTTTGAACTTTTGGTTTTTTAAAAAATTAAAAGTTTGAAAAGATGTTAGTATTTCTTAAAATTCTTTTAGAATGAGTTTTTATAGAGAAGAAAAAAAAAATTTTAAGTTAGGAACTTTTTACTTTTAGTTACTTTATGGCTTTTTACCTTCGCTTTTTACAAGGTTAAGTTTTAGACTTAAAAGCAATCCAGACCCCTTAAGTTTTAGGCTTAGATCCACATAATAAAATACATTATCTCTTTTATGCCTTTTGGAAACAATAACCCTCGACCGTTATTTTGATTTTGCCATTTAATATTATACTAAATGCAAGTGTCGGTGGAGCCGTTACTTGCATCAAATCCTTTTACTTTTTTTAATTGACATTTTGAACTTTTTTATTTTTAAACCACATTGACATTTGCATCCCCCAAAAATTTTAAAATCACACGTTGACCCTTGCACCTATTGCTTTATAAATTACTAGTTTATTTTTTTTGAACAGCAAAAGATATATATATATATATATATATATATATATATATATATATTAAACACACAGCACTTAGCAAGAAGCTAAGGTACAAAGTACAGAAATACAAAACCAAATTACATATTAGAATGAAAATGAGAAAATGGGGAGATACTCCATTCCACCCAACTCCCGCACCCGAAACTACTTCTATGTTTGCACCATAAATAGGATAGGGAAATAACATTGTCTGCCGCTTTAGTGGGAGGGATTCTCAATTGATTGAATAATCTGTCATTCCTTGAGATCCATATATGCCAAAGTAAGCAATATACTATGGAGTTGAAGATTGATCTTTCCCTTGGACTATTCCCCCAGGATGCTGCGAAATCAATGAGCTCCCTAATGTTAGAGAAGTGTTGCGTGTTTATCCCACACCATTTGAAGATCCATTCGCGAACACCTCTTGCGAATTCACAATTAACTAGAAGATGGTCGGCCGTTTCAGGTTCAATGTTACATAGCTTGCACAGATGATTAGATAATGATATGCCTCTTTCAACCAGTGATGTGGCAACAGGAATTCGATACAACATAGCCCGCCAAATGAAGCACCTGATTTTTAATGGCACCATTTTGTCCCAGGAGATTAAGGGACCCCGATATGGATGAATTTTCGCATCTATGAATCTCCTCATCGTGTTGACAGTAAAACGACCATCCGGATTTAACATGAATCTAAAACCGAAAAGGGATTGTGGGGGAATGTCCATCGAGCGAATACATAAATATAGTTGCCATAACTCGTATAGAGTTATCCCATCATTTGGAGCTTGTATCCAATCCCAAGTGAAACCATTGGACGACATCCGATCTTCCAACCTACAACATTTAATCTTTTCCCTATTATAAAGAGCTGGGAATCGCTCTTGTAAAGGGGAGTTTCCACACCAGATATGCTTCCAAAAAAGAATATTCGATGCGCAACCAGGAATCAATCTAAATATCGTATTCCAATCCATATTTATCTCTTCAATCTGCCGAATTGCCTTGTATATGTTGCGCCATACTCCAGTTGATGTTTTCCTTGCGATGTACGTGGCCGGTTTCCTTTTTAGATTGTGGATGCTAATGATTGCCCTCCTCCATAGTTGATCTCCGTCATTTTGTAGCCTCCACCACCATTTGGTGAGTAGAGCTAGGTTTTGCGCCTTAATAGAATCGACTCCAAGACCACCATCCTTTTTTCCTGCAACAACCTTCGACCAATCCACCCAGTGGATCTTGCTTTTATCTTGATTTCCACCCCATAAAAATTTGCGCCTTATTTTTTCCAGGATGTCAATAATGCCCTATGGTACTTTGAACAAAGACATATAATATGTAGGAAGGCTATTTAGGACCGATTTTATTAAGGTGAGGCGTCCCCCAAATGAAAGAGCATCGGTCTTCCAGATAGATAATTTGGATTTGAATTTATCAATTATAGGCTGCCAGTTTTTCTTTAAAGACATATTTGCACCAACTGGAACCCCCAGATAGGTAAATGGGAAAGCTCCTTCTAAACATCCCAAGACTCTTGCCATTCGTTGAATCTCCTGAGAAGATACTCCTATACCGAAAAGTTTGGACTTGAGGAAGCTTACTTTGAGCCCGGAAGAGATATGGAAGTATTTAAGTATACGGGATAAATTCTTGATGCTTTCGCTGCACCATTCACCGACAAAAATTACGTCGTCTACATAAAACAGGTGAGAAATCAATGGTCCTTCGTTTGGAAGTTTGATACCTTTGATTAAAGAGTTTCTACAAGCATTGTTGATTGCCACATTTAGACCCTCCAACGCGATGATGAAGAGAAATGGTGATAGAGGGTCACCCTGTCGTACGCCTCGAGAGATAAGAAATTCATTTGTTGGGGATCCGTTGACAAGCACCGACGACATTGATGATGTAAGGCAACCCCGAATCCATGTTCTCCATTTGGTGCCGAAACCCATTTGCAACATAACTGAGTCCAGGTAATTCCAGTTAATACAATCGAATGCCTTTTCGAAATCAATTTTGAGAAGAAATAATTTTTTCTTGAATTGTCTGGCCCACGAAACCGTTTCATTAATAACCAGTGGGGCATCAAGGATGTTCCTGCCAGGAACGAATGCTGATTGAACATCACTAATCACAGATCCAATAACTGATTTTAATCTTGTGGCAAGGATCTTAGCAATGATCTTGTACATACTTCCAATGAGACTGATGGGTCTGTAATCTACTAGAGAAATCGGGTCCCTGACCTTTGGAACTAAAGTAATAAAAGAAGAATTGCATCCCTTTGCCAAAGATGCATAATGTTCGAAATGATTAACAAAGTTGATAATATCACCTGACATTATGTCCCAGTTCTTCTTTATGATCTTGAAAGTAAACCCATCCGGCCCCGGGGCCTTGTCGTTGCCACATCTCCATATAGCATTTTTTATTTCTTTGGGGGTTATAGGGAGTTCCAGCGATTGCACTTGGTCAATGGATAACTGCTTAAAGGTTTGGCTGATTAATAATGGTCGAATGGGCCATTTCTCTTTGAATTTATTGGCAAAGAATTGGAATGCTTCCAGTTTTATTGCCTCAGGTTTCACCTCCCAGGCCCCGTTAATAAAAAGGCCATGTATTTTGTTTTTCCTGCTCATGTTTTGGATTGAGCCGTGAAAGAAACGGGAATTTTCATCCCCATCAATAAGCCATTTGATTTTCGCCTTCTGTTGCAGGTCTAGTTCTGCGATGCTCTCTAATTCCAACATTTTAATTTTATCCTCCCGCCAAGTTGCCCTTTCATCTTCCGAGATATCTCTGCATTCTGCTAGTTTTTCCATGTCGTTTACCTTATTCTTTAGTTCGGTTAACAAACCAGATTTGTTCTTAGATTCATCCTTCTTCAATTTCCGGATTCTATCCTTTACAAACTTTAGTTTTGCTTTAAGAATGATATCAGGTGTGCCATATCCTTGGAAACTACACCATGCCTCAGTGAATTCCTTACAAAATTCTGCATTGAGGACCCAGGAGTTAAAGAACCTGAATGGTGGGGGTCCAAAGTCGGTGTGAACTGATTTTAAAACAATCGGGGAGTGATCTGAATGTAGCCTCGGGAGAGCAGTGATATAGGAAGAAGGCTGAATTCCAATGAAGTTCGAGCAAACAAGGAACTGGTCAATTTTACTAAATTTGTGTCCTTCCTCCCTATAATAAGTATATTTCAGCCCAACCATCTTGAACTCTTTTAGCCCGGCATCGATAATGAACTGGTTGAAATCTACAGTAGAGTATTTACAAAATGCTGAGTTGAGTCTTTCATCCCTCTTGCGTACGACATTGAAATCCCCAAAAAACACCCAATTTCCATCACTGGATTTGAAATTGAGAAGTTCCTTCCACAACTCTCTCTTATCCGTAATGGATTGTGGAGCGTATATATTAACCAGGGTAGTGTTTCCTGGGAATCCACTCCATTGACCCGAGACAGCGATGAAGTACCTAGATGAAAAGGAGTTTGATTTTATAAAGGTTTTAGGATCCCAAATACAAAGTAATCCACTGGATTTCCCTTGAGGTTGTGCGACTTCGAAATCCATGTCGCTGTTGCCCCAGCACCTTGTAACATCCTCTTTAGATAGATTAGCAACATGTGTTTCTTGAACGCCTATGAACTCAACTTTTTCTTTATTCTTCAGTTTCCTGATCCATTCGACTTTGTGAGCCTGACTTAACCCCCTGATATTAATACTCAATATATTCTCCCCTGAATAACCGTCTGAATAACCCGTGGAAACTACAATTACAAAATTAATTAAATTTTCTTAGTGAGAGTTCAAAAATTATTAATTAATTATTTTAAATAAAATTAACTAATATTTTTTTAGTTATATAAAATTATAATCGCTAATTTAAATAAATATATGAAATATTATATCAACTATAATTTGTATTAATTTTATTTTAATTTTATTCTAATGTTATTAATTTAATTTAATTAGAATGAGAAATTTAAAATTTAAAATTTGAAATGGAGAACTAATAGATTGACAAGTAGTATGCATTAATTAGTGGCCTAATATGGTGACACATGGCAAAAGATGAATAAAATATGTATTAATTAAAAAACTTAATATGATGACACGTGTCAAAAGGATATTAAAACTATTCTTTTATTAGAATAGAGATTATTTTCCTTTCATCTATTTTAAACTCTCATATTTATCCCCATAATATATATAATTTTATGTTTTTTTTGATAACTTTCGTTCGCTTATCTAAAAAACCAATATATATATATATATATATATATATATATATATATATATATATATATATATATATATATATATATATATTTATTCATATACCATTATAAATTCAACGTGGTTAAGGTTTCGAGGTAAATATAAAAATTTTGTTTGTTAATTTACTAAAAAAACTTATTTTCTATGTATGCATTGGTATAAATTCAAGAGTCTCTAGGTTTCAATGTAATTTGTTTTTATGTTTTTATGATCTCAGTTTCATCACCTAAACTTTTAACTTTCTAAACAATCATCCGTCAAATACAATATCACCGTCGCAATGTGTGGTGGGAGAAAACTTAGTTGTTTCTAATTTTCATTTTTATACATTTTATTTGGAAACTTATTATTTCCCAACGTGACTTTAACTGGGTTTATTTTTACTTTTATTTTTTATTTTTGTTTTAATTAGTTAGATTTTTATTATATGTTATTGATATGAAGTTGGACCTCCTAGGGTAACTCCAGCTCCGATTGTCTTAATTCTCGATGGAGATCTAAATCACAACAACAGAAACTTGTTGATAGCCATGCTTCAGGAGGGTGTCTTGGGAGAACGTTTCAACGTTCAAGTTAGTCTCCTGTAGAGAAGTGTATAAGTATGTATATGAGTTTAAATTGGGAGAGAGATCCATTTACCGTTGGAGGTGAATGGTCTTTTATAGTGAATGTCTTGACATAGATCCCGCTCGTGAAGACAGAAGTGTCAGACCCGAATCGAGACAGTCTTGTTGATTAGTGCACTATACCTTTTTCCCCGTTTAAAGCCTTTATTGGATTAGCCATTATAGTGGCGTGCACACCGTCATTTAAGTTGGCATGTGTCCATTTGTCGCTTGGCGACTTTCCTGTGTATGTTCGAGGCTGAACATTGGGTAGTAGGAGTGCAGGCTGAAACCTTAGCAGGGTAGTTGGATTGCATACGTGTCCCACTCCTTTGAAGAGATCGGTGGTTAGCATCTTCAAACTAATGCATCGTGAGAACTACTATTTTAAATGGTGGTCTATAACCTTTATTTTATTTGTGATTGTGATAGTTGTTTAGATTACACCATTGATTAAAAAAATCAAATATGCCTCTACTTTCTCTTTCTATCATCTTTTCTACACAATAAAGATTATGAAAATTGTCATATTTAATAAAATTAATAATTTTTTATTAGAATCATATCATCTAAAAATGATAAGAGGATTACTTGGAAGAAAAAACAAATATATTTAATTACTATATTTTATCTTAAAATATTATTTTTCTAATGAATAATTACTTCCTAAAATTTTCAAATATTGATCATCTTTTATGACGAAACTTGTAAAATATTACTTTATAGTCAACTTATTTAAACTTTAAAGTATAACCAACTTTATAAACTTTAGCGCACACAATGCAAGTAAGGTTTGGAAAAAGTTACTGTCATAAACGAGGCAAACACGAGTACATATTTGTGTATTGGGATAATGTCTTAGGAGGCTAATAAGGTTTCTAGTTTGTCTGTATTAGGTCACTAAAGTTTTTTTTGTACGTATTAGACCACTATGGTTGTTATTACCGTTTAGAAATAGTCCTTTTACCGGTTTTAACCGGTAACAATGACTATTTCTAAACGGTAATAACAACCATATTGGTCTAATACGCACAAAAAAAACCCTTAGTGACCTAATACGGGCAAACTGGAAACATTATTACCCTCCTAAGTCATTAACGTTAATTATTTATAAAACATGCTTATTAATCAATGTGACTGATTTGATAATCTTCATTACATAAATATGCAACATTTTATCAATAACTTCTTTTTTGTCATTTAAATGTTTACATGAACACATCTATGTGTACAAAAACAATCTCACTTTGATACCTCCCATCAATGTCTACATTTGATAACGAATGAAAATGTAAAACCAACGCATATGATGTCTATTATCAATTATTTTATAAAAAGCAAAGCCACAACATGAACTAAGAAACTGAAGTTTCAAGATGAATAAAAAAATCAGCACATAAACAAACACATACAGACTATATACAACACATAAACAGAAGTTTATAAAGCATGAAACTCAGGAAAAGTAAAAAACTTAAAAGAGACTTTATAGAAAAAAAAAAAGATCACCCTTACTTGCCACAAATGGTTAAAGACATCAACAAGAAGATCAATCTGACCATAGAATCCACATGTTGTTTGATCATGACTTCAACAGATGAACTACTGAAACGTAAGAGTTGCAATTAAATTCTATTAGCATTTGAAAAGGGAATTAGGGTTCCAGAGAAGGCGACGAAGGGTTAAAAAATTTTTTGGACCATTTCTCGATTTGTGTTTGTCATCCTTGCGCAGGGGCCATGCTAATATTCTCTGTATCGTTCCAATTTTATCGGATGTCCCCAAAGGGACGACTATAGATGAAGAGCTTCGCCATATAGATGAGTAGCAGGTTATATGGGACGACACAAGTTATAAACGAAGTAGTTTACTGTTGATGGTCATATATTCTCAATGTCTTTAAAATTAGGGTTAATGACTTAGGAGGGTAATAAGGTTTACAGTTTGTCCGTATTAGGTCACTAAGGTTTTTTTTGTGCATATTAGACCAATATGGTTATTATTACCGTTTTGAAATAGTCCTTTTCACCGGTTAAAACCGGTAAAAGGACTATTTCTAAACGGTAATAGCAACCATATTGGTCTAATACGCACAAAAAAAACCTTAGTGACCTAATACGGACAAACTGGAAACCTTATTACCCTCCTAAGTCATTATCCCTTGTGTATTTGATATTGTTCGGTCTTGGAGGAACATCTTATTCCTCTCCAAAACATAGTGTATTTCTGGTCCGAGATGGTATTTATCAACCAGAATGGAGACACTATTTTCTTGTATGAGAAGTGATTTTTTTAATGTAATTTTCTATAGGGATTTCTACTTGTGAAGACTCTTATTAATTTTGGTTGTTTTAAAGCAATGAGCCATTTCTCATTATTGTATAAGATATGGATAAGGCATTGCATTAACACTTAATATAAGATATTAAGTAGACAGTTTGGAGGCTTTTCACATTATGAGGGTTTAGGTGGATTACGTAGCATTTTATGCTTTAAATGAATCCAAGACAGCACATTCGTTTTTCACTTTCCGTCGTGTTTGGTGGGTTCTCTTAGACTCTTACTAAATGCATGTGACATCATTTGCTCTTAATGTCATTAAGACATTAACTATACGTTATTTGTTATTTAGAGAGTTGAATCATTTTTCTAGAATTATTTAGCTATTTGTAAGTGTTATGTAGAATTTGCCATGTTTTATTAAAAGTTCGCAATTGTGAGTCGTCATTTTTGTGATTTTAATATTTTTAACTAAAATTAATTTATATAAAAAATTAATCAATTAAAACAAATTAAATTTAAAAAAAAAAATTGAAATTTCATTAAGTTGAAAGTAAACTACATCACACCTAAAAAAGTACGGCATAGAATTTAAAAATGCAAAGCATAGAAATTAAAATTACGAAACATAGAAATTAAAATACAAAATATAGATAGACCTACATTATGTTTTTTGCAATCTCCTCTTTGGCCTGTAACGTCAATTCTCTTAAGCTTCTAGTAAGGTGACTAATAATTTTCGTTAAGGTCGCCATGTCACAAGATTTTTCCTTCTCTTTTGCGACACTCAAAGATTGTTCCAAAGTAACCTTCAGGTTGTCTATTTTCAATATTATTTGCTCGATGTCACTCAAACTAGTTGTGGCCCCTTTACTATTTTGCTTAGCTTGGTCTCTTCCAATAGGACAAGTAGCTCTTAGAATCTCAATAGGCTCATATTCGTTGAGGCCATTCTCAGCATGCGTATCCGACGATTGCCTATGAGTGGTTTCAGATGTTTTGGTTCTTTTAAAAGAATCATTCTTCAATGATTCCGAAGTTTGGATATCTTGCCAATTTTTCGACGCCTTTACAACATTCCAAACATGAAGAAATTTGAAAGGCGCCTCTTTATTACCCTAGTAAAGTGGTAGAGCTTTTTGCAAGATTGTTTCATCGTTTACGCCACTTTTACATTGCTACGTCACGCTTGAAACTATTGCGTAAAACCCCATGAAAAATTTGTTCGCATTCCTCCACTTTGAGTAAATTTGATCTTTTTTTTTCTGTAGTCTCCAAAATTCATATCCGAGAGAAACGCCTAGTATCTTTCCGGTAAAAAGTTTGTGCATCTTGGATTTCGCGAACTTTCTGTCTTGCGAAACATCTACCCACGCACGCATGAGCCAATGTCGCTTCTGCCTCTAGTGTCAAGTTATTGCATGATGTCTTTCCATTTATTTGTTTGGTTTCGGTTGACATCGAATCTCTTTCGGCTCAGCATCCGTTTCAATTACGATTTCGAGTTGAGCATAAGTTTATAAGCAAACTTTTCGTTCTTACATCTTCTTCGAGCTACATTTTTTTTCCAAAAAAATTAAGTAAAAACAACGTAAATATATGTATTGTTTCATATTTAATTATATTCTTTTTTATGCCAAACAAATGTATAATTTTAGTATATTTTATTCTTCTAACTTATATAGATTGTCAAACACATCCTTTTCCTAATTAGATTTTAACAAATATATAATCTATCTTTTTTATTTCATTACAATGATATTGTACATAGTAAATTACACGAATGGTCCCTATGGTTTAAGGTAATCTGCGTTTTTGATCTCTAACTTATTTTTTTTAACTCGGAAGGTCCATACTATTTGTTTTTATTACACATTTGTTCCCTGTCTTACCTAAAAAATATATTTTTCCCTTGATTTTTTAATTTATTTAAATAAACGCACCCCCAACCTCACCCCCTCACCTTACCTTACCTACCCTATTATTTTTTTTCTATTTAAATAATAGTCTTTTTAGTTAAGACAAGGACCAAGTGTGTGACAAAAACAAATAGTAGGGACTAAGTGCGTAGCAAACACAAACAATAGAGACTTCTCGAGTTAAAAAAATAAGTTAGAGAACAAGCGCGCAAATTATCCCAAACCATAGGGCCCATTTGTGTAATTTACTCTATTGTAAATTATGTTATCATAAAGCTATGATGAAATATATTGTCCGTAAATAATTTGAATTAATTATGAATTTATTGAAAAAACTAATACATATGTATGCACAAGAATAGATTTTTTTAATTGATGAACTAACATATTTCGTAGGTTGAAGTGGCATTCTTTTTATTTAATATGTTTTAGTTGAACAAGAAATTGTAGGATTCGACTATTTTCATTCCTCGTTATTTCGACATCTATTAGTGTTGCGTCTTTTGCAATTCCAGTTAATACGTCAAGATCACATTTATCATCGATTATTATGTTATGTAAAATAATGCATGTAATCATTATGTCATGTAGTACTTCCTTTTGCCAAAAATAAGATGATCGCTTGGTTTCTATTAGATACTATTATAATATACATGTTAATTGAATGGTTATTAGCATATGTTATCGTACTTATAATATATATTTTACTTGTAAGCCTTTGAATTTAAGACATAAAAAACTCACTGGGTTATTAACATAAAGTCACATCAAAGTTTTGCGTTTGGTTTTAAACTACCATTTAACTTTTTTTTTTGGATCTGTCAAACCATTAAAATCGAAATTTACCTGTCTAAAATACCATTTTTCTCAAAAATCATCGGGTTTCCGGGTTACATTAACTTTTGATAGTTAAATGTTTATTTAAAATACCTTTTTATTGGTGCATTGCATCTTGACTGCATTATTCATCACTTAAAAACATGCTCAGCTCTCTTTGTTTCACCTTATCGTAAATTAAGTAACCAACAATGTAAACCAGATGATGTGCCTCCAATATAGCATGACAAATAACCTCCCAACACCCTCTCTAGATAAAGAAATTACACTCTCCACCGTCTTCTACCCTGTCAAGAACAACTTCCGGTAACGTCCCTTCCATCGTGTGAACATCCTGATACATAGTCATACTCCCATCCCACAGTCTCTCACTAAAAAATAACTATCCTTCAAGCAAAAGAACTCCTCGCCGTTAGTTGATGTTTCATTCTTCTCTTCACAAGAGGCAAACTGGAGTTGTAATCGTGGTGCTCAATTAGATTTTGGTTGTTTACCACATGAAATAATAATTGGGGAGCCAATCACCAATAAGTTGTAATCCTTTCCTCAAAGATCATAGCAACACCAATCAATACAGCAATTGGCGGTGGATCTAATTCCATTGGCTTTAGAAATTTTTTATTATTAGAAGTCAATGTATAAATGAGCAATGTAATTGGGAAACCGGGTAATTTTTAGCAAAATGGTATTGTGGAAAAATTCAAGTTTAATTGCATTATAGGACTAAGAAAAAGTTAAATGGTCATTTAAAACCAAACGTCAAACTTTGATGTGTTTTTATGTAAATATCCCAAAATAATTTTATATATAGGATTAATTAATATATTTTAATATATAATAGGATATTAAAAATGCTAAATATTACATTTTAATTTTTATTTAGATAAAAATAAATTAGCAATGTTCGTTTTTTTAAAGTAGAAACAAAAATCGACAACTGAAATTTCATTCCCACTTTTAAGAAATGAATAGTATGACATCATAACCTTATTTTCTCATCCTCGGCTACTATTAGGCTAAAAGGAGTAGGGGTGTTTGTTTGGATGGATCGGTTTGATCCGATCCAATTAAGCAAATCCAAATTGATTTCGGTTTTCAAAATATGAATCCGAATTGTCCAAACTAAATTCAAATCCGATTTGATCCAATCCAATTACAATTCGGTTGGATCGGTTTTTGTAATTCGGTTTTCAAAAGTCAAAACAATTTAAAACATATAATTATAATATTATCCAAATTTTAATGAAGAAACAAAAATAAATTATTTAGTTGTGATTTAAAATTTATAAACTAGTAAGAAGGTATATTATAATTTAATATTTAATAGATAAAAAGCTTTTGAGAGAAAATGCATATTAAATTGTTTATTATGTGAAACTTTTTTAACTTTTTTGAAAAAAATAAATTATAAAATTAATAAATAATTATAGATATATTAAAAATAAATAAATAATAAATTATTATTCGGTTTTTTTGGACTATTCGGTTCTTATTTCATAAACCAAAACCAATCCGAAATCCAAAATAATAATCCGGTTTTGGTGAAATCCAATCCAAAAATCCGAATATCCGAACCAAATAGTCCAATCCAAATTGTCCAATTGGACAATTCGGTTTTATCCAAATAGTGAACAACCCTAAAAAGGAATGGAAGTGTCAAATGAGGTGTTAAAGAAAGTGCTAAAGGTCCCTACCTTATGTCAAGGAGGGTGCTAAGAAAAAGATGACATAGGTGTAGTGAGAAGAGAGAAGAGAGAGAAAGTATGAAGGTATGTTGTGATCGGTTGATTTGTATTTTTTTTTTTATATATTTTAATTTTTTTTCTTCATAATTAAACCTATTATATTGTCACACTTTCACTCCCTACTTTTTTTGTGGTAAACATGCTAAGCCTAGGTATTATGAAAAAATACTTAAAAATCATATATGACAACATGCTAAGAATATTACCACTCCCTTTAGCCTTAGTTAAAAGTTTGTAGTGATAATTTGATTTTAGCAAAGTCATGTTTTGTAATCAAAGTGTTATGGTTTAGTTATACCGAAGTTTGAAAAAGTATCGCTAAAATAACAAGACGAGGAACTGAGATGCCAATGCCTTTAGTCTATAAACTATTTAGTCCAAAATAAAGTTGTAACCCGAATAATTAAATAAAACAAAGAAAACTATTTTGTTTATTTATTAGTTTATATATAAAAAATATATTTTATTGATTGAAAAAGGATATTTCTTATTTAATTAAAAAAAAGAGATACAAGGTGTTAAAAATGGAATTAAGTTAAAGTTAATATTATGTTTGGTCCTTATGTGTTTATTGATTGGGAGATGAGAGATCGAAAGCATGCACATACGAGCATATGTGCAGTCTAGGGAGGACGTATGATTTTATAACATGGATGGCACGAAAAATTTAAGTAGTAACACAAAAGTATAAATATTTAAAAATTAAATTCTTTTTCACCGGGTATAGACAAGTTAGGTGTTATCGGTTCCACTATAGGCACCATAACAAAACTGCCCTTGTGTGCAATGTACGAATAAGAAACATGATAGCGAGAAAAAGAGATCGAACGGTTGACAATAGGAAACACACACACATCGATTATGTGTTTGCAAGGTTGGAGTACTCGTTACCCAGTACCTATTCGGCCGACTACCAAGTAGCGAGTACTCGGGGAGTACTCGGATTAGGTAATTCATTATGTAGAAATATTTTTAGGGAAATTATATATGTCTAAATCATAAGTTAAAATCAAAAGGTGATTGAAATATATAACAAAACTAGATACATGTGAATACATAAAAACTGAAAAACCTATAATGGTTTCACTTCGTGAATAATTGTTGAAAATTTAAGAGATATATATATATATATATATATATATATATATATATATATATATATATATATATTAATAATCACTCATATGTGTTAAATAATAAATCATTAAGTATATTATACATATTAATCACCGAGTTGACTTGGTTTTACAACACAATTCAGTTTAGTAAGGGGCTGATCAGGTAGTACTCGGGATTCTACTACTCGCCTCGGTAAGGGGCTGAGTAGCGAGTACTCGGAGGAGTAATCGGAAAACTCGGCAAGTTTTACAACACTACGTGTATGTATTCTGTATTCAACCACAAGATACCTAGGGATAGAGAGAAAAACTAGGAGGCCAGTAACGAAGCTGCTATTATTGGTAATGTTGCCTGATGTAAAAGGCAGCTCTGCTGCCGCCTGCAGTTACGTGGTGGCTGTTGAAGACGGTGCTTGTAACAATGTGAATTTTCAAAATAACTTTTCATTTTTAAAACATTCATTCATTCATAAATAATGTCAAACACATTGTATCAAATGTTATTATCACAAAACTTTTCCACAGAATCTCTACAAAACTCCAATGCGTGTGTGTACGAATCATGTCGGCGCCTTCCCGCGCTCATCACTAGTACCTGAAACGCATAACACAACAACTGTAAGCATAAATGCTTAGTGAATTCCCCAAAATACCACATACAACACATACGCCACTCAAGGCTATAATACGACCCTCCGGTCAATGTGTCTCAGCGGGACCCTCCAGTCCTGTAGCTCGTTGGATCCTTAGGTCCGGTCATAGCTCGTTGGACCCTCCGGTCCGGTCTATATCATCATACAACATACAAATATCACATAGCACATAATCTCATACATAACACATAAGACCCTCTGGTCATCACATAGTACCACTCTAGGTAACGTATAGTGAGAAGACTCACCTCGATGTCTCGGAAAATATCTGACTCGGAAGAAGTATGATCTAGCCTCCGCCTAATCACATAAAGTAATACTCTCATAAATACAACTGTACTCAACCTTAAAAGTCAACAAGGTCAATGGTCAAACTTGACCCGACTCGGCGAGTGCACAAGGGCGACTCGGCGAGTCTACACGTGTCCACTGACTCTCTTAGATTCTCTCTTGGCACGTCGAGTACTTCCCTTGAATTGACGAGTTCCACCTGGCATGAATCGCGGGGCCACCCCGACTCAAGTCGCCGAGTCTCAAGAACAACTCCGCGAGTTCCAACTTGAACTCAGACCCCTAACTCTCCCTGACTCACCGAGTCATTCCCCCAACTCGGCAAGTCCACTCACTGAGTGATTACCGGACAACCTTTATACTACTCGCCGAGTCTGTTCTTGGGACTCGGCGAGTTCATGCCATGCACAAACTCAAAACAACTTCTGAGGTCAGATCTGTTCCATGCAATCATAGATCTGGCCTCCCCAAGCATGATAATCACGTAATGTTCGGACCTTGACACACATATAACATAGAAATGGTCCAAAATGGTGATTTAGCCTCAAAAATGACATTCCAAGCTCATGACTTCCAAAATGACTCATAAAGCTCCAAGGGTTAAGGTCTCTCGACCTCTTTGGGTCCAGATCCAGAACACAAACTCGAGGAGGGACCAAATACACCACTTAATCAATCTCTAAAAGGGTTAGGAGAACCCTAACACTAAGAATCAACATCAAAACTGAAGAAGGTCAGAGAATAATACCTCAATGCAATCTCTATGAGCTCAAAACCAACGAAAATCGCACCTCCATCAGCCTCCTCTTGCCTTAAACACTTCCTTCTTGCAAAAACACCCACCAAATATCAAGATTGGCCTTTCCTTCCTCACAAACGCTCTAGATCTCTTTAGGGTTTCTCTCTGGGGTTGGTGGCCGCAAATGACGGCCATAAGGTCCTTTAAATAGGTCTCGAACCCTGGAAATTAGGGTTTCATTAAACAGCATGGACTCGCCGAATCCACTCATGAACTCGCCGAGTCCAGCTGTAAACTCGCGTACAAATCCGCGACCATACTCGGCGAGGCTAGACGCCAACTCGCCGATTTCCCTCACAAAACCCAAAAATAAAAGAACAAAATATCATACCTTGGAATCGGGGTGTTACAATTCTCCCCCACTAGAATCAGACTGCGCCCTCAAAGTCCTACTCTGCAAACAACTCCTAATGCTGCTCCCGCATCTCACGCTCTGGTTCCCAAGTCAACTCTGACCCTTTCCGATGCTGCCACTGGACCTGCACCAGCGGCACTTCCTTGTTCCTCAAAACCTTGATCTTCCGATCCCTGATCGCCACCGGTCGCTCGGCATAATTCAGGCTCGCATCCACCTGAATATCTTCTAATGGCACCACTGCCGACTCGTCGGCTATACACTTTCGCAACTGCGACACGTGGAAAATGTCATGAATCTGACCCAACTCTGCTGGCAACTCCAAACGATAGGCTACCCTGCCTACCCTCGCAATCACCCTGAAAGGTCCAATATATCGGGGCCCCAACTTGCCCCTCTTCCTGAATCGGATCACTCCTTTCCAAGGAGAGACCTTCAGGAGCACGAAGTCGCCGACCTGAAACTCGAGCTCGGACCGGCGTCTGTCCGCATAACTCTTCTGATGACTCTGAGCGGTCAACAGCCTCTGCCTGACCTGCTGGATCTGCTCTGTCATCTGAAGCACAATCTCGGTGCTGCCCATCACACGCTGCCCTACTTCTCCCCAGCAAATAGGGGTTCAACACCTCCTCCCATACAACAGCTCAAAGGGCGGCATGCCAATGCTCGAATGATGGCTGTTGTTATAAAAAAACACCGCCAAGGGCAAATACGTGTCCCAACTCCCACTGAAATCCAACAGACATGCCCGGAGCATGTGCTCGAGCGTTTGAATCGTCCGCTCACTCTGCCCATTAGTCTGTGGGTGGTATGCGGTACTAAAATGCAGTTTCGTACCCAATTCCTCATGAAACTTCTTCCAGAATCTGGAAGTGAAACGTACATCTCGATCTGAGACAATCGAGATCGGCACTCCATGTCGCGATACCACCTCTCTCACGTACATCTCTGCCAACTTGTCCGCGCAAGAGCTCTCACTGATGGCCAGGAAGTGAGCACTCTTCGTCAATCTGTCCAAAATCACCCAAATTTCATCGACACCCCTCGTAGTTATGGGCAATTTGGTGATGAAAACCATGGTAATCTGTTCCTATTTCCATTCGGGAATCTCTAATGGCTACAGCTTACCATGTGGACGCTGGTGCTCGGCCTTCACCCTGCGACAGGTCAAGCACCTCTCTACAAACCATGCGACATCCCTCTTCATACAGGCCCACCAATAATCCTTCTTTAGGTCCAAAAACATATTAGTGGCCCCGGGATGGATCGAGAAGCCTTTTCCAACAAAATGGTACGCGTTCCGCCCATAGACGGTACCCAAATCTGACCCTGAAATGTCATAAGCCCCCGGATATCGGTAACCAATTCCGATACCAGTCCAACAACTCGCTCCGTCTTCTGGCTCTCTGGCTTCACAGCCTCAGCCTGGGCCCCACGAATAGCATCCAGCACCGGGGTCATCACTGACAATCTCAAACAAACATCTCGAATTGGGGCGCCCTCCGCCCTACGGCTCAATGCATCGGCTACCACATTAGCCTTGCCCGGGTGGTACAGGATCTCATAATCATAATCCTTGACCACGTCCAACCACCTCCTCTGGCGCATATTCAGGTTGAGCTGATCCATCAAATACTTCAAGCTCTTGTGGTCCTTGTATATCGTACACCGAACCCCATACAGATAATGTAGCCAGATCTTGAGAGCGAACACTACCGCTCCCAACTCCAAATCATGAGTGGGGTATCTCGACTCATGAGGCTTAAGCTGCCTCGATGCATATGCAATCACATGCCCCCTCTGCATAAGCACCACTCCCAATCTAGATATCGATGCATCACAATATGCCACAAAATCTTCCATCCCTTCCGAAAGGGCTAACACTGGGGCCTCGCATAATTTCTGGCGAAGTGTCTCGAACGAGGTCTGCTGCTCCGGATCCCAAGAAAACGCAACACCCTTTTCGGGTCAACTTGGTGAGTGGCACGGTGATCTTGGAGAAATCCTTAATAAATCTCTGATAATAGCCGGCCAAACCCAGAAAACTCCTGATCTCGGTGGGTGACCTCGGCACCTCCCATCTCATGACTGCCTCAATCTTGGCCGGATCGACCAATATCCCATTCTGGTTAACGAGGTGTCCCAAAAACTGAACCTCTCGTAGCCAGAACTCACATTTGGAGAACTTGGCATAAAGCCTCTCCGATCTCAGAACTCCGAGGATCTCCCTCAAATGCTCCTCATGCTGCTCTCTGGATCTCGAATACACTAAAACGTCGTCGAAGAACACAATCACTGAGCGATCCAACATCGGTCTACACACCCTGTTCATGAGATCCATGAACACCGTCGGTGCGTTGGTGAGTTCGAAAGGCATCACCACGAACTCATAATGCCCATAACGAGTCCAGAATGCTGTCTTCTGGACGTCCTCCTCCCGCACCCTCACCTGATGATACCCCGACCTCAAATAGATCTTGGAAAACCAAGATGTTCCCTGCAACTGATCAAACAAATCATCGATCCTCGGAAATGGGTAACGGTTCTTAACCGTTAGCTTATTCAGTTCATGATAATCAATGCACATCCGGAGCGAGCCATCCTTCTTCTTGACAAAAAGGATAGGCGCCCCCCATGGCGAACTGCTCGGCCTGATAAACCCCTTCCCCAGCAGCTCCTGAAGCTGCGAGGATAACTCCTGCATCTTCGGAGGCGCAAGGTGATACGGCGCCTTAGCGATAGGCGCAGCTCCTGGAACCAACTAAATACCGAACTCTACCTGCCTCTCCGGAGGCACACCCGAAAATTCCTATGGAAACACATCCGGAAACTCGCGCACTATCGGAACCTCATCCACCGACTTCGGTCTCTCTGAAACAGCCCTCGGATCCATCACATATGCCACAAATCCTCTACATCCCTGCTGTAGACCCTGTCTCGCTCTGGCGGCCGAACAAAATGCTGACCCCGCACGTGTACCCTCGCCGTGCACTGTAAGAACTCCCCCACTAGGGTCTCGAATCATCACCAACTAACGCTCGCAGTCTATCACAGCTCCATATCGGCTCAACCAATCTATACCCACTATAACACACATGTCCCCCATCGAGATCGGAACCAGATCTATCGGGAACTCCACACCGAAGATCTCAAGGACACATCCTCGAATCACATCCGAAGCATACACTGCTCGCTCATCAGCTATGGAAACTCGCAGAGGCCGATCCAACGATTCTTGACGGACACTAATATGCTGACTAAATGCTATGGAAACAAACGACGGACTCGCACCCGAGTCAAATAATACCAACGCAGGCACATAACTCACAAGAAAAGTACCTACGCATATCATCATATAAGCATAAAAACTCAACTCAAATAAAAGATGAAAAGAGAATACATACCAGCCACAACATCGGGCGCCGCACGGACCTCCTCCGCGGTCAACTGAAATGCCCTCCCACGAGCCTTCGGGGCCTCGACCTTCACCGACTGAACCTTGGTAACCCTAGCAGCAGGCGCAGATCCCTGCGCTGATCCCTGAAGAAGATATGGGCACTCGGCCTTCCGATGGCCAGTCTGGTTGCAATGAAAACACACCGAAAATCCCTTAGGGCAATCCCTTGCGATATGCCCCTCCTTCCCACACTTGTAGCACACCCCAGCTCTACACGTCCCATCGTGACTCTTACCACACTTCCCACAGGTGCGGCCCTTCGCGCCACCAGATCTCGATTCAGCGGGTCTAGCCCGCTTGGCTGCCGGCTGAGACTGAGCCGGTCGCCGATCCATCCTCTGAGACTCGGCCTCCTCCGGGCATTTCCCTCTTCCGGGCATTTCCCTGGAGCTCTACAAATGTCCGGTAATTCGAGTTCGCCACGAACTCCCGAATATCTCTCCTCAGCACACTCAGATAACGGCTCATACGATCCTGCTCAGACGACACCTGCTCAGGGCAAAACATCGCCCTATCATGAAGCTTCTTGGTGATGACTGCCACAGAATCAGTACCCTGCTTGAGGGTCAAGAACTCCTGAATCAACCGTTCCCTCTCCACCGGGGGAACATACTCCTCTCTAAACATAGCGGTGAACCTCTCCCAGGTCACCTCATAAATCTCAGCCAAAGTGAAGTTCGCCGTCACGAACTTCCACCAATCCTTCGCTCCCAGGAAGAGCTGGTTCAAGGCTAACCGAACCCTCAAGTGCTCTGTGTTGGAATAGTGTCTAAGGCTGCAACTATATTAGGCAAGTATTTGACCCGATTGTGCATGGTCCTTTTGGGTTGCCTTCACCATAGCAACTTGACAGGATGATTTATTATGAGAGAATAAATATTATTAATATATTATGAGAATAATATAAGGAATAATAATATTGTTATTTGATTAATATAAGTCATAAAATTAATTAGAATTAATTTGGTGACTTAAAGAGATTAATTAAATAAGAGGGTATAAACTGTCAATTGTTTGATAGTTACACTTTGGGCTGTAAATCCTTCTTGGATATGGTTGGACAATTTCAAGGGTTTGGGATAAGCCACAAATCGTCCAAGGGATTATCATGGAAAGGATTTGGATTGCTTTGAGTAAAGATTATCCAACTAGGGTTTAAGGGTGAAACCCTAGGAGCCTACAAGTATAAATAGACCCTTAGGGCAAGGGAAATCGGCACCTCTGCTAAAGCAAAGAAACCCTGACCGATTACTCTTCCCTCTCCTCTCTCTCAAATCATCCTCTTGCTAGTTGGTGTTTGTAAGCCATTAGAGGAGTGACATTTGTGACTCTAAAGCTCCAAGAACAAGAAGATCAAACTAGTGTTTCAAGGTAAGCTTCTAACTCTGATTTTGTATTGTTCTTATACTCTATTAGCCATTAGAAGTCTAGGATTCAATGCACGTTTAATTAGAGAAACCTAGATCCAAGCATTAGGGTTTGCATGCGCACATAGGAATGTTCATATGGCCAAAACCCATCAGTGGTATCAGAGCCTAGATTGGTTTCTATTAAATTGATGCTTGATTGTTTGTTTCTTACTTGCAAAATTCGAATTTTGTGTTTCTGTGTCATGAACTTAACGAGTCCCATGGTGGACTCGACGAGTTGGCCCGACTCGACGAGTCCAGTTGGGAACTCGACAAGTTCAAGCATCAGGAAGAGCAAAAATCGGGATTTTTTGATATTTATCTTATGGAAACTTGCCTTTATCATATTAGATCAACCCTAATCCGATTTTTTTTTGATATATATGACTATAATCTTGATCTAATTAAAGATATTTATCAATTAATAAAATATTTAATTTCCTTATGTGATAATTAATTAATTATTTTGATTAAATTGGTAAATATTTTGCAAGAAATCATTAAATATATGGATAATTATGGAATTAATTGTTAATTAAGATTATATGTTATTTGATCCTCTATGTTTTAAATGTTTAAAACTTTCCCTCAAGTTTTGAAATTTATGTTTTGTGATTAAAAGTTTTAATTTAGACAATTTAAATTTCAAACCCTAGAGTTTTACAAGTTTAAAATACAACCCTATACTAATATAATATTACAAGATTAATATATATATATATATATATATATATATATGTATGTATGTATAACTAAAATGCTAGTATTACCGTTAGTAGGCCTCATTCACGAAGCCGATCTATAAGGTGGGTATAAGATTGCGGCCTATAAAATGGCGCTTAATGGGTGTACACTCACACGCACCGCTTGCTTGATCGGTGGAGGGTCGTTAGCCGAATGGGTAGGATAGGGCAACCTCATCCTCTCATTAAAAGTATAATATGAAATACAAAGTAACTACATGTTTTTCAAAAATTTCCAAATCTTAGTTACTTTAGGAAAAGTGAATTGATGCAATCCCATGAAATTACACTTTACACCTTGCTAAGAAGTTAGTGGAGCGTGTGTGGTTTACCGACACACTAATTGGTTCTAAGCGAAGGTGGCAAAGGGTGATTCATTGTTTATCATAGTTCGATGGAGCGTGTGTGGTTTACCGGCACATCGAATAGGTGATTGTTACAATGAAGGCACCATGTGAATTTGCATGGTAATTCACACCCGCTTTGTGATCCTCGGTATCCCAGTCACAAACAAGAGGGGCATATCGAGATTTAAACATGCCATTGAAAAGTTTCAGTGAATCTCATCTAAACCTAGGAATTCTCAATACATTTAGGACTTAAAGTTATGTTGGTGGAGAATTAGTGAATCATCATTCACTTACATTCATATTATTTGCATGTTGGATTACGGCATCCCTTTTCTAATATGTAAATATTGTTGTTGGATCCTAGCCCTAATTTACTTATTGGGTGATAATTAGGGATTTATATTCTAATCTGTCTTTGTCCTTTCTATTTGTAGATGTCGAACACAAACAACGCTGCTGCTAGTTCATTCACATTGATGAGCCTTTGTCAAAAGGTCACTTTCGATGGGATGAACTTTAGCGAATGGATAAGATACATTCACACTATTGCTCGCTATGAGGACAAAGAGTATGTCCTCGATGAGAAGCTCAAGAAAATCAACCTTGAAATCGTTACTCTGGCTGAAATGACCGCTTTTGAAACTCACGAGCGTGATGCAACGAAGTTACATTGCATCATGATAGCCACTATGAACTTCGAATTCCAAAAGTCCTATGAGGACATGTAGCCGTATGAGATGCACCAAGACTTGTTGGAGAGATACCACTAAAACGCAAGACAAGAGCGTTATGAGATTTTCACTAACATGATTTCCGCTAAGATGGGTCATGGAGAGTCTCTTACCGTGCACATGCAAAAGATGCAAAGGTATGTCGACCGTCTTCGCAAGTTGAATGTTGACTTTGGGGAAGACTTGGCGATCGACATGGTGCTTCACTCTTTGCCTCCAAGCTATAATCAATTTAGGATGACCTACCACATGAACAAAGAAGAGGTCACCCTAAGCAAGCTCCAAGGTCTCTTGAGGGTCGCTGAGAGAAACTTCAAGGACAAGTTTGTTGCACCAACTCCCAATCCACCCGCTGCTCCTGTCTTGGCTATTGGACAAGGAAGGGGAAAGAAGACGAAGGCTTCATCTAAGAACCATCGCAAGGTTAAGTCCCGAGATGGTGCCTCTTCTAGTGGGACCAAAGTTGATCCTGCTAAACCCTTCCTTAACCCAAAGGAGGCAAAGTGCCACCACTGCCACAAGATAGGACATTGGAAGAGAAGCTGCCCAGAGTACCTGCAAGCCATCAAGGAAGGAAAGATCAAGCCATCTTTCACAGGTATATATACAATTAAATCTAATGAATCATCTCACACTGTTTCTTGGGTTCTTGATACTAGTTGTGGTTACCATATTGCTCTAATGTGCAGGGACTAAGAAGAAATAGAGACGTAGAGCATGGAAGGATAAATCTAATCATGGGGAACAGAAGATCGTCGCCTGTGACCATGATTGGAGTGTATTCTTTAGTGCTTAGGAATGGTTTAACTTTAGATTTGAACAATTGTTGCTATTCGCCAGAAATGGCCAGAAACATCATTTCATTTCATGGTTTGTTTAGACAAGGTTTTAGATTTTCTTTTAATAATGAGAATGGTTCTATTTTGGCTTATCTAAATGGTGTCTTTTATTTTGAAGCTATACCATGTAATGGAATTTATGAAACAGTTATGATTGTAGATAACTTAGTAAATGATGTTTTATGCATGGATTCTTCCAATAGTATGGATAGAGCATCCTTGTGGCATTGTCGTCTTGGACATGTCAACAAGAAACACATAGCCCAACTCCAACAGGATGGAGTGTTGGAGTCATTCGACCTTAGGGGAAATGACACATGCGAATCTTGTTTACTTGGAAAGATGACTAAGTCACCCTTCACAAGTACGTGTTAAAGGGGTGAGAGTCTATTGGACCTAATACATACCGATGTATGTGGACCGTTTAGATCAACCACGAAGGATGGGAACCGCTTCTATGTGACTTTTACCGATGACTATAGTAGATATGGGTATATCTACTTAATCAAGCAAAAGTCAGACACTTTTGAAAAGTTCAAAGAGTTCAAGAATGAAGTGGAGAATCAATTGCGCAGGAAAATCAAGATGCTTCGATCCGATCAAGGAGGAGAGTACCTAAGTCTTAAATTCCACGATTATCTCAAGGAGTGTGGAATAGTTTCACAATTGACGCCACCTAGGACACCACAATTGAATGGTGTGGCAGAAAGGCGTAATCGAACCTTGTTGGACATGGTTCGCTCTATGATGAGTCGCCCTACTAAGAAGGTTGCCAAAACACCTCACGAGATGTGGACAGGGAAAGCTCCCTCGTTGGCACATATCAAGGTTTGGGGTTGCGATTATTTCGTAAGACGAGACACTCACGACAAGCTCGAACCTCGTAATGAGCGATGTATTTTCATTGGCTACCCGCAAAAATCCTTTGGATATCTCTTCTATAGACCGAAGGACAATGTTGTCTTCGTTGCGAGGAGAGGAGTTTTCCAAGAGCGAGAACTCATAAGCCAAGGAGACAGTGGGAGGCAAATCGAGCTTGAAGAGATTCAAGAGTCGATAGATGAAGGAACCTCTGCTGCTGGCACTTAACCCGAGGAGGAAACTCCGGTTGAACCGATTGACAAGTCCTTACCTCTTAGACGTTCCGAAAGAGTTAGAGTTCAACCCCAGTTTTATGGTTTTCATATTACTACCGAAGGGGACACGTATATTAGTGATGGTACACTAATAAATCTTGATGAACCTAATAGCTATAAGGAAGCCATGGCAGGCCCGGAGTCTGCGAAATGGAAAGAGGCAATGGATAGTGAGATCCTATCCATGTATGATAACCAAGTTTGGAATTTGGTTGACAATGTGCGCGGACGTAAGACCATTGGGTGCAAATGGATCTTCAAGAAGAAGACCGATGTGGATAGAAACGTACACACATATAAAGCGTGATTGGTTGCGAAGGGCTTTACTCAAACTCCCGGAGTTGACTATGATGAGACCTTCTCACCAGTTGCGAAGATAAAATCTATTAGAGTGATGCTAGCGATTGCCGCATTTCATGATTACGAGATTTGGCAAATGGATGTCAAGACCGCTTTCCTTAATGGGAAGTTGGCTGAGGATGTTTACATGGCTCAGCCAGAGGGGTTTGTGGATCCGAAGCATCCGAATAGAGTGTGTAAGCTTGAGAAGCCCATTTATGGACTTAAGCAAGCATCTCGCAGATGGAATCTTTGCTTCGATGAGAAAGTCAAAGAGTTTGGATTTGTACGAAGTGAAGATGAATCGTGTGTATATGTCAAAGCTAGTGGGAGCATAGTTAGCTTTCTCGTTTTGTATGTCGATGACATACTACTCATAGGAAACGATGTCCCGACTCTGCAGGAGGTTAAGTCCTGGCTTGGGAAGTGCTTCGCTATGAAGGACCTTGAAGAGGCTTCCTATATGTTGGGAATAAGGATAGTAAGAGAGAGAAGTAAGAGACTTATAGGAATTAGTCAGAACACTTACATAGAGAAGGTACTAAAATGTTTTAGTATGGAAAACTCGAAGAAGGGAGAATTACCGATACAAAGTAAAGCCAAGTTGAGTAAGACTCAAAGTCCGAGTATCGAAGCTGAAATAGCAGAAATGAGCCGAGTACCATACGCTTCCCCAGTTGAATCAATCATGTATGCTATGACTTGTACTCGACCTGATGTAGCCTTTGCTTTGAGCATGGTTAGGAGATATCAAGGGAACCCTGGCAGAGCCCATTGGATTGCGGTGAAGAATATCCTTAAGTACCTTCGGAGGACGAACGAATGGTTTTTAGTCCTCGGAGGGAGTGATGACTTGAAGGTGCGAGGGTATAGTAACGCCAACTTTCAGACCGACAGGGACAACTACCTTTTGCAGTCGGGCTGGGTCTTTACCCTGGATGGAGGAGCAGTGACTTGGAAAAGTTCCAAGCAGGAAACCGTAGCTGATTCAACGTGCGAATCAGAGTACATTGCAGCGAGCGAAGCGTCGAAGGAGGCAATATGGTTGAAGAACTTCATTGGTGATCTTGGAGTTGTAATCGCCATAAAGGAGTCCATGGAGATTTTCTGTGATAATGTAGGAGCAGTTGCCATGACCAAGGAACCGAGAGATCATGGTAGATCATGACATATCGACAGAAAATATCACTTTATTACACATCGTGTAGAAGAAGGACAACTCGTAGTGAAGAGGATATCATCGGAGGATAACCCAACAGATCCGCTTACGAAGGGACTGAGTAGGGTTAAGCACTTGCAGCATGCTAGGAGTATTGGGCTAAAGGATGATATTAGCATAGATTAGATAGTAGTAGAAACGTGTAATAGATAAATGTAATTAACATTTGATGAATAAATAAAAGAGTATTATTTATGAGTAATGTTACTGTCTTATGTTAATTGTTTAACTATTGTTTCATTTTGCATGTTTTGACTTCCAGAATAATTGAGTTTATTAAGAATAATCGAATTATTCAAATTGTCCACAATCGTTCATATGAGGGAAGTAGATATGAATGAAGATTGTCATGAATCGGTGTGTAGATTGTCTAAATGGTATTAGACATAGCACAGGGTTGTTGCAACGTTCATGAGTGCTTATGAACTAGTTTTGAGCATTGGAACAAACCCGCGCTTGCTGGAATCACCTTATGGAATATGATATAAAAGGGTGATCGCAAGACGATAATATCATATAGTCTTAAAACCTAGATATATGGTTTGTTATTTGTTAATTGGTTGTACATTGATAATGCGAAAACGCATCAGTAACTCAGTGTTATAAAACGCATTGTTGTGTATAGTTGATTATTGAATAAGTAAATGCATATAAGTCGAAGTTTATCTGTTACTTTTATCCCAAGAGGATAAAAGCGATATCTCGGCCGCTCGATGATTTGATTTGACTTATGTGCCGGGCCCGGTCAGAACTGAATTGATGTGTTCGATTAAGTTCTATGTCAAATGAATCGGAGATCGAGAAACCAAATGCTAGACAAATTATTCCATAGAATTGTCAACATGATATCTAACAGAGGACTGTACGATCCCTTATCTAAAGGAAAAGATTGATTAGATCAGAGTTTGACAGCGTCTTTGAGAGCTACGATTGCAAATCGAATTGTACTTGTGCATATAGTTACTAGACTTATCCAAGTGGGAGACTGTTGGAATAGTGTCTAAGGCTGCAACTATATTAGGCAAGTATTTGACCCGATTGTGCATGGTCCTTTTGGGTTGCCTTCACCATAGCAACTTGATAGGATGATTTATTATGAGAGAATAAATATTATTAATATATTATGAGAATAATATAAGGAATAATAATATTGTTGTTTGATTAATATAAGTCATAACATTAATTAGAACTAATTTGGTGACTAAAAGAGATTAATTAAATAAGAGGGTATAAACTATCAATTGTTTGATAGTTACACTATGGGCTGTAAATCCTTCTTGGATATGGTTGGACGATTTCAAGGGCTTGGGATAAGCCACAAATCGTCCAAGGGATTATCATGGAAAGGATTTGGATTGCTTTGAGTAAAGATTATCCAACTAGGGTTTAAGGGTGAAACCCTAGGAGCCTACAAGTATAAATAGACCCTTAGGGCAAGGGAAATCGGCACCTCTGCTAAAGCAAAGAAACCCTGGCCGATTACTCTTCCCTCTCCTCTCTCTCAAATCATCCTCTTGCTATTTGGTGTTTGTAAGCCATTAGAGGAGTGACATTTGTGACTCTAAAGCTCCAAGAACAAGAAGATCAAACAAGTGTTTCAAGGTAAGCTTCTAACTCTGATTTTGTATTGTTCTTATACTCTATTAGTCATTAGAAGTCTTGGATTCAATGCATGTTTAATTAGAGAAACCTAGATCCAAGCATTAGGGTTTGCATGTGCACATAGGAATGTTCATATGGCCAAAACCCATCACTCTGGACAAGAGCACGTATAGAAACATCCCTCGCTGTCAGAGATCCATCTCATAGCGGCAATCGGGTCCTGCGTCCCGTCGAACTCTGGTGGCTTCGTGTTGCTGAACTCCCGGAACAACAACGAGTCACCTCCCCGAGGTATGGCAGTAGCAACAGCAGCAGTAGCTGCAGTTGCAGCTGCCTCAGTCAATGCTGCGTACCGCTCATCAAAAGTCTCAATCAACGTGGTCTTGATGTCCCCAAACATCTCGGGAATCTCAGCCCGAATGGCAGCAACAACCTCCTCATGAATGAATCGACGGATCTCCTTGTCGCTGACACCGCTGCTCTCAGGTGTGTGTCGAGTCCCAACCATGATGCTTCTGAAATACAACAAAAATTATCAGAGACTCAATCGAGCATACACATACTCGATGAAGCAACCCTACTTGTCTTCCATTGTCCAAAAGATTCTTACTTGGAATGTCCACTGATCCGGTGTCTCCAGTAGTACGAGCCCAATACTACTGACCACACCGCATCAGTATTCACTCCAAATCCTCCTCTTGGATCTTGGATTACAAGTACTCTACTCTCAAAGCATCTCAGCAGCATAAATCTCCTAATCTAAGGCATCACAGATCAGGACACTCTAGTCCTAATATGCATACCTAGCCTACTCTAGCATGCATAACATAACATATCACATAACACATAATGTAAGGGTACTTTTGGGGATTCACCGTTCGGGCGCTGGCTAATCGTACACATAGCTCTGCTCTGTTTGTCTCAAAACTCTTTTTACTCTTTTCAGAAGTTTTACTTTATTATCAAAAATTTTCCTCAAATCATCAGTTTGAGTTCAGATACGCCCGAAGATGCATCCGAATCCCTCAAACCAAGGCTCTGATACCAACTTGTAACAACGTGAATTTTCAAAATAATTTTTCATTTTTAAAACATTCATTCATTCATAAATAATGTCAAACACATTGTATCAAATGTTATTATCACAAAACTTTTCCTCAGATGCTCTACAAAACTCCAATGCGTGTGTGTACGAATCATGCTGGCGCCTTCCCGCGCTCATCACTAGTACCTGAAACACATAACACAACAACTGTAAGCATAAATGCTTAGTGAATTCCCAAAAATACCACATACAGCACATACGCCACTCAAGGCTATAATATAACCCTCTGGTCAATGTGTCTCAGCGGGACCCTCCAGTCCCGTAGCTCGTTGGACCCTTAGGTCCGGTCATAGCACGGTGGACCCTCCGGTCCGGTCTATATCATCATACACATAGCAAATAATCTCATACATAACACATAAAACCCTCTGGTCATCACATAGTACCACTTTAGGTAACGTATAGTGAGAAGACTCACCTCGATGTCTCGGAAAATATCTGACTCGGAAGAAGTATGATCTAGCCTCCGCCTAATCACATAAAGTAATACTCTCATAAATACAACTGTACTCAACCCTAAAAGTCAACAAGGTCAATGGTCAAACTTGACCCGACTCGGCGAGTGCACAAGGGCGACTCGGCGAGTCTACACGTGTCCACTGACTCTCTTAGATTCTCTCTTGGCACGTCGAGTACTTCCCTTGACTTGATGAGTTCTACATGGCATGAATCGCGGGCCACCTCGACTCAACTCGCCGAGTCTTAAGAACAACTCGGCGAGTTCCAACTTGAAATCAGACCCCTGACTCTACCTGACTCACCGAGTCATTCCCCCAACTCGGCAAGTCCACTCACTGAGTGATTAACGGGCAACCTTCATACTACTCGCCGAGTCTGTTCTTGGGACTCGGCGAGTTCATGCCATGCACAAACTCAAAACAACTTCTAAGGTCAGATCTGTTCCATACAATCATAGATCTGGCCTCCCCAAGCATGATAATGACGTAAAGTTCGGACCTTGACACACATATAACATAGAAATGGTCCAAAATGGTGATTTAGCCCAAAAAATGACATTTCAAGCTCATGACTTCCAAAATGACTCATAAAGCTCCAAGGGTGAAGGTCTTTGGACCTCTTTGGGTCCAAATCCGGAACACAAACTCGAGGAGGGACCAAATACACCACTTAATAAATCTCTAAAAGGGTTAGGAAAACCCTTACACTAAGAATCAACATCAAAACTGAAGAAGGTCCGAGAATAGTACCTCAATGCAATCTCTATGAGCTCAAAACCACCAAAAATCGCACCTCCTTGAGCCTTCTCTTGCCTTAAACACTTCCTTCTTGCAAAAACACCCACCAAATATCAAGATTGGCCTCTCCTTCCTCACAAACGCTCTAGATCTCTTTAGGGTTTCTCTCTGGGGTTGGTGGCCGCAAATGACGGCCATAAGGCCCTTTAAATAGGTCTCGAACCCTGGAAATTAGGGTTTCATTAAACAGCATGGGCTCGCCAAGTCTACTCATGAACTCGCTGAGTCCAGCTGTGAACTCGCGTATAAATCCGCGACCATACTCGGCGAGTCTAGACGCCAACTCGCCGATTTCCCCCACAAAACCCAAAAATAAAAGAACAAAATATCATACATGGGAATCCGGGTGTTACAGTGCTAGTGGCCAGGAATAATGATTTTTTTTGTCAGATTTCAAGCCTAATTTTTTTTTTGACTTTTTAACCAAAAGCTTTCTTTTAAAAAATTATTTACCAAATACTTGTTTTTCAAACTAATTTATCTTTGAGTACATTACACGAATCATCTCTCGTGCAGTGAACTTTGAACTATATGATGCGCAGAAGTGAAAATAGTGTCTTTGGAGTATGAATGTCAGCCCTTCAAAACCTTAATTTTAATCTAAATGAGCAATTTCTTCATCTATTGAAAGAAAAACCATTTGCTAGGAAAGATCATGAGGACACCATCAAAGATGTAGAAGATATGATCAAAATTACATATTATTTCAATATGTTGAGATTTATTGAAAATCATTTTCATAAAACGCTAAAAACGGCAACAAAAACTTTAAAATAGTATAAACTTAAAACTCCTTTTAACCCACCAAATATCATTCTGCAATCATGTAAAGATTAAATCAGCCATAGAAGGGAACGTATTACAACCTTTGAAGATTTTGATTCTGATAGGAGATTGAAAGTTGATGATGATGACATGAAGCTCCAAAGAAGAAACTCTCTATAATGTATACACCAAGCAAGGATCAACCACTAAATCATGCTAGTATTCAGTTGTACTAAGTCGTTCTTAAACCTTAAGACATATACCAAATAAGTCTTAAGGAGAAGCAACTTACAAGACTCTAATTTTCACAAAAAATGGCAAGACTTGGAGAATGGATGAGAGATCTTCTCTCCCAACTATTAGGTGTGGGCGACATGTTACCACATCCAAAATATCCACTTCATTATCCTATTCACACTTTTGGTGTTATATCACCCAATGTGGAAATGAGCAACACTAAATAACATGTGAAAAAACCTACCATTTTTTATTATTTTTTTATTTTTTAATATTTTTCTAGTTTGTTTATTTTTTTAACTTATGTCATAATATTTTTAAGAAAATATAAAATTAATAAAACATAATTAAATTAAATACTTAATTTAACATACCATTTTAACAATAAAAAGGACTTACAAAGGAATAAAAAAACATTGACCGAAAACATACGATGTAACGCCTTGTTTCGAATTGTTCATATGTTGGGGATGGTGATCAGGGTTTGGCTATTACCAGGCTTTGGATCCTTGGGGAATTGAGGTTTAGACCTAGTTGGAGTTGGATAATGTAATTTGGATGTTTCGGGTATTCAGTTTGTGTTTTGGAACCAAATTTCATTTCAGTAAATTGTCAGCTCGAGGTTTTATTGAAAGGAGAGGTTTATTTGGGATATATTATGGCGAGTATGAGTTAATAATAGTGTAGAGCCTCTCGATACCTTTTCATGGATATAAGGATGGTCGAAATCAGAGTTGTATCGATGAAGTTATGGCCTTCTAAATGAATTAGGGTTTGAGGAAAACCATAGTACGCGGGGCATACGAAAGGTGTACGCGGGGCGTAATGATGCGAGAGGTTCTACGCCATGCGTAATGAGAAGTATGCTTAGCGTACCGCAAGATTGGAAGCGGGGTGCAAGACCTTGTACATTGGGCGTACGAGGAGTACGCTGGGCGTACGAGGGTTGTGAGAAAACCTTAATTTTTAGGGTTGTACCCTATATAAGCATAATGTTAACCTCTTTCCTTCATTTCTAAATCAGCCCCCACCCTCTAAAAACCCTAAATCGATCTTGTAGCCTCCTGATGGTTTTATTGAGTTCTTAGAAGGTTTTTGGTGCACATTTTGCCCTTGGGAAGGAAAGAAGAGAAGTTGGAAGTTGCTTAGCTTGGTGGAAAGACCTTGGATCTAGAATCATCACCTTGTGGGGAGGCTTTTGAGCACAGGGATTTTAGCGGTTGTGCAGTCAGAGAGTATCTGTGGGATTTAGTTGTCTGAGGTGAGTCTTCTCACTATATCCACAGGTCGAAGGCACCAATGCCAACCCATTTCTTATTATGTGGTTAATAGTTGTCATGAATGTTTTATTAGTGATGTGTAATGACATATGTGAAGGCCATGGGGGGAGCCCATTGCACTTGCTTATCAGACCATGGGGAGCCCCTGACATTCCAGGTAAAGACCATGAGGGGAGACCATGACACTCGGTTATCAGACCATGGGGGAGCACATGGCATTCCAAGTAAAGACCATGGGGGAGCACATGACACTTGGCTATCAGACCATGAGGGGAGCTGTCACACCCCAAAACCAAGAACGACAGAAATGTTCTGGGGCGGAGAACGTCATGTAAAGTATCACAATACAGTATAACAGTAAATAAGCAAACAACATCATCCATTGCATTAATTATATAATTTTAATACAAGTGTTCTGTATAGTTATAGACACCAAAAATTAAATCAAAATAATAAGATGAGTCTTGTATGCGCTCCATCTTCTCGAAACGACCTTCAGACGACTACCCGATATCCCACCAGACCACATCCAAATCGAGGAAAAGGAAACAGGGCGGACAGCCTTCCTAAGTCTTTTAAGCATTGCTTATATAACTATTAATATACGGGCATGCAATTTATAATAAGTGTAACAAAGTTTAAGTAAAAGTATTTGATAAGTAAAAGAGTTTGTAAAGCAGTTTGAAGTAAAACAGTTTGATAAACAGTTTGAACAGTAATAAAATCATTGGTTTTATAGTTATTAATCACATGTGATTGATGTAATAACTATAAATATTCAACTTGTATTCCCCCCCATAAAAGCATTTAAATCATTTAAAAGTATTTCAAAGGTTAATTAAAGGGGTATGAACTCATTTGTGGTGAGTGGATTGGATTGACGTGTTGGGTACGGTGCTAGGTGACAAATGAAGACTTGTACACACGCACGAGCCTAGTTATCATATAATGAACATATATATATATATATATATATATATATAACTAATTAGCCAAATTATAACTAATACATTAAGTTGGAACACTCTAGAACATGAAAACACTTTGCTTCACGTGTTAATGATGACAAGGATTGCATCCAAGTGTTAGCAAAGCAAAGCTAGGGTCTCTAGTTCTAATGACTAGGTGTTGTTTGGTGGTTTAGCAAGCCTTTTGAAGCAATTCTACTAAGTGGTTTGGCCTTTGGAAGGGACTAGGGCAACAAAACACCTCCTTTGAGGAGTTTACGGCCTCATGGCATTTTCCTTTGGGTTTACTACCATAAACCCTTATGGAGAAGGGTAAGGCCATGTTTTGAAGTCCCTAACACAATTAGGTAAGTGTATGTGCTAGTTTCTAAGCCTAAGGAAGGAAAATGACCAACTTAAACCCACTTTAGGGTGTTTACGGTTTTGGGAGATCCCCATACCGTAAACACCTATGATTGTTGGTTTTTGATGTTTTTCAAGGTTTAAACACAATAAGGAAAGGTTTAAACATGTCAAGGATGGCTTATACATCAACTAGGACTTAGATTTAAGGCTTAGACACACTTTGGTGTCATTTATGGTGTTTACGGTCCAAGCATCTCCTTGGACCGTGAACACCTATATCTTTGTGTTCTTGACAAATTTCCTTGATATTCAAATGTAATACTAGCTTAAAATCACTCAAGGATGATAACACTTACTATTAGAAGCCTTGATTTGAGCTAAAATGCCAAGAACACTTAGTGTGTGTTCTTGGTGTTCTTGGTGTTTTGGAAATCTAGTCAAAATACAAATATGGTTGGATGATTAGATGTATAAACACTAGATTAAGTGTTTTACTAACTTAAAAAGGTTAGAACACTTACGAGATTGAAGATTTGGAATTAAATCTTGGATCGCATTTGAGAGAATATTTGGAGTTTACTCTTTTGATATTTAGGGAGTAAACACAAATGACCTACTTCATGGGGAGTAAACTCATACATAGGTATGAGTTTACGGTTTTGAGCGATTTCTAAACCCAAAATATAAAAGTTTGGTCGAGTGATTCTAATACGCGAAGTGTTTGCGGTTTTTAAAATTCAAAACCCGAGACGACACTTTCTTTCACCCGTTCGTTTAAAAATAATAATAAAATAATCAAACGAACTTTATATTTCCTAAAAATAAGGAATAATCACATTAACTTATGACACGAAGTTGTTGACTTTTAGGGTTTGACTGAATGGAAATTTCGGGTTGTCACAGGAGCCCATGACATTCCAAGTGTGTAACGTCGTGATTTTTACTCCATTTTTTTAAAACTTTAACAATCCTTAAAATGAAAAATGCAACAGAAGACTTTATTTATTATTATTATTATTTTTCAACCATTCCAAAAAAACCACACATTACCATGTTCATAAACCAACATTCAACCGTTTAATTGTCGCAAAAAGGGGTTCAAAGGAAAATAAAAACCAAACATGCTCAAGTGGCATCTTCATTAAAACTAACTACCCAAAAGGAACCTAACCTCACCAAGCCATGCTCCTAAGCTACCTGTAGCAATCAAAAGGCATTCAACAAAGAAACAAGTGTTAGCAACCGCCTCATGAGCCGACAAGTTGTACACAACCAAAAAAGAAACACACAATTCCCATAAGGGTCATCCATGCAAATCGTGATAATAACATAGTCAAGAAAAACAAATAACATGATATCCTAATTTATTTCAATCATATAGTTTTCAACTTAACTCAACCGATTATTACATATAATTTGATTCACCGTTTATTATATGTAAATTTTTAATTCAACCGATTAACTACTTTGGGGTTTCTTAGGTACAGTCTACCCGACAACTTAACCCCGTTCACTACTCGTCTGCTCAACCAGTTTAGTGCTCTAAGTGGCTCATGACTTCCACCCGAATTCACCAACTCCAAGACTTCCACTTTCGCTACTTCGACTTGCAAAGTACAAACGGTGTCAATTCTACCGATACACCTCCTGATTTCCACGTGATGTTTGATCTAGCCACACCATAAAGCCAACACCACTCCAGTTCCCGTACACCGAGGTGCACACGAACCATGTGTCACATGACCATCTAGAAAAGTTCGTGTAACTAATCACTGTTATGGTTTAAGCTCTTTCAAGCCATTAGACTTGCAAGGTTCTTCCCATGTCACCGTTATACCCTGCAAAAGCATGCATACACCAAAATAATCATGTTACTCATACAGCTTAAACGACAATTATCATGTAATGAAGTTCATTAAGTTGTCACCATACTTTAGCATATAACTACCAATTCATGGAACATCATATCCGTATGCAATTTACAACTATCACATAACATGAATATCACCATATCAACCGATACCAAGGAATAATCATACGTAAGATGCAAACAAGATATTTTCAGTGATTATCACAAGCATTTTTAAAAATCTAGCATGAATCATAATTTGCATCAGCAATCCACCTATGAGATGTGGTTTTCGGTTATGCACTAAAGTCAACAAAAATTGTCGACTCACTTAATGATTGAAGCGAGTTCTCCTTTTTAATTCAAGCCTTGACCCTTCTTGAAGTTTTCAAGTTTTTACCTAATAATCACACATACCAAGAAATCATCAAAATGGGGTCCAAGTTTCATTAACACCTTTAATTTCTTAATGTGTTACATAATTTTTTAAGTTTCATAACTTGACCACTGTTCAGTGTTTTGGCCACAAAACAGAATCTATAACTCTAATTGACCTGAATCCGGACTTTCTGAAAATTAGACTCGATTTCCTACATTGTATCCAGAGAAGGGCACCGGCCAATTCTGCTTAGATAATGATAGGCCCCCAATCCGTCAAGTTTACACTCGTAAGAAGAAGAAGATGAAGAAGCCCATGGGTGGCAGCCCGGTTAGGCTGGTCCAGTCCAGTGAATTGTAGGGGACACACCAAGCGTAATATGGTCTTTAGGAGCTCTTTTTGCTACAACTATTTCGTGGGAGACATCCTTAGTGGGAGTGGAATGTTCTTTTTCTTTTCATGGCTTCTATTTGTCCTTTTTGACCTTTCTTTCCAGTATTTATAGGGAGTATTGTTTTCCGTTTGGGTAGGCAGAAATATGTTCTCTTTCTAGTATAGTTGTATATGTTCTTTCTCTAGTATAGTTGTATATGTTCTTCCTCTAGTATAGTTGTATATGTTCTCTTTCTAGTATAGTTTTATATGTTCTCTTTCTAGTATAGTTGTATATGTTCTTCCTCTAGTATAGTTGTATATTTTCTTTCTCTAGTATAGTTGTATATGTTCTCATAGTAATAAGTATTGACTTATGAATGAACTGACTCATTGATCTAGCAATAGTATAAGTATGATCCTGTGCTACCCCGATGATAGCTTACTAATGATATAACTAGTACGCATGAATATGGAAGCCCTTTTATGTCTATATAAGTACACATGATATATAATCAATATTGAAACGACCTTCGGACGACTACCCGATATCCCACCAGACCACATCCAAATCGAGGAAAAGGAAACAGGGCGGACGGCCTTCCTAAGTCTTTTAAGCGTTGCTTGTATAACTATTAATATATGGGCATGCAATTTATAATAAGTGTAACAAAGTTTAAGTAAAAGTATTTGATAAGGAAAAGAGTTTGTAAAGCAGTTTGAAGTAAAACAGTTTGAACGGTAATAAAATCATTGGTTGTATAGTTACTAATCACATGTGATTGATGTAATAACTATAAATATTCAACTTGTATTCCCCCCATAAAAGCATTTAAAACATTTAAAAGTATTTCAAAGGTTAATTAAAGGGGTATGAACTCACTTGTGGTGAGTGGATTGGATTGACGTGTCGTGTACGGTGCTAGGTGACAAATGAAGACTTGTACACACGCACGAGCCTAGTTATCATATAATAAACATATATATAACTAATTAGCCAAATTATAACTAATACAAAAAGTTAGAACACTCTAGAACATGAAAACACTTTGCTTCACGTGTTAATGATCACAAGGATTGCATCCAAGTGTTAGCAAAGCAAAGCTAGGGTGTTTAGGGTTCAAGGGTAAACTCCCTTGGAGTTTACGGTTTTGGTGGTCATGACTCAAAGAGTTTATGGCAGTAAACTCTAGATTTTACGATCATAAACTCTAGTTCTAATGACTAGGTGTTGTTTGGTGGTTTAGCAAGCCTTTTGAAGCAATTCTACTAAGTGGTTTGGCCTTTGGAAGGGACTAGGGCAACAAAACACCTCCTTTGAGGAGTTTACGGCCTCATGGCATTTTCCTTTGGGTTTACTACCATAAACCCTTATGGAGAAGGGTAAGGCCATGTTTTGAAGTCCCTAACACAATTAGGTAAGTGTATGTGCTAGTTTCTAAGCCTAAGGAAGGAAAATGACCAACTTAAACCCACTTTAGGGTGTTTACGGTTTTGGGAGATCCCCATACCGTAAACACCTATGATTGTTGGTTTTTGATGTTTTTCAAGGTTTAAACACAATAAGGAAAGGTTTAAACATGTCAAGGATGGCTTATACATCAACTAGGACTTAGATTTAAGGCTTAGACACACTTTGGTGTCATTTATGGTGTTTACGGTCCAAGCATCTCCTTGGACCGTGAACACCTATATCTTTGTGTTCTTGACAAATTTCCTTGATATTCAAATGTAATACTAGCTTAAAATCACTCAAGGATGATAACACTTACTATTAGAAGCCTTGATTTGAGCTAAAATGCCAAGAACACTTAGTGTGTGTTCTTGGTGTTTTGGAAATCTAGTCAAAATACAAATATGGTTGGATGATTAGATGTATAAACACTAGATTAAGTGTTTTACTAACTTAAAAAGGTTAGAACACTTACGAGATTGAAGATTTGGAATTAAATCTTGGATCGCATTTGAGAGAATATTTGGAGTTTACTCTTTTGATATTTAGGGAGTAAACACAAATGACCTACTTCATGGGGAGTAAACTCATACATAGGTATGAGTTTACGGTTTTGAGCGATTTCTAAACCCAAAATATAAAAGTTTGGTCGAGTGATTCTAATACGCGAAGTGTTTGCGGTTTTTAAAATTCAAAACCCGAGACGACACTTTCTTTCACCCGTTCGTTTAAAAATAATAATAAAATAATCAAATGAACTTTATATTTCCTAAAAATAAGGAATAATCACATTAACTTATGACACGAAGTTGTTGACTTTTAGGGTTTGGCTGAATGGTAATTTCGGGTTGTCACATCATCCCCCTGTTAAGGGAATTTCGTCCCGAAATTAAAGTCTAAACAAATAAAGTAGTTACAAATAACTAAGCAAAAAGATGAGGGTATTTCTGTTTCATCTGATCCTCACGCTCCCAAGTGAATTCCGGTCCTTGCTTGGCGTTCCAGCGAACCTTCACTATTGGGATACGACTTTGCTTCGTCTGCTTGACTTCTCGGTCCATGATCTCTGCTGGTTCTTCCACGAAGTTGAGGCTCTCGTTGATCTTGATCTCGTCGAGTGGGATTACAAGAGTCTCGTCGGACAAACACTTTTTCAAGTTAGATACATGGAATATAGAATGTACGTTACGAAGTTCGTCAGGTAGATTGAGTTTGTAGGCTATAGGGCCGATTCTTGCGAGAATCTTGAAGGGTCCTATATATCTCGGATTAAGCTTCCCATGCTTACCGAAGCATATCAAGCCCTTCCAGGGTGATACTTTAAGAAGGACTCGGTCTCGCATCTGGAATTGCAAAGGTTTCCTTCGCTTATCAGCGTAACTCTTCTATCGGTCTCTAGAGGCTTTCAATCGTTCACGGATCTGAACGATCTTCTCTGTCGTTTCCCGAATGATTTCTGGACTTGTGAGAGTACTGTCAAAAAAATTGCCCCCTAGCTAATTGGGTATCACCCACTTCAGCCTAGCATAGAGGGGATCTGCACTTTCGGCCATAGAGGGCCTCAAATGGAGCAGCCTTGATGCTCGTGTGATAACTGTTATTGTAGGAAAACTCGACAAGGGGTAAATGAGTATCCCATGCCTTTCCAAAGTCGATCACATAGGCTCTCAACATATCTTCCAATGTTTGGATGGTCCTATCACTTTGTCCGTCGGTCTGTGGATGGTAGGCTGTGCTCATGTCCAACCTCGTTCCCAGGGAATGTTGTAGCGATTGCCAGAATCTTGAGGTGAACCTACTATCTCTATCGGAGATAATGGATATAGGTACACCATGTAGTCGTACGATTTCCCTAATGTATGTTCTTGTAAGCTTCTCCATCTTGTCAGTTTCTTTGATAGGCAGGAAGTGTGTAGACTTGGTAAATCTATCGACGATGACCCATATGGTATCAAGTCCACCCGTCGTCTTGGGTAACTTGGTTATGAAATCCATAATGATTCGCTCCCACTTCCATTCTGGAATCTCTGGTTGTTGTAGTAAACCGGAGGGCTTCTGGTACTCGACCTTAACCTTTGCGCAAGTAAGGCATTTACTTACAAAGGTAGCAATTTCTGCTTTCATATTAGGCCACCAGTATAACTTTTTAAGATCCAGATACATCTTATCTGAACCTGGGTGGACGGAATACCGAGTGTTGTGCGCCTCGGTCATGACCAAGTCTCGGAAACCACCGTGCCTCGGTGTCCAGATTCGGTTCATGAAATATAAGGCTCCGCCACCCTTGGCCTCTAAATTTTTATCCATTCCTCTAAGGGATTCACTCGTCACGTTTTCAGGTTTCATGGCTTCAAGCTGGGCCGCCTGAATTTGCTTAGACAAGTGTGAATGGATAGTCATTGTCAACGACTTGAATCTTCGACCAGAATATTCCTTCCGACTTAGAGCGTCTTCTACTACGTTGGCTTTACCCAGATGATAACAAATTTCGCATTCGTAGTCACTGAGTAGCTCAACCCACCGTCGTTGTCTCATGTTGAGCTCCTTCTGATTGAATATGTGTTGTAAACTCTTGTGGTCGGTAAAGATAGTGCTTTTTTGTTCCGTACAAGTAATGTCTCCAGGTCTTCAGAGCAAACACAACTGCTCCTAGCTCAAGATCGTGGGTCGTGTAGTTAACTTCGTGTGTTTTCAGCTATCTCGAGGCGTAGGCGATGACCTTACCTCGCTACATCAGAACACACCCGAGCCCTTGATTTGATGCATCACAATAGACTACGAAGTCTTCTATCCCTTCGGGGAGGGATAGTATTGGTGCGATACACAAGGCTCGCTTGAGCGTTTGGAACGCTCTCCCTGTTTCTCTTCCCAATAAAAGGCCACGCCTTTCTGGGTCATCGTTGTAAGAGGTTTCGCTATCCGGGAGAAGTTCTGTATGAACCTGCGGTAGTAGCCAGCAAGACCTAGAAATTGACGAATTTCTGTAGGCGTCTTCGGTGCTGACCAGTTCTCAATGGCCTTAATTTTGGATGGGTCCACGTGGATTCCCTCTTCGCTTACCACACATCCTAAGAATTCGACTCTTCGGACCCAAAATTCACATTTAGAGAACTTCGCATAGAGCTTCTCTGCTCGTAAGGTTCCTAGAACTTGTCGCAGATGATCGCCATGCTCTTCCTTACTTCGGGAGTAGATCAGGATGTCGTCGATGAAGACAATGACGAACTGATCCAAGTAAGGTCGACATACTCTATTCATTAGATCCATGAAAACTGCTGGCGCATTGGTCAATCTGAATGGCATCACCACGAACTCGTAGTGTTCGTAACGAGTTCGGAAAGCTGTCTTCGGAACATCCTCCTCTAGCACTCGTAACTGGTGATAACCGGATCTTAGATCAATTTTGGAAAAATAGTTCGCCCCTTGCAGTTGGTCAAACAGATCTCTATGCGTGGCAAAGGGTAACGATTCTTGACCGTTAGTTTGTTGAGTTCTCTGTAGTCGATACACTTACAGAATGATCCGTCTTTCTTCTTAACGAATAAGACCGGTGCTCCCCAAGGCGAGAAACTTGGTCTTATAAAGCCCTTGCTGAGCAGTTCGTTAAGTTGACCGGATTGTTCCTGCATCTCTGCTGGAGCTAATCAGTAGGGCGACTTGGCTACTAGGGTAGCTCCTGGGACTAAGTCGATTCTAAACTCGACCTATCGTTGTGGAGGTAATCCTGGTAGCTCTTCTGGAAAGATGTCGGGAAAGTCGCTCACAACTGGGATGTTCCTTAGTTTTGTGGTGTCGAGGCTCGTATCGACAACGTTAGCAAGAATTACATGGTATTCTTTACGTAGATACTTTTGTGCTTGAATACTTGATATAATACGAAGACTCGCACCGGTTTTGTCGCCGTAGACGATAAGAGTTTCGTTAGACGGGAGGTTTAGACGGACTGCTTTCTCGTAGCACATGATGTCGGTGCGATGAAGACTTAACCAATCCATGCCGATGATAACCTCGAAGCTTTTAATCAAGACCGGCATAAGGTCGATTTGAAATGAATGGTTATCTAGAGTTAGGGTACAACCTAAGTATATGCTATTCGTGCTTTCTGTTTTTCCATTAGCCATTTCTACTGTGAATTGTTCTTTAAGTGTGTGAGGTTGTTGTTTAAGCATGCGAGCAAATTTATGGTTCACGAAGCTTCGCTCTGCTCCACTATCGAACATAATGCATGCATATGAGTTATCGAGGAGGAATGTACCAGTCACCACTGTCAGGTCAGCAACTGCTTCCCTATGGCCTATTGTTAGTACCCTTCCTGCTCCACCAACATTCTTCGCTTTGGGGAAGTCCCTCTTATAGTGGCCCGCCTCGCCACATTCATAACAAGTCGGGCTCATGCCAGAGCCGGGGACTTGGGTGATCGGCCTTGCCGGAGATTTACAGAAACGGACTGTGTGTCCTTTGCTGTTGCAGTTAGTGCACTGCATTTCACGGCAGGGGCCGTTATGGTGGTAATTGCATTTGCCGCACTTAGGCAAATTTCCAGCATACTGTCCCACCGAAGCAGTAGCAGCAGCAGGGGTTGTTGCGGCATGCACTGCCACAATTTGCTGCTTTTTGGCAGCTCGTTGTCTCTTCTTCTCCTCCCATAACTTCCGCTTGGTGTCGGCGGGTTTGGAGGGTTCCGGGATGGCTAGGGTTGTTGTTGTTGCAGGGGTTTTGACTCCATGGTCAATTAGTCGCTGTGCCAGTCACTTGGCACTGTCGAAGGTAGCGGGGTTTGATGATAGGACATTCCCCTGATACGGAGGCACTAGCCCGCATATGTACCTTTCGATCTTTTTCCCTTCAGTGGGAACCATATTGGGGCAGAGGGCCACCAGTTCGTTGAATCTGGCGGTATATGCGACTACATTGGTGCCCTTCATGGTTAGGCTCCAAAGTTCCTGCTCCAATTTCTGGATTTCGCCCCTCGGGCAGTATTCCTCAATCATGAGGTCCTTCATGGTTTCCCTACCCATGTCATTCGCCACTACGAGAGTTAGCACTTAACGTGGCCGTTCCACCACGTCAGGGCTTTTCCTTCAAAGGTGCATGCGGCATAGTTGACTTTGCTCACAGCAGGGCATGAACAAATTTCGAAGACTGATTCAGTCTTCTCGAACTGTTGCGAGAGAGCAATGACTCCGCCGGTGCCATGGAAGGACATCGGCTTACAGTTGGTGAAATCCTTGTAGGAGCACTCTCTCGAGCGCACAGGGGTTTCAACAGGAATCGAGTTAAAAGGGGTTCCACCTCTGCTGGCATCAGTGGAGTGATACTGTGCCATGGCAGTTGCCACTGCTGCAGCTACGGCAACATTCAGGGTTGCAGTATTGATGACCGGAGGAGGAGGTGGCGGTGGAGGTGCATGGTTATTCGTGGGAGATTTGCGAGGAGGCATCTTTCAGCTATAAGTTTATAAAGATAAACAAAGTGGTAAGAATCGATTGTAAGTGAGGTGAGAGTGACACATGGACTAACTAACCATAGCCCAACAGTTTGAATGAGTGTTTGAGATCGCAACAAAGAATATTAGTAGGGAAAACACAAGCATACAGATTTTTCCTACATATTAGATAACTGTCTAAAATACTGGTATTACTGATGCAATAAATTCAGGGAAAATCGACCTAACAGTAGGTCTTACATCATACCATACGGAAAAGTTTGACAGTTGGCATCAATCTCCATGACCCGGTCGATGGTTGCTCGACCTTGCTCAACATTACGAGTTATCCTGCGGATAATGACGGGCAGAGCTCGGTCAGCAGAACCACCTTCGCTGACGTTGTAAAAGCTTCGGTCCCCAAAGTAAGGTAAGGGTTGACCCTGTTCGTCACTCTAGCGATTCAAGTTGGTTGCCCACAAAGGTGTAGGACCTAGAAAAGCTGGTCGGGGGTTGTTGTTTGGGACCTGACCTACTGGCGGTAGGTTGCTGACTTCAGGCTCAAAGTTGGATCCATCAGAATAGCCTTCTGCGAGGTGATCATCCAAAGGGATTGGATGCTCATATTCGGGCTCTTCTTCGATCCACCCAGCATTGCCTTCGTTGGGAAAGTACGGGTCGCCATGATGGAATCCAGCCATTTAATCTATGCGAGAAGAGAGGTATAAGAATCTAGTGTATAAATAGCTTGTAGTAGCACAAAATACTCCTATAGTATTTTAAGTTTAAGATCTACGGTTCTCCTTGTGGTATTTTTGGTAAGTTTTTAGACTTGTTAACATATCACAACCATTCTAGGGCATATGCTAATCACTCCTCGGAACAACATAGTTGATCAGGCTATGCCATTCCCAGGACTGACCATACATCCCCGAGCTTACTTTTGATATTTAACAGTCACCATACTTTTGTTCTTGTCATTGTGACACTGATTTTAGTATGAATGCAGACTAGTATACTTAATTAAATATTTTAATATTTAAAGTATAGACTCTTGGTCAGAGTGTTTTAATCCCAAATGGGTTTATAGTTAGTATATCTTTTATGGGTTGATATACTCAATTCACTATAAACAATGCTCTGATACCAATCTGTCACACCCCAAAACCAATAACGGTAGAAACGTTCTGGGGCGGAGGACGTCATGTAAAGTATCACAACACAGTATAACAGTAAATAAGCAAACAACATCATCCATTGCATTAAATATATAATTTTAATACAAGTGTTCTGTACAGTTATAGACACCAAAAAATAAATCAAAATAATAAGATGAGTCTTGTATGCGCTCCATCTTCTCGAAAGCTGGCCTCGGTACCTGTCTACTGTCAACCTGAGAATACAAGTTATTTTGAAAGAGTTTATCAGCATTAAGCTGGTGAGTTCATAAGTATTTTAGTGTCGGTGTTTGTTATCAAAACGTTTGAACATGGTTTTAAGTATGAGTTTGTAAAAGGTATGTAAATGTTTGTAAGTGTTTGTAAAAGTTTGAATCTTCTAGAAAAACCTATATTTTCTATTGAAGTAGCCTTCTACCAAGGCTTAACTGTTCTGTATGTTCGTTTGTTGTAAAAGTGTGTAATTTCCCAAGTGTAACTATCATTAACAAAATATAGTTTGTACATTAATGTTTAAGTGAAAAGATCACTAAATGTATATAAAGGGTAAATTACTGTAGTACTGTAGTGTTGTATTATAGGAACTACTGCTGTACTAACTACCTTAAACCGGATTTATATTAAGGTATCATGTGATTAATTGTACCATACTATCGACTGGATAAACAACGACAAATGTAGGTCGTAAAAAAGAAATGACGTTTGGCACCCGCAGACCTGCAGGTTCGGCTGTAGCTAGCTGCAAGGTGTAGGATAGTCAATCCAGTATAGATCTATACGCAAAATCACGCTCTCCCTCCAAGAGACTCTGGCTACAACTCGGGCAATGACATTTAAGGCATGCTCCGATACAGTGGATCACAATTCTGTCAATGTATATATGTATATGCAATGTATTGTTACTCGTTCTAGTGTCGTTGTATATGTTCTCTTTCTAGTATAGTTGTATATGTTCTTCCTAGTATAGTCGTATATGTTCTTCCTCTAGTATAGTTGTATATGTTCTCTTTCTAGTATAGTTGGATATGTTCTCTTTTAGTATAGTTGTATATGTTCTCTTTCTAGTATAGTTGTATATGTTCTTCCTCAAGTATAGTTGTATATGTTGTCATAGTAATATGTATTGACTCATGAATGAAGTGACTCATTGATCTAGCAATAGTATAAGTATGATCTTGTGCTACCCCGATGGTAGCTTACTAATGATGTAACTAGTACGCATGAATATGGAAGCACTTTTATGTCTATATGAGTAGACATGATATATAATCAATATTGAAACGACCTTCGGACGACTACCCGATATCCCACCAGACCACATCCAAATCGAGGAAAAGGAAACAGGGCGGACGGCCTTCCTAAGTCTTTTAAACATTGCTTATATAACTATACATATACGGGCATGCAATTTATAATAAGTGTAACAAAGTTTAAGTAAAAGTATTTGATAAGTAAAAGAGTTTGTAAAGAAGTTTGAAGTAAAACAGTTTGATAAACAGTTTGAACAGTAATAAAATGATTGGTTTTATAGTTATTAATCACATGTGATTGATGTAATAACTATAATATTCAACTTGTATTCCCCCCATAAAAGCATTTAAAACATTTAAAAGTATTTCAAAGGTTAATTAAGGGGGTATGAACTCACTTGTGGTGAGTGGATTGGATTGACGTGTCGGGTACGGTGCTAGGTGACAAATGAAGACTTGTACACACGCACTGTCACACCCCCGAACCAGACGGCGGAAACGTCCGAGGGATATTGTGAACAATTGAATACCATCATAATAAATATACATGAATCATAACATCATTCATCACCATGCATTGAAATATTACAACCGGTATTGTTTACATTTAGTACATTGTTTCAAAACATTACATTTCCAAAACGTAAACTGTTCGATACTAATTAAACAAACATCATGACTTTACTGGATACATTTTTCCTTCGATTTACCTGTTACCTGAGAATACAAGTATTTTGGAAAAACGTCAACATATGAAATGTTGGTGAGTTCATAAGTAAGGTTTGGAAAGAAATGATTTGTATAGTTTTGAAAACCACAGAAAATCCGATATTTTCTAAAAAAAAGGGTTGTATGTAAGAAAAAGTGTGAAGATCCGTAAGTATGCTTGTTGATTATTATAAGCGCGAATTGTTAGGCTTTGTATACATCACGTAGTTAAGAGTGTTGAATTCCCCAGGAAAACCCGATGTTTTCCCAATACATTAAATTACGTGGCTTAGTTAGTATTATTCCGATACGACGTTGTTTTCGATAATTGCAGGTGACACTGGATTAATTATGGGTTGTGAGTCGTTATAATCACGCATTAATGAAAATGACTAGTTTACAAATAACAAAAACAAACGATCCCTTAGGCGTCGCCCGTACTACTCACTTAATCCAACCACCCTGACTTCTCATAGCCCCACAACCGAGGAGAAAAGAGGGTACGAAGCCCCCGTTATTTCCATAAGTCATTCAAGGCTATCGTGAATGCGAAAGGCCCTTGGCTCGACTCGCATTTGACTTCTTGACTTTGCAAGCAGTACCAAAGGACCCTTGGGGCCCAACAACACAAAAAGCTATTGAAAGACCTTTTACACGGAATTAGGTTATAAAAGGCCCAATAACATGTAAGCGTGTTCCCTTCGGGACTAAAGATCATGTCATTGGGCTAGCTAGGCCCAACAAGCACGATTTAAAACTTTCGAGCCCAAAGATGGTGTATTGACTTCCCGTAAATTTCCGCGTGTGTATTGAAGTACCATTGTTTATTGATTTTTGATTCGTTATTGATTCGAGACCGCATCAATTCGTTTGGTAACGATTTAGGTGTTGATGGTGTATTTATTATTATGTTTCGCCGGTAGACGTAGTACTCGTATTTTTATCTTAAGGGATTTGTTGTCTTAAGAATTAGAGTTTATCTTTTTAAGCCCTTTCTTGGATAAAATTTACACTTTTAACCCTTTGTGTATAAAAGAATTTCTATTTTAGTCCTTAAACTATCATTCTTGACACTTTAGTATCAAAACTTATTGGAAAGACATTTTTAGCACAAATTTACTTGATAAACAGCTTAAGTCCTTCAAAAATGAAATTTTCTCGGTTGAAACCTCCATTTTTGCAACTTTTACAATTTTGGCCCAAGATGGAAATTTTTTGCATCTTTGGTCCCCTTTTAATTTCAAAAGCATTTTTGACCCTTGAAATATATTTGGTACACTAATAATCCCCTATTTTACAGTAATGTGCAGTTTCAGCCCCTATATTTCAAAAATCTCGCAATTTGGGGCTTTATTGGGCCAAAAAGCCCATTTTGGCCCATTATGTTTAACATTCACATTTTTAACTCTTCAAAAGTGTTGATATTTAGAAAATACATATTAGAAACTGTTTAGACTCATCTCAACCTTCAGAATTTGTGTATTATCGTTTTGGGCTCCTTAGTTTTGTATTTTTAGCATTTTGAGCCCAAAAATGGGTTTTAAGTCCAAAAATGTTCATATTAAGCAACTTGGTTATTTTTCTAGACTTGATTAGTGTGAAATGATATAAGTTATACTTATTTCATACTTCATATTGTAGATCTTGGTTTTTAAGTTCTTTTTGGCTAGTATAAACATCACAATCACATAAGATCATACATATAAGCATAAAAATCACACAAAGCATACATATACTCATAGATCTACACATTTTCTTGTATTCTCCCCCACAAAAGTTATAAAAACCGAAAAAGAGGGGGTATGAAGCTCACCTTTGGGTGTGGTTTCGGTTTTTGGAAGAAAATGAGAAGAAATTTGGCCTTAGCAACCTTCCTTGGAAGATTTCGAACTTGAATGCTTCTTAGGTGCTAGATCATGAGTTTGAATGTATTAAGAGGAGATTTTTGGATGAAATGAAGTAGCTAGCTTAAGGATCTAAGAGATTTCTTACTTTAGATAATGATTTTTGTGTAAAAATCCCATTGATTCCTTCTTAGATCTCGAAATATGGATGAGTTATGAGAGTGTTTCCTTGAGAGAAAAGTGAGTGAAATGTGGGTGTGTGTGTGCTTGAACTCGGCCGAGAGCAAGAGAGAGAGGGAGAAAAAGAGTTAGCTAGTCATGGAAGTATGTGAGTGCATGGATGTTTGGGTCTTCATGCATGGATGTCCTTTGAACAATTGTGAGGTGTCGCTCACAAAGTCAACTCTCCTCTTCTTTTGGCCTTGGGCCGAGAATGGGGAGGGTGAGAGGAGGTTTTTGGGCTTTTTGCCCTTAAGCCCATGTTATAGCTAGGTTGGATGATTTTTGGCCCTAAAAAAATATAAATATGATTTTTATGACCTATTGGGTTAGATTAGGTTAATTATAGTCCAAAGTGGTTCATATAATTAATCTATCTCATTCTAGGCCCAATATGGCCCAAAATATTGAATTAAATGGAAGTGGGTCCAATTAGAGCCCATTTAAGAGTTCTAAGCCCAAGATAGCCAAATTGGAAGCTTATTGGTCCATTGGGACCAATAAGGAAGTCCTAGTCCAAAATGGACTTAAACAAGAACTTCCAGGGTTTCCAATTGCTTAATGACTATTTGAATTGCTTGCATGGGGTGTTTGATTGAAATTTTGCTGACATAGAGTATGCATCATACATGCTCTTATGTTTTTGATTCATAAATTGGTTTAAGTGTTGGTTACAAGACACAAAAAAAATTCCTAATTGTGACATCATCCCCTCGTTAGAGGGAATTTCGTCCCGAAGTTCTTTTGAAAGCTAGATTTGAGAATGCTAGAATAGGTGAGGGTACTTTTGCTTCATTTGGTCTTCGCGTTCCCACATGAATTCTGGCGCACGCTTTGCGTTCCACCGTACTTTCACGATCGGGATGCGGCTTTGCTTAGTACGCTTCACCTCCCTGTCCATGATTTCTGCCGGTTCTTCAACGAACAGGTGATTATCGTTGATTTCAATCTCGTCAAGGGGAATGACGAGTGTTTCATCTGATAGGCACTTCTTTAGATTAGAGACACGGAACAGGGGGTGTACACTGTTTAGCTCCGCGGGTAGCTGCAGTTTGTACGCCACTGGACCTATTTGGGCAACGATCTCGAAAGGTCCAATGTATCGTGGGTTCAGTTTTCCCCGTTTTCCGAAACGAATGACTCCTTTCCATGGTGAGACTTTTAACAGCACTCGATCCCTGACCTGAAACTCTAAGGGCTTTCGCCGTTTATCAGCGTAGCTCTTCTGTTGGTCGCGTGATGCTTGTAATTGAGCTCTGATTTGAACTATCTTTTCCGTGGTTTCACGAATGATCTCTGGTCCCGTTAGCGCCTTGTCCGATGCTAGTGTCATTGCTAGCTGGGTGTCACCCACCTCAGCCCAACACAACGGTGATCTACACTTATGTCCATATAGTGCTTTGAAAGGAGCAACTTTGATGCTCGAATGGTAACTGTTGTTATAAGAGAATTCAACTAAGGGTAGGTGGATGTCCCAAGACTTCCCAAAGTCTATCACACATGCGCGAAGCATGTCTTCAAGCGTCTGAATGGTTCGTTCGCTTTGACCGTCCGTTTGTGGGTGATAAGCGGTGCTCATGTCGAGATGGGTTCCGAATGCTTTCTGTAGTGAGTGCCAAAAATGTGAAGTGAATCTACTGTCTCTATCTGAGATGATAGACACTGGTATTCCATGAAGTCTCACGATTTCTCGAATGTATAAACGCGTCAGTCTCTCCATCTTGTAGGATTCTTTTATTGGCAGGAAATGGGCGGATTTCGTCAGTCGGTCCATTATTACCCATATAGTGTCTAATCCGTCCGATGTCTTGGGTAGCTTGGTCACAAAATCCATAGAAATCCCTTCCCATTTCCACTCGGGAATCACCGGTTGCTGTAATAATCCCGAGGGCTTCTGGTACTCCACCTTTACCTTGGCACAAGTAAGACACTTACCGACATAGGTGGAAATTTCTGCCTTCATGTTAGGCCACTAATAGTGTTCTTTAATATCCAAATACATCTTGTCCGAACCGGGATGGATGGAGTATCGCGTCTTGTGGGGTTCCTTCATGACTACCTCCCTAAATCCTCCGAGTTTAGGGACCCAAATATGGTTCATGAAATGGTATACTCCGTCCTCTCTCACCTCTAGGTTCTTCTCCATTTCGCGTAATGCTTCGCTTGCTCTGTTTTCCGTCTTCATGGCATCTGATTGGGCTACCTCAATCTGAGTGGTTAGGTGAGATTGGATGGTTATTAAGAGAGTCTTCGCACGACGATTAGAGTACTCTTTCCGGCTTAACGCATCAGCTACCACATTGGCCTTGCCCGGGTGGTACTTGATTTCACACTCATAATCGTTTAATAATTCAACCCTTCTTCGTTGCCTCATATTCAACTTTTTCTGGTTCAAGATGTGCTGGAGACTTTTGTGGTCCGTGAAGATGGTGCACTTTGTACCATAAAGGTAATGCCTCCAAATCTTCAGAGCAAAGACCACGGCTCCCAATTCTAGGTCATGGGTCGTATAATTCACTTTGTGCGTCTTTAGTTGGCGGGATGCGTAAGCTATCACTCTTCCACGCTGCATGAGAACGCAACCTAAACCCTGATTTGACGCGTCACAGTAGACCACGAAGTCTTCCGTTTCCTCTGGTAGAGATAGTACCGGGGCGCTGTAGAGCATCTGCTTCAGGGTTCGGAATGCAACTTCTTGTTTTTCCGTCCATTTGAATGGTACGCCCTTTTGTGTAAGCGAGGTAAGTGGCTTGGCGATCTTAGAGAAGTTTTGAATGAACCTCCTATAGTAGCCCGCTAGGCCTAAGAATTAACGAATTTCTGTGGGTGTTGTCGGGACTGCCCATCCTTCAACGGCTTTGACCTTAGAGGGATCCACATGAATTCCATTTTGGCTAACAACATGACCTAGGAAGTTTACGCTGCGGAGCCAGAACTCACACTTGGAGAGTTTTGCGTATAGCTTTTCCGATCGCAGAGTTTCTAGGATTTGTCGGAGATGTTGGCCATGCTCTTCCTCGCTTCGGGAATAAACGAGAATGTCGTCAATGAAGACGATGACAAAGTTGTCGAGGAATGGTTGACAGATTCGGTTCATCGGATCCATAAATGCGGCAGGGGCATTTGTTAGACCGAAAGGCATTACGACAAATTCATAATGTCCATAACGAGTTCGGAAAGCGGTTTTAGGAATATACTCTTCCCGGTCTTTGAGTTGATGGTACCCAGACCGTAGATCTATCTTAGAGAAGTAACTAGCTCCTTGTAACTGGGCAAATAGATCGTCGATTCGTGGGAGTGGATAGCGATTTTTGACAGTGAGTTTATTTAACTCCCTATAATCGATGCACATTCTAAAAGATCCGTCCTTCTTTTTGACAAAGAGGACTGGAGCTCCCCACGGTGAGTAACTAGGTCGGATGAATCCCTTGCCCAGGAGTTCGCTGAGTGGGCTGGACAATTCCTGCATTTCAGCAGGAGCTAGCCAATAGGGCGATTTAGCGAGAGGAGTTGCTCCTGGAACGAGGTCAATTCGTAACTCAACTTGTCTCTCTGGGGGTACTCCAGGAAGATCTTCAGGAAATACGTCTGGGAATTCATGTGCTATGGGAATGTCTTGAATGTTAACCTCTTCCTTGGTTTTATCCACTATGTGAGCCAAGAACGTCAAATCGTTCTTTCGTAGATGCTTCTGTGCCTGGATGCACGAGATGAGGCGAAGGTTCGTGCTAGGTTTGTCTCCGTAAATAACTAGGGTTTCGTGATGGGGAAGGTGAAGGGGAACGACCTTCTCGTGACACATAATTTTAGCATGGTGGGGGCTTAACCAGTCCATGCCAATAATCACATCGAAACTCCTAATGGAAATAGGCATTAAGTCTATTCGAAAGACGTGTTGATTTAAGGTTAGGGTACATCCGATGTAGATTTCCCCAGTGGATTCGGTTTTCCCATTGGCCATTTCCACCGTAAAGGTTTCATTGAGCTTCTGGAGTTGTTGTTTTAATAAATGTTTAAACTTATTGCTCACAAAACTTTGTCGGCTCCGGTGTCAAATAGGATGCATGCATAAGTGTGGTTTAGGGGAAACGTACCGGTAACAACAGCGGGATCCTGAATCGCCTCCCCCTGGCCCATGGTCAGCATCCTTCCTATTCCTCCACTACCGGAATCGTTGTTTTTAGGGCAATCTCGGCGGAAATGCCCAGTCCTCCCACACCCATAGCAGGTGTGGCTAGGCCCTGCATTGTTGTCGTTGGTGTTGATGTTGTTGTTGTTGCGGTTGTTGTTGTGGTTGCTGTTGTTGTTGTTGTTGCTGTTTCCCTGTTGTTGATTTTGAGGAGGGTAAGTCCTGCAATACCTTGCCGTGTGCCCCTTTCGATTGCAACTGGTGCATTGCAGCTCCTTGCACTCTCCATTGTGATGGAAACCACACTTGTTGCACTTGGGATGATTACCGGAATAAGGTCTAGGAGCATTCGAAGCAGCTGAGGCTGGAGCATGTGGTGTGGCCGGAACTTGTGTGGTGGCAGCATTAACTGCCACTGTCTGCTGCTTCTTAGAAGTCTTGGGGCCTTGACGCCCCTTCCTATTGTTGTTCTTCCCCTTCTTGCCATCACCTTCCTTCTTGCCTTCAGCCTCCGCTGACTTCTCACCCTTCTTGTTGTTGTGGTCATACAACTTCTTCGCTAATCTCTTAGCACTGTCAAATGTTTCGGGATTTTCAGCTATCACGTTTCCTTGGATCGAAGAGGTTAGTCCCCAGATGAATCGCTCTATCTTCTTTCCTTCCGAGGTGATCATGCCCGGAAATATTAGAGATAGTTCACTAAATCTTGATATGTAGGCATCGATATCAGCATTCCGTACAGTGAGGTTCCATAGCTCTTGCTCCATTTTCTGAATCTCACAACGAGGGCAGTATTCAGCCATCAGTATTTCTTTTATTTCTGTCCATGGCATGGAATTGGCTACGGGGAGTGTCATGGCATCCACGTGCCCGTTCCACCAAGTGAGTGCTTGGTCGACAAATGTGCATGCAGCAAACTTTACTTTCATCTCTTCAGGGCAATCGCATATCTTGAACACCGATTCCACCTTTTCGATCCATCATTTCAGGGTGATCACTCCTCCAGTGCTGTTAAAGGTTCGTGGTTTGGTGTTTGTGAAGTCCTTGTAGGTACATGTTTTGGTGGGTCCTTGATTCATTCCATTGTTCGAACTCCCAGCCCCTTGCCCGTTGCCTCCTCCGTTGTTCCCTTGGTAAATTTGTACCATTACTTCGGTGACCGCAGCAAATACGGCTGTCTGAAATGTAGCTAAATCGACTTTGGGTGGGGTTGGTCCAGGGTTTCCGCGAGTAGGTCGGTGAGGCATCTTTCTGTCACGAAACGGAAAGATGTTGAGAGTTTGTGGGTTCTGGGAGGTTGTGATCCTACTGACTAGATGCATGGTACGAACTTAAGTACTTCTACAAATTAGCGTACAATCATGGATTCACAACTCATAGCAATTTGTAATGTCATAACAGAACACATAAAAGTTCACTAATATTATCCACATTTGATACATGAAAATTTTGCTCGAAAGAGCATACAGAAGCGGTACTAGGTTGACAGCATAATGGCTCTATGAGTAGTGTAGTCACTTAAACATAGAGTCGGGGTACATAACATAGATCCTAATGACATAGTACTAAAAATGAGTATAACTAGTCCCTCGTTCGGTGGAACCTATGTAGCAGGTAGTAGAGTAGGTCCTATTGTTAAGGATGAAAATGACACTCAATCGTCGACGTGACGCACCAGAAGTTCAGCCAGTTCATCCGCCTCTTGGGTGATTACCTCTACTTTTCGCTCGACTCGCGTTGCCCTCGCCTTGGCCATGATGAGTTGAAGCTTCAGGCTTATAACTGTCTCCTCAAGAGCGCGTAAGTAGTCTGTATCCACCCCTTGAAACATGCAGAAATTTGACGGGGCTTCCAACTGGTGAGGTTCACTACACGCCTCTTCTATGCCCTTTTCTTCATCTGGCTCATGGTCCAACTCATCATAATCGAGATCAACCATCACGTATTTGTCCTGTTCCTCTTCAGGTCTAATGTCGTGTGCCTTTCCTTGATCTACCTCTGACTCATCCTTGACCCTCCCATGTGCTACTAGGACTTGGTGAAACTGAATGCCTTGCTGCTCTCCTTCCATGAAGACTGGAAGGAGGTATACGAATAAACTATCATTACTCCTATGACTCTACAACTATTGTACAGACTAAGCAGGCGTTCTCTTTTTGGTGATAAAGGGGTATGCTTTTAGGTTCCCTAGCTATCACGATCTCCTCAGGGCTGCGGTAGTGATACCTTGGAGGGAATGTAGTTGATCAGGCTACATCCGCTCCTTGATACAACTAAGAACAGTCCTGGATTAACCGAGATACTAGCATTATCTTGTTTGATTCGGTGTTAGGTTCTCGTTCCTAATACAAGCAATGGTGTTTTATTGTTATGTTTTACTTGTTTTGTTCAGAGTTGTGTTAGTCCCTCTTTTGGTTTATAGTTGCATATCAATGTGTGGCTAGATATGCTAGTTCACTATAAACAGAGCTCTGATACCAACCTGTAACACCCCCGAACCAGATGGCAGACACGTCCGAGGGCTATTGTGACTCAATTGAATACCATCACAATGAATATACATGAATCATAACATCATTCATCACCATGCATTGAAATATTTCAACTGGTATTGTGTACATTTAGTACATTGTTTCAAAACATTACATTTCCAAAACGTAAACTGTTCGATACTAATTAAAAAAACATCATGACATTACTGGATACATTTTTCCTTCGATTTACCTGTTACCTGAGAATACAAGTATTTTGGAAAAACGTCAACATATGAAATGTTGGTGAGTTCATAAGTAAGGTTTGGAAAGAAATGATTTGTATAGTTTTGAAAACCACAGAAAATCCGATATTTTCTAAAAAAAAGGGTTGTATGTAAGAAAAAGTGTGAAGATCCGTAAGTATGCTTGTTGATTATTGTAAGCGCGAATTGTTAGGCTTTGTATATATCACGTAGTTAAGAGTGTTGAATTCCCCAGGAAAACCCGATGTTTTCCCAATACATTAAATTACGTGGCTTAGTTAGTATTATTCGGATACGACATTGTTTTCGATAATTCCAGGTGACATTGGATTAATTATGGGCTGTGAGTCGTTATAATCACGCATTAATGAAAATGAATAGTTTACAACTAACAAATACAAACGATCCCTTAGGCGTCGTCCGTACTACTCACTTAATCCAACCACCTTGACTTCCCATAGCCCCACAACTGAGGAGAAAAGAGGGTACGAAGCCCCCGTTATTTCCATAAGTCATTCAAGGCTATCGTGAATGCGAAAGGCCCTTGGCCCGACTCGCATTTGACTTCTCGACTTTGCTAGCAGTACCAAAAGACCCTTGGGGCCCAACAGCACAAAAAGCTATTGAAAGTCCTTTTACACGGAATTAGGTCATAAAAGGCCCAACAACATGTAAGGGCGTTCCCTTCGGGCCTAAAGATAATCTCATTGGGCTTGCTAGGCCCAACAAGCATGATTTGAAACTTTCGAGCCCAAAGATGGTGTATTGACTTCTCGTAAATTTCCGCGTGTGTATTGAAGTTCCATTGTTTATTGATTTTTGATTCGTTATTGATTCGAGACCGAATCAATTCGTTTGGTAACGATTTTAGTGTTGATGGTGTATTTATTAGTACGGTTCGCCGTTAGACGTAGTACTCGTATTTTTATCTTAAGGGATTTGTTGTCTTAAGAATTAGAGTTTATCTTTTTAAGCCCTTTCTTGGATAAAATTTACACTTTTAACCCTTTGTGTATAAAAGAATTTCCATTTTAGTCCTTAAACTATCTTTCTTGACACTTTAGTATCAGAACTTATTGGAAAGACATTTTTAGCACAAATTTACTTGATAAACAGCTTAAGTCCTTCAAAAATGAAATTTTCTCGGTTGAAACCTCCATTTTTGCAACATTTACAATTTTGGCCCAAGATGGATAATTTTTGCATCTTTAGTCCCTTTTTAATTTGAAAAGCATTTTTGACCCTTGAAATATATTTGGTACACTAATATTCCCCTGTTTTACAGAAATGTGCAGTTTCAGCCCCTATATTTCAAAAATCTCGCAATTTGGGGCTTTATTGGGCCGAAAAGCCCATTTTGGCCCATTATTTTTAACATTCACATTTTTAACCCTTCAAAAGTGTTGATATTCAGAAAATACATATTAGAAACTGTTTAGACTCATCTCAACCTTCAGAATTTGTGTATTGTCGTTTTGGGCTCCTTAGTTTTATATTTTTAGCATTTTGAGCCCAAAAATGGGTTTTAAGTCCAAAAATGTTCATATTAACCAACTTGGTTATTTTTCTAGACTTGATTAGTGTGAAATGATATAAGTTATACTTATTTCATACTTCATATTGTAGATCTCCGTTTTTAAGCTCTTTTTGGCTAGTATAAACATCACAATCACATGAGATCATACATATAAGCATAAAAATCACACAAAGCATACATATACTCATAGATCTACACATTTGCTTGTATTCTCCCCCACAAAACTTATAAAAACCGAAAAAGAGGGGGTATGAAGCTCACCTTTGGGTGTGGTTTCGGTTTTTGGACGAAAATGAGAAGAAATTTGGCCTTAGTAACCTTCCTTGGAAGATTTCGAACTTGAATGTTTCTTAGGTGCTAGATCATGAGTTTGAATGAATTAAGAGGAGATTTTTGGATGAAATGAAGTAGCTAGCTTAAGGATCTAAGAGATTTCTTACCTTAGATGATGATTTTTGTGTAAAAATCCCCTTGATTCCTTCTTAGATCTCGAAATATGGATGAGTTATGAGAGTGTTTCCTTGAGAGAAAAGTGAGTGAAATGTGGGTGTGTGTGTGCTTGAACTCGGCCGAGAGCAAGCGAGAGAGGGAGAAAAAGAGTAAGCTAGTCATGGAAGTATGTGAGTGCATCGATGTTTGGGTCTTCTGTTGGATAAGGTGTCTAAGTCCATAACTATTTTAGGTCAGTACTTGGCCCGACCCGGCATGGTCCATTTGGTTTGCATGGCACCATGCAATTGGATAGACTAAATGAGAGAAATAACACTCAGAGATTATTAATATATTATAAGTTCTAATATATTAATAATATTATTTGATTAGTTTGATCAAAGAATTAATTTGGAATTAATTAAGTGATCAAAGATAACTAATTAAATATATGGGTTGATTATGTAAATCATTCGTATCTTGTATAGTGGGCTAAGAGGCTCCATGGATTATCAAGTTGGGTTCCACCCATAGGATGCTCAATGGATGTTCCATGGGAGTTACAAACCCATGGGTCATGGAATGGAAGAGTCATGACACATTAGGGTTTACATGGTGTAACCCTAAATGTGTCAACACTATATAAGACTCCCATTCTCCACCAAAATCGGCTACACAATAAGAAACTAGAGGGCTAGGTCGAGTTCACGAAGTGTGTATTCTCTCAAAATTCTTTCCGAGAGCATTTGGTGTTGTTTGAAGCATTTGAGGCATCACACTTGGGGTGCTAGGCTCACAAGGTTTCAAGGAACACAAGCAAGAACATGGTAAGTTATTCTATCTTTCATTCAAGTTAAAATTGTTCCCCATGTATGCTAGATAGGAATATAACCTTGGAATTCAACTTTTCATGATAATTAGACAAACATAGATCCAAGGTTATTAGGGTTGCATGTACACTTAGGAAGTGTTAGAATGCTAAAAAACCCATCAGTGGTATCAGAGCCTAGGCTTGTTTGTTTGTTATTTGTGCTTAAAAGTTGAAAAAAGTCGAAAAACTTGCTGTCTGCCTGATGAACTCACCGAGTCCATGGGGAGACTCGCCGATTTCACTTGTATCTTCAACCTACTCGCCGAGTAGGTTCATGCACTCGGCGAGTAGGAGCCACAGAGTGCAGATTTTCGACTTTAGTTGCTGGAAATGGACTAGAAACATTACCCTAAACTATTTTGGTACTTGAAAACTTGTTTTAGATGGTGTAATGTCTTTGCTAATCCATTTACAACAACTAGTTATCAAAATTACAAAGTTTTAAGTGTAATTTTGATTTATGAAAGTGTTCATATTCATGTTCTTGATCTTATGATGTTTAGATGTTCATAGGAATTATTTGTAACCTATGTGGTAGTTTAATTCTTGATTATAATGTGTTTTAATGGAGTCCATAACTTGTCCTCAAGTTATGGAAAACCAAAAGTCACTTGAGTTAAAACCATTAAAAGAACACAAGAGTTAGAAAAATGAAGACTCTTCATTTTTATTACTCTAATAAACTCATAAGTTACAAGAAATGAAAAGTTTTGAAAATTTACAAAACCTGCCCTCAAGTTTTGGAACAAGTAAAGTCATGCTAAAAACTTTAGTTCCAACCCTTAGAATTTTAAAAGTTAAAATTCAACCCTTATACTTATGTTATTATGATTTAATAATTATATATATATATATATATATATATATATATATATATATACATGTATATGTATATATATATATATATATATATATATATATATATATATATATATATATATATATATATATATGTATAAGAACAAAGTCGTCTTACCGCTAGTACGCCTCATTCACGAAGCCGGTCTATAAGGTGGGTAAAAGGTTGTTGCCTATAAAATGACAACTTAGTGGGTGTCAACTCTCACCCACCGCTTGCTTGACCGGTGGAGGGTCGTTAGCCGAACGGGTAAGACAAGGACTTATAAATTCTCATTAAAAGTATGATGAATATTATAAAGTAACTAAATGTTTTATTAAATTCCCAATCTTAGTTACTTTAGGAAAAATGTGAATAAGGTGCTAATCCATGAAATTACACTTTACACTTTGTTTAAGTCGTTGGTGGAGCGTGTGTGGTTAACCGGCACACTAACTTGGACTTAACAAGGTAGGTAAAGGGTGACTTAAGGTTTATTAAAGTATTGGTGGAGCATGTGTGGTTTACTGGCACATCGATTGAGTGATAAACTTTAAGGGTACCTAGTGATTTTCATGGTTACTTCACACCTCGTTTTGTGATCCTCGGTATCGCAGTCACAAAAATTGGAGGGCACACTCGAGATTGAAACATGCCTTTGAAAAGTTCATTGAATCTCAAAGAATCTAGGAATTTCTAAGAACCAATCAAAAACCTAATATTTAATATTTCGGTTTTCGTGGTGGAAATTGGTGAATCGTCATTCACCTACCTTTCAAATATGTTATAGCTTGGATTACGGCATACCTCTTCTAAGTTATAATATATTGTGATTGGGTCCTAGCCTTAATATTACATTTGGGTGTTTTATTAAGGATTCTCTTAATATCTAAACTAATCTTGTCCTATTCATTCAAATGTCTTCAAACAATGCTGCTTCTGGCTCTAATCCTAATGGCTCCTTTACCCTTATGAACTTGTGTGGGAAAGTCACTTTTGATGGATCCAACTTCAATGAGTGGATCAGAAACATCAGGATGATTACCCGCTACGAGGACAAAGAATATGTCCTTGACAAGGAGCTTAAGCAGATTGATGAGACCACTGCAACTCCTCAGGAGATCGCTGACTTTCAGGCACATGAAAGGGATGCTACGAAAGTGGCATGCATCATGATGGCCACGATGACAACGGAACTCCAAAAGTCTTATGAGGATTTCTACCCTTATGAAATGCACCAAGATTTGATGGAAAGATACCATCAAAGTGCAAGACAAGAGAGGTATGAAATCATCTGCTCCATGATAACAACCATGATGAAGGACGGGGAATCCGTCACGAGCCACATGCAAAAAATGCAAAGGTATGTGGATCGTTTGCTGAAGCTTAATGTGAACTTCCCTGAGGAGCTTGCAATAGATATCATTTTGCACTCCTTACCATCGTGTTATGTGTGACAATCCGAAATTTCCATTCTGTACAAACTATATCACTTCAATAGAAGTTATAGCAGTCTCAGTTAATTTTCAGACTTGTTCGGGTAAGTTTGAGTAATTCAGGGTTTACACTTCAGGAAATATCAGGAGAGTGGGTGCACTAGGATTTTGTGCAACACTATTATTCCAACACTCTATTATATTAGAGACCATTTCTGGAATAAAAATATTTTCTGCCAAAATATTTCAGGACTATAAATAGTTTTCTGAACCGAATTTATTCATTATTCACATTTCCAACTAGAGAAAAGCCATTTTCTCTCTCACGGATCTTCGGGTTTTTATACCAAAACGTGAGTAACTCTTTCTAGTAGTGTTAGAATGCTTATTAGATGCTCATAACATGATTTATAAGGCTAAATCATTAGATCTAGGAGTTTACTCCCCAAGGTGTTCTTGGGCGGTAAACTCCCGAAACAAAGCCAAAACCGACACTTGTGTTATGATAAGGCCTTATATGTTTATGTATGCATGTTAGGGAAAAGAAAACAAGCCTAAATCCACCCAATTTTGGGAGTTTACGGCCCTAGATAATCCTAGGCCGTAAACTCCAAAATCAAGCACTAAATGGTGATTTAAGGACTCTAGGACTTTAAGGCTTGTATATAGGCTATTTTCCCAAGTAGTGTAAGGTCTTAAACACATCAAATGACACGAAGAAAGGTGAGTTTACGGCCCAAGTGAATCTTAGGCCGTAAACTCCATTGAAATGGACAAAAGGGTGTTTTAATGAAACCTAAAGCCCTAGACCTTTACAAGAAATTGTTACACACTTAATGGAAGGACCAAACCACATCAAAATCACTTAACAAAGTGAGTTTACGGCCAAGACATGGTTCTTGGGCCGTAAACTCCTAAAAAGGGCACCAAGGTGTGCCTAATGCCTTCTTATGCTAGGAGTAAAAGTCTAGAACATATACCACAAGTGCAAGAGGCTTGCAAGCAACAAAAACAACACCCCAAGGGAGTTTACGGCCTTAAACTCCAAGGGGAATGTACTTGAGGCCGTAAACTCCTATTTGGAGTACTTCTAGACCTTAAACCCTTCCAAGGACTTAGCCACTAAGTTAGAATAATTCTAGAAAGCATTTGGGACTTCAAAACACACCAAACACACATGTTTGGGAGTTTACGGCCGTAAACTCAAGAGTTTACAACCGTAAACTCCATGTGTGATGGTTTATGGAGATTAAACTCTCATATAGGGTCCTTTGGAAACCCTAAACACAAGTACCTTGTCCCACATTAGCTTAGATGCAATCCTTAAGGCTTAAAACACTTATATAAAGTGTTTATTATGTCTATGATGTCTTAAATATTATCAATTAGTCATTTGAGTCTAATTGAGTGCATATATGTGTGATTATATGTTCATTAGGATCGTAGTGTGTGCACAAGTCCTCGCTTGACACCTAGCCATCCTATACCGTTCAGTTCATTCCAATCACCAACTACAGGTGAGTTCATACCCCTAATTAATGTTTTAAATGATTTTAAATGCTTTAAAGGGGGGGGGGGATACAAGTAGAAACAAACATGTTATTAAATCATTGATATGTATTTTATAACAGTGTTTGTCATTTAACAGATTTCACATACTACAAAATGTGATGCATGAAATGGTTTTAAATCTTAAAAACACATTGTTATCAAACGTTTTACCTTTGAAATGTATATTAAAATGACCTCAAGTCATTGTTAATCATTGTTCAAAACCCATAAGATGTCTTATAAAACCATTTTACATTCTTGAACTAATGCATGTACACTTATATTCTTATATATGTATTGATGTTATAGTTTACAACTTTCATTTAGTTTTTCACACTTTTGAGTAGTAAGAGTGTATAAACATACTTGAACAACCAATTACCTTCTAGTAAATTATCATAGGGATAATTTGGAGATTTCAAACATAATTCCTATTACAAGGAATTCACACAAGAGTCAGTTCATTCATGAGTCCATACCAGTACATTACCTGATACATGAGTACATATACATTTGATAACAAGATACATGAGTACGTTTACATATACTTACATGATACATGAACACGTTTACATGAACGCATTACGTGAGTACCTTTACGTAGATACACTTAACTATGTACATTAACATGAATACTTGTATCTCGAATTGCGAGGATGATTTATTAGTACCTCTTGTGTAAATCTTCCTGCATATCCCACAGTACCTCGGGATATCTAGACAGGACCCTATCCCACAGTACCTCGGGATACCTAGATGGGCCTCTATCCCACAGTACCTCGGGATATATGTACGGGACTAACCATTCCGGAACTCATCTGTTAGCAACAGTGGGTGATGAACATCTACGGATGCCTACGGTTAATACTTATACTAGGAGTACCTTTACAGGGACTAACCATTCCTCCGCCCTGCTGCTACTACAGAGGACAAGTGCATAATCTTCGGATGTTCATTAGGTTATATGTAATATGTTAGCCCTAGTACCTCGGGTTAATATTTACATTCGTCTTGTTAGCACCAGTACCTCCGGCTAACAGTTACATGATTATATTTTTCCAGTTTACTTTATTTTGTGATACCTTCACATAAACGATGAGTTAGACTAAGCACTTTTAGTACTAGTCAACACAAAGGAAAAACTATCATTTTACACTTCATACTTACAAAACATTCGGGTCTTGGTAGAAGACTACACTTCATATGTACAGAACATTTGGGTCTTGGTAGAAGACTACATTTCATACTTATAGAAAATAAGGGTTTTTCTAGGGATTTCATACTTACCTCAACATTTTCATTCAAAGGTTTACATGGCCATCATAACAGATTTTCACAAACAAGGGAATGACACTTATATACTTATGAATTCACCAGCTTTAAAGCTGATACTCGCTTTCAAAATAACTTGTATTCTCAGGTCATCAGTAGACAGGTACGGAGGCCAGGTTTTGAGAAGGCGGAGCAGACAAGTCTCGTCTCTTATTTTGATTGTATATTTTTGTTGTCTTATTACAATGAAAGAACACACATGTATTAAAACTTTACTTATAATGCAATGGATGATGTTGTTGCTTGTTTATTATATTACACTGTTGTGATACTGTACATGACGTCCTCCACCCCTGAACGTTTCCGCCGTTCGTGGTTTTGGGGTGTGACAGATTGGTATCAGAGCATTGTTTATAGTGAATATAGTATACCAACCCATAAAAGATATACTAACTATAAATACATGGGATTAAAACACTCTGTCTAAGAGTTATACTTTTAAATAATAAAATATTTAACAAAGTATACGTGCCTGCATTCATACTAAAACCAGTGTCACAATGACAAGAACAAAAGTATTACGATTGTTGAATATCAAAAGTAAGCCTGGGGATATATGGCCAGTCTTGGGAATGGCATAGCCTGATCAACTATGCTGGTCCAAGGAGTGATTAGCATATGCCCAAGAATGGTTGTGATGTGGCAACAAGTCTAAAAACTTACCAACACAACCATAAAGAAATACCATAGGGGTATTTGGTCTTACTGTAATTATCTTAGTTAGTTCGTCTATTTTAGCTATTTCTTATATCCCTTTTCTCGCGTAGATTAAAATGGCTGGGTTTTACCATGGCGATCTGTACTTCCCGAACCAAGGCAATGCTGGTTGGTTAGAGGCAGAACCAGAAGATGATCACCCAATCCCTTTGGATGATCACCATGCTGAGGGTTTTTTTGATAGTTCTGACTTGGAGCCAGAAGTCAACAACCTACCCCCAGCTGCTCAAAACCCAAACCTGAACCCCCGCCCTGTGTTTCAAGGACCCACACCTTTTGGGCCATTAACTTGACTGAATGGAGCCAGGAACAAGGTCAGCCCATTCCCTACAATGGCGACCAAAGTTTCTACAACCTCACTGAAGGAGGTTCTGCTGATAGAGTCCTACCAATCATGGTGCGTAGGATTTCTCGGAACACGATAATGGCTCAGGCGACTATCAATCAAGTTTTGGAAGTTGACGCCAACTCTGGTGTTAACACTGTCCACATTCGCCAACTAGAGTCTGCTCATGAAAGGACTCTGGTCCGCAATGCAAATCTGCAGAGGGAACTTTCTGAAACCCGAGCTGAAGTTAGAGAACTTTGAGCTCAACAAGCAAGATCGGACAGGCGTATAATGGAGATTGAACGTCTACTGTCGGGATCGAGGACTCATGCTAGCAGTTCTCGTCGCCAATAGAATCTCATCGACTCATCTTTTGGATATAACGTAGTTTATGTAAAACTTTGGTATAATTTCCCTATCTGTATAAATCTTAGACCTGTTAGGTCTTGATCTAGTCTTAATTCTGTCAAAATGTTCCATCTTGGTTAATGTAAGGCCTACTTCTAGGCCATTTTTCCCGAACCTGTTACATATGTAATTCCAGTATTATTGACAGATATCTAATCTTATGGAAATTATTATCCAAATGCTATCTTCTTAATTTAGTCATACTATTCTTTCTGTTGTTGGACTATGGGGATTTAGTCCATGAGACACATTCATTTATCATTTATTCTTATCCATGTCATCATCTTTTAAACGTATAGTTAAAGATGCCGCCACGCAGGAATCCAAGGCGAAACCCAAACAACGAAGCACCAATACCACCACCTCCACCACCACCTGTACCTCTTCAACCAAAAAATCCTTTTGATGCCAACATGTTTCAGGCAGCTTTCATAGCAACAGTTGCAGCTGCTGTGTCAGCAATCAACGCTCCTGCCCCTAGTGGATCAGGAACAGGTGCACCACCCTCGAACCACGGCGAAAGCCATGGACACCCTCGGGAATGCACCTAAAAGGACTTGACAAACGCCAAACCCCGCAGCTTCAATGGAACTGGGGGTGTTATGGTGTTGAGACAATGGATTGAAAAGATGGAATCTGTCTTTGAAATCTGTGCTTGTCAGGAGGGCAGCAAAGTCAAGTTCGCAGCTTGTACCTTCTCGGACCGAGCACTAACATGGTGGAACAGCCATGTTAACTATCTAACTTTGGTGGTGGCGTATTCCATCGGCTGGGAAAAGTTGAAAGACATGCTGATGAAGGAATACTGTCCTCGAGGTGAAATACAAAAGCTCGAGCAGGAATTCTGGGGTCTACAAATGGTTGGATCCGACATCACCACCTACACAAATAGGTTTTGTGATTTGGCAAACTGATGCCCCGACATGATTACTCTCTAGAGCAAAAAGATCGAGAGATATATCTGGGGACTGTCGCCCCAGATCCAGTCAAGTGTGATCGCTTCCAGGCCTATTACCTTTGATAGCGCCAAGGAACTAGCACAATCCCTCATCGATCACCGGAAACCCCAGAACACAACAATCCCTACACCTTTACCACAAAAGTCCAACCCCGACTACCACAAGAAGGGGTGGAAAAAAAAGGAAAAGAGGGGCTCCGCAAGGATCCTCCAATAAGCAACAACTTGTGGCGATCAATGCTGCCACAGTGACTCCTGTTGCCCCTGCGAACCTCTTACCAGCAAAAACATATGCTGGGACTCTCCCGAAGTGCACCAAGTGCAACTTCCACCACCACGGACCTTGCAAGGAGATGTTCTGCTCTAACTGCAACAAGAAGGGACACACCGTCCGTTTCTGCAAAACTCCAACAGCTCAAGCTGCCCAGATTCCTAACGCCGGTATGGGCCAAGCTTGCTACGGATGTGGCGAAGTGGGCCACTACAAAAGGAACTGCCCTAAAGCAGGGATGGCTGGAGGAGTGGGAAGAGTTATGGCCCTAGGCCACGAGGAAGCAGTAGCTGATCCTACGATAGTTACTGGTACGTTCCTCCTCGATAACTCATATGCTTGCATACTTTTCGATAGTGGAGCCGAGAAAAGTTTTGTAAGTCACAAATTTGCACACCTGCTTAAACAAAAACCATGTGCATTAGATAATTCTTTCACAGTCGAAATGGATAACAGGAAAACTGAGAGTACAAACTACATATATGTAGGTTGTACCTTAACTTTAGATGACCATACTTTCAAGATAGATCTCATGCCAGTCACAATTAAATGTTTCGACGTTATCATCGGTATGGATTGGTTGAGTCTTCTTCGTGCCGACATTATGTGTTTCGAAAAAGCAGTTCGTCTTAACCTTCCTAACCACGAAACTTTAATTATCTACGGCGACAAACCTAGTACGAGCCTTCGTATCATATCGTGCATTCAAGCCCAGAAGTGCTTACGAAAGGAATGTCATGCATTCCGAGCACATGTCGTCGATACCAGCCAAGAACTGAAAGACATCCAGAAAATCCCGGAAGTACGCGACTTTCCCAACATATTCCCAGAAGAACTTCCCGGTTTACCACCACAATGCGAAGTCGAGTTCAGAATCGACTTAGTGCCAGGGGCTACCCCCGTAGCCAAATCTTCTTATCGTCTGGCACCGGCTGAGATGCAGGAACTTTCCAGTCAACTTAACGAACTTCTCAAGAAGGGATTCATTCGACCAAGCTTCTCACCATGGGGAACACCGGTCTTGTTCGTTAAAAAGAAGGATGGATCGTTTCGCATGTGCATCGACTATAGAGAACTCAACAAACTTACCATTAAAAATCATTATCCCTTGCCCCGCATTGACAATTTGTTTAATCAACTTCAAGGAGCCAACTACTTCTCGAAGATAGATCTGCGATCCGGATATCACCAACTACGAGTGTTAGAGGAGGATGTTCCCAAGACAGCCTTCCGAACTCGTTATGGGCACTACGAGTTTGTAGTGATGCCATTCGGATTAACTAACGCGCCCGCAGTATTCATGGATCTGATGAATAGGGTGTGTCGCCCTTACTTGGATCAGTTCGTCATCGTCTTCATTGATGACATACTCATCTACTCTCGAAGTAAGGAGGAACATAGTCAACATCTCCGTAAAATCTTAGAGACATTGCGATCGGAGAAGCTCTACGTGAAGTTCTCAATGTGCGAATTTTGGATTCGGCGAGTCGAATTTTTGGGCCATGTGGTTAGTGAAGAAGGTATACACGTGGACCCCTCCAAGATCAAAGCCATTGAGAACTGGTCAGCACCAAAGACACCTACCGAAATTCGTCAATTTCTAGGTCTCGCTGGCTACTACCGCATGTTCATTCAGAACTTCTCCAGCATAGCGAAACCTCTTACAACCCTGACCCAGAAAGGCATGGCCTTTGACTGGGAAGAGAAACAGGAAAGAGCGTTCCAAACGCTCAAAAGAGCCTTGTGCACCGCCCCGATACTATCCCTCCCCGAAGGGATAGAAGACTTCATTGTCTATTGCGATGCATCCAATCAAGGACTCGGATGTGTTCTGATGCAGCGAGGTAAAGTAATCGCCTATGCCTCGAGACAGCTGAAGACACATGAGGTTAACTACACAACCCATGATCTTGAACTAGGAGCAGTTGTGTTTGCTCTGAAGATCTGGCGACATTACCTATACGGTACAAAAAGCACAATCTTTACAGACCATAAGAGTCTACAACACATTTTCGACCAGAAAGAGCTCAACATGAGACAACGACGGTGGGTCGAGCTACTTAGTGATTATGAGTGCAAAATTCGTTATCATCCGGGTAAAGCCAATGTAGTAGCCGACGCCCTAAGTCGGAAAGAATATACTGGTCGTAGAGTCAAATCTTTGACTCTAACTATCCATTCACACTTGTCAACGCAAATAAAGGAGGCTCAGCTCGACGCTTTGAAACCTGAAAACGTGGCGGGTGAATCCCTTATAGGGATGGATAAGAACTTGGAAGTCAAGGGTGGCGGAGCCTTATACCTCATGGATCGGATCTGGACTCCGAAAAACAGTGGCTTCAGAGACTTGGTCATGACTGAAGCTCACAACACTCGTTATTTCGTCCACCCGGGTTCAGATAAGATGAATCTGGTTCTTAAAAAGTTATACTGGTGGCCTAACAAGAAAGCAGATATTGCTACCATCGTGAGTAAATGCCTTACTTGCGCAAAGCTCGAGGTCGAATAACAGAAACCCTCCGGTCTCCTACAACAACCGGAGATACCAGAATGGAAGTGGGAGCGGATCACTATGGATTTCATAACCAAGCTGCCCAAGACGACGGGTGGACTTGATTCCATATGGGTCATCGTCGATAGACTGACCAAGTCTGCACACTTCCTACCGATCAAAGAAACAGACGAGATGGAGAAACTTACTAGAACTTACATTAGGGAGATTGTAAGGCTGCACGGTGTTCCTTTATCTATCATCTTGGACCGAGATAGTAGATTCACTTTGAGGTTCTGGCAGTCATTACAAAATTCCCTTGGAACTAGGCTGGACATGAGTACAGCCTACCATCCACAGACCGACGGACAAAGTGAGAGGACTATCCAAACCCTAGAAGATATGTTGCGTGCCTGTGTGATTGACTTTGGAAAAGCTTGGGATACTCATTTACCCCTTGTCGAATTCTCCTACAACAACAGTTATCACACGAGCATAAAGGCAGCTCCATTCGAGGCCCTCTATGGCCGAAAGTGCAGATCCCCTCTATGCTGGGCTGAAGTGGGTGATACCCAGTTAGCTAAGGGATGAGTTCCCGAAAGCACTCTCACGGGTCCGGAGATCATTCAGGAAATGACAGAGAAGATCGTTCAAATTCGTGAACGATTGAAAGCCTCTAGAGACGGACAGAAAAGCTACGCTGACAAGCGTAGGAAACCATTGGAGTTCCAGGTGGGCGACCGAGTCCTACTGAAAGTCTCACCCTGGAAGGGCTTGATACGCTTTGGAAAGCATGGGAAGCTCAATCCAAGATACATAGGACCTTTCGAGATTCTCGCGAGAATCGGTCCTGTGGCTTACAAACTCAATCTACTGCAAGAACTCAGTAACGTACATCCTACCTTCCACGTGTCAAATTTGAAAAAGTGTCTGTCTGACGAGGCTCTTGTTATTCCACTCGACGAGATCGAGATCAACGAGAGCCTCAACTTCATGGAGGAACCAGTAGAGATCATGGACCGAGAGGTCAAGCAAACAAAGCAGAGCCGTATCCCAATAGTGAAGGTGCACTGGAACGCAAAGCGTGGACCGGAATTCACTTGGGAACGTGAGGATCAGATGAAACTGAAATACCCTCACATTTTCGCTTAGTTACTTGTAACTTCTTATTTGCTTAAATTCTAATTTCGGGATGAAATTCCTTCTAACGGGGGGATGATGTGACAATCCGAAATTTCCATTCTGTACAAACTATATCACTTCAATAGAAGTTATAGCAGTCTCAGTTAATTTTCAGACTTGTTCGTGTAAGTTTGAGTAATTCAGGGTTTACACTTAAGGAAATATCAAGAGAGTGGGTGCACTAGGGTTTTGTCGAACACTATTATTCCAACACTCTATTATATTAGAGACCATTTCTGGAATAAAAATATTTTCTGCCAAAATATTTCAGGACTATAAATAGTTTTCTGAACCAAATTTATTCATTATTCACATTTCCAACTAGAGAAAAGCCATTTTCTCTCTCACGGATCTTCGGGTTTTTATACCAAAATGTGAGTAACTCTTTCTAGTAGTGTTAGAATGCTTATTAGATGCTCATAACATGATTTATAAGGCTAAATCATTAGATCTAGGAGTTTACTCCCCAAGGTGTTCTTGGGCGGTAAACTCCTGAAATGAAACCAAAACCGACACTTGTGTTATGATAAGGCCTTAGATGTTTATGTATGCATGTTACGGACAAGAAAACAAGCCAAAATCGACCCAAGTTTGGGAGTTTACGGCCCTAGATAATCCTAGGCCGTAAACTCCAAAATCAAGCACTAAATGGTGATTTAAGGACCCTAGGACTTTAAGGCTTGTATCTAGGCTATTTTCCCAAGTAGTGTAAGGTCTTAAACACATCAAATGACACAAACAAAGGTGAGTTTACGGCCCAAGTGAATCTTAGGCCGTAAACTCCATTGAAATGGACAAAAGGGTGTTTTAATGACACCTAAAGCCCTAGACCTTTACAAGAAATTGTTACACACTTAATGGAAGTACCAAACCACATCAAAATCACTTAAAAAAGTGAGTTTATGGCCAAGACATGGTTCTTGGGCCGTAAACTCCTAAAAAGGGCACCAAGGTGTGCCTAATGCCTTCTTATGCTAGGAGTAAAAGTCTAGAACATATACCACAAGTGCAAGAGGCTTGAAAGCAACAAAAACAACACCCCAAGGGAGTTTACGGCTGTAAACTCCAAGGGGAATGTACTTGAGGCCGTAAACTCCTATTTGGAGTACTTCTAGACCTTAAACCCTTCCAAGGACTTAGCCACTAAGTTAGAATAATTCTAGAAAGCATTTGGGACTTCAAAACACACCAAACACACATGTTTGGGAGTTTACGGCCGTAAACTCAAGAGTTTACAACCGTAAACTCCATGTGTGATGGTTTATGGAGAGTAAACTCTCATATAGGGTCCTTTGGAAACCCTAAACACAAGTACCTTGTCCCACATTAGCTTAGATGCAATCCTTAAGGCTTAAAACACTTATATAAAGTGTTTATTATGTCTAGGATGTCTTAAATATTATCAATTAGTCATTTGAGTCTAATTGAGTGCATATATGTGTGATTATATGTTCATTAGGATCGTAGTGTGTGCACAAGTCCTCGCTTGACACCTAGCCATCCTATACCGTTCAGTTCATTCCAATCACCAACTACAGGTGAGTTCATACCCCTAATTAATGTTTTAAATGATTTTAAATGCTTTAAAGGGGGGGGGGATACAAGTAGAAACAAACATGTTATTAAATCATTGATATATATTTTATAACAGTGTTTGTCATTTAACAGATTTCACATACTACAAAATGTGATGCATGAAATGGTTTTAAATCTTAAAAACACATTGTTATCAAACGTTTTACCTTTGAAATGTATATTAAAATGACCTCAAGTCATTGTTAATGATTGTTCAAAACCCATAAGATGTCTTATAAAACCATTTTACATTCTTGAACTAATGCATGTACACTTATATTCTTATATATGTATTGATGTTATAGTTTACAACTTTCATTTAGTTTTTGACACTTTTGAGTAGTAAGAGTGTATAAACATACTTGAACAACCAATTACCTTCTAGTAAATTATCATAGGGATAATTTGGAGATTTCAAACGTAATTCCTATTACAAGGAATTCACACAAGAGTCAGTTCATTCATGAGTCCATACCAGTACATTACCTGATACATGAGTACATATACATTTGATAACAAGATACATGAGTACGTTTACATATACTTACATGATACATGAACACGTTTACATGAACGCATTACGTGAGTACCTTTACGTAGATACACTTAACTATGTACATTAACATGAATACTTGTATCTCGAATTGCTAGGATGATTTATTAGTACCTCCTGTGTAAATCTTCCTGCATATCCCACAGTACCTCGGGATATCTAGACAGGACCCTATCCCACAGTACCTTGGGATACCTAGATGGGCCTCTATCCCACAGTACCTCGGGATATATGTACGGGACTAACCATTCCGGAACTCATCTGTTAGCAACAGTGGGTGATGAACATCTACGGATGCCTACGGTTAATACTTATACTAGGAGTACCTTTACAGGGACTAACCATTCCTCCGCCCTGCTGCTACTACAGAGGACAAGTGGACAATCTTCGGATGTTCATTAGGTTATATGTAATATGTTAGCCCTAGTACCTCGGGTTAACATTTACATTCGTCCTGTTAGCACCAGTACCTCCGGCTAACAGTTACATGATTATATTTTTCCAGTTTACTTTATTTTGTGATACCTTCATATAAGCGATGAGTTAGACTAAGCACTTTTAGTACTAGTCAATACAAAGGAAAAACTATCATTTTACACTACATAGTTACAAAACATTCGGGTCTTGGTAGAAGACTACACTTCATACGTACAGAACATTCGGGTCTTGGTAGAAGACTACATTTCATACTTATAGAAAATAAGGGTTTTTCTAGGGATTTCATACTTACCTCAACATTTTCATTTAAAGGTTTACATGGCCTTCATAACAGATTTTCACAAACAAGGCAATGACACTTATATACTTATGAATTCACCAACTTTAAAGCTGATACTCGCTTTCAAAATAACTTGTATTCTCAGGTCATCAGTAGACAGGTACGGAGGCCAGGTTTTGAGAAGGCGGAGCAGACAAGTCTCGTCTTTTATTTTGATTGTATATTTTTGGTGTCTTATTACAATGAAAGAACACACATGTATTAAAACTTTACTTATAATGCAATGGATGATGTTGTTGCTTGTTTATTATATTACACTGTTGTGATACTGTACATGACGTCCTCCACCCCTGAACGTTTCCGCCGTTCGTGGTTTTGGGGTGTGACACTATGATCAATTCCGCATGACATATCACATGAATAAGGAAGAGGTCACACTCAGCAAATTTCAGGGACTTCTCAAGACCGCAAAAACAGGTCTTAAGGGGAAGTCGGTTGTTAACACTCCTACTCCAAACTCTACTCTGGTTTTGGCAATTGGGAAAAGTCGAGGGAAGAAGAGAAAGAGCTCTTCAAAGGGTACCAAGGCTCGGACCCTTGATGGCTCTTCTTCAAGTGGAACCAAGAAAGGTTTCGTCACTCCTTCTTCTGACCCAAAAGAGGCTGAATGCTTCTATTGCCATGAAAAATCACATTGGAAGCGGAACTGCCCAAAATACCAGCAAGATGTGAAGGATGGGAAAGTTAAACCCAACCATGCAGGTATTTACACTATCATTTCTAATAACTCACCCCATTGTAAATCTTGGGTTCTTGATACCGGTTGTGGTATTCATATTTTTTGTGACTTGCAGGGACTAAGAAGAAGTGAGAATGTGGAGCAAGGAAGAATAAACTTAATCATGGGGAATATGAAAGCTTTACCTATCACCAAGATTGGAGTTTATACTTTATTGCTAAGTAGTGGGTTTAGTTTAGATTTGAATAAGTGTTGTTATTCGCCAGAAATGGCAAGAAATGTTATTTCCTTTCATGCATTGTATAAACAAGGTTTCACCTTTTCGTTTGATAATGAAGTTGGTTCGATTAATGCTTTCTTTAATAATGTTCTTTATTTTAAAGCATTACCTTGTGATGGCGTGTATGAAACAGTATCTGTGGTTGATAACATAGGAAATAATGTATTGTGTATTGATTCTGTTAATAATAATAACTTGGATAAAGCATCATTATGGCATTGTCGTCTTGGACATATAAGCAAGAAACGCATAGGCCAACTCCAAAAGGATGGAGTGTTGGAGTCATTTGACCTAAAGTCAGATGATAGTTGCGAATCATGCTTACTTGGAAAAATGACAAAGTCACCCTTCACAGGCTCGTGTGAGAGGGGTGAAGGTTTGTTGGACCTTGTACACACAGATGTGTGTGGACCATTCAAACATGCCACAAGGGATGCTAATCGTTATTATTTGACTTTTACTGATGATTACAGTAGATATGGATATGTCTACTTGATCAAGCATAAGTCAGAGACTTTCGAAAGGTTTAAGGAATTTAAACAGGAAGTCGAGAATCAGTTGGGCAGGAACATTAAGATGCTTCGATCTGATCGTGGTGGTGAGTATCTTAGTTCGGAGTTCCTTGACTATCTAAGGAAATGTGGGATAGTCTCACATTTGACACCTCCCAGGACACCACAGTTGAATGGTGTGGCTGAGAGGCGTACTCGAACCTTGTTGGATATGGTTCATTCCATGATGAGTCGAGCTTCGTTACCAATCTCATTCTGGGGGTATGCCTTAGAGACTGCCGCCCATATCCTTAATCTAGTCCCTACAAAGAAAGTTTCCAAAACTCCTCACGAGATCTGGACTGGTAAAGTACCCAAACTAGACCACATCAAGATTTGGGGTTGCGAGGCTTTCGTGAGACGCGAGACTCATGATAAGCTCGAACCCGGAAGCGAGAGGTGTATTTTCATCGGCTACCCACAGCAATCCTTTGGTTACCTTTTCTACAAACCTAGTGAAAATGTGGTCTTTGTAGCTAGGAGGGCTTTCTTTAGAGAGAGAGTTCATAAGCCAAGGAAACAGTGGGAGGCAAGTTGATCTTGAAGAAATTCAAGAGTCAAGCGGTGAAGGAACTTTAAACCCTAGCACTCAACGTGAGGAGGAAACTCCTGTTGAGCCAATTGACAAGTCTATACCTCTGAGGCGTTCCACAAGGGTTAGGAATGCTCCTGAGCATTACTATAGATTCCATATTACTGCAGAAGGAGATACACTTATCAGTGATGAGACATTGATAATTCTGGATGAACCTAACAGTTATGCGGAAGCCATGGCAGGCCCTGAGTCAGCCAAGTGGAAAAAGGCAATGGACAGCGAAATACAGTCCATGTATGACAATCAAGTTTGGAACTTGGTTGAGAATGTACCAGGTCGAAAGACAGTAGGGTGCAAATGGGTCTTCAAGAAGAAGACCGACATGGATGGTAAAGTACACACTTATAAGGCTAGACTGGTTGCAAAGGGCTTCTCTCAAATTCCTGGAGTGGACTATGATGAGACCTTTTCTCCATTAGCCAAGATTAAGTCTATTCGGGTTCTGTTGGCCATAGCTGCATTTCATGACTATGAAATATGGCAAATGGATGTCAAAACCGCTTTCCTTAATGGAAAGTTGGCTGAAGATGTTTACATGAGTCAGCCAGAGGGTTTTGTCAGCAACGAGTACCCTAATGGAGTGTGTAAGCTTGAGAAATCCATTTATGGATTGAAGTAAGCACCTCGCAGATGGAATCTTTGCTTTGATGAAAAGGTCAAGGAATTTGGCTTTTCTAGGAGTGAAGATGAGTCTTGCGTGTATGTCAAGGCTAGTGGGAGTATAGTTAGCTTTTTGGTGTTGTATGTGGATGACATACTACTCATAGGAAATGACATCCCAACTCTGCAGGAAGTTAAGTCCTGGCTTGGGAAGTGTTTCTCTATGAAGGACCTAGGAGAAGCTGCCTATATTCTAAGGACAAGGATCTTGAGACATCGGAGTAAAAGACTAATTGGACTTAGTCAGAGTACTTACTTGGATAAGGTGCTGAAGAGATCCAGCATGCAGGACTCCAAGAAAGGAGAGTTACCCATCCAGAGTAACACCGGATTGAGTAAGACACAAAGCCCTAGCACTGAGGCTGAGATAGCAGAAATGAGTCGAATACCTTATGCTTCGGCTGTAGGATCGATCATGTATGCTATGACGTGTACTCGACCTGATGTAGCCTTTACCCTGAGCATGGTTAGCAGGTATCAGGCGAACCCTGGCAAAGCACACTGGACTGCGGTAAAGAATATCCTCAAGTACCTACGGAGGACTAAGGACTGGGTCCTTACCCTCGGTGGGAGTGATGACTTGAGAGTTGTAGGGTATAGTGATGCTAGTTTCCAGACTGATAGGGATAATTTCCGCTCTCAGTCGGGCTGGGTCTTTACCCTAAATGGAGGAGCAATTTCTTGGAAGAGTTCCAAGCAAGAGACAGTGGCTGATTCAACTTGTGAATCAGAGTATATTGCAGCTAGCGAGGCGGCAAAGGAGGCGATATGGCTGAAGAACTTCATTGGAGACCTTGGAGTTGTACCAGCTATTAACGAGCCAATGGAAATTTTCTGTGAGAGTGAAAGTGCTGTTGCCTTAGCCAAGGAACCAAGGGATCACGGGAGATCCAGACACATCGACAGAAAATACCATTTTATCAGACATCGAATAGAAGAAGGACTCCTCGTGGCAAAGAGGGTATCATCGGATGAGAACCCAACAGATCCCCTCACGAAGGCACTGACTCGGGTTAAGCATCTCTAGCATGCTCGGAGCATAGGGCTGAAGGATGATATTAGATTTAGTAGTTAGATAACCTTGAAATTTGTAAAGTGTAATTGACATTAGATGATGAATAAAAGGTATTTTATTTATGAGTAAAGTGTAGCTATCTCTTGTCGATCGTTTACTATATTTCTTTTGCATGTTTTGACTTCCAGAAGAATTTTGTTTGGTATAACATATGATTCAAACCTCCACAGTCGGTCATATGTCGGAAGTAGGTATGAATCAAGATTGTCATGATTGGTTGCAGAGGTCTAAGTTGTTGGACAAGGCTACAACAATCATGAGTGCTCCTAAGTTCTGAACATTGGACTCAACCCACGCTCACTGGAATCACTTCATGGAATTTATCTCGAGTGATCGTGAGACGGTAATATCATATAAGTCTTCAAACCTAGAGATATGATTTGTTACTTACGAGTTGGTTATGCATTGATTGTACGAAAACACATTGGTAACTCGATGTTATAAAACGTGCCTTTGTGTATAATTCAATGAGTGGTAGAACAAACATATGATTCGAAGTTTATTTGTTCCTTCTTGGATTAGAAGCTGATATCTGGGCCCCTCGATGATTTTGTTTTGACCTATGTACCGGGCCCGGTCAGAACTAAGTTGATGTGTTCAATTAAGTTCTTTGTCAAACAAATCGGAAATCGGGAAACAAACTGCTGGACAATAGGTAAGACATTGTTCCATGTATTTGTCCGGCTGATATCTAGAACAGAGGATTATATGATCACTTATCTTAAATGGCGTATCAACATCTTCTCAGTTCCGAGAGACCTTGAAAGAGCTACGATTGCCGGTCGGTTCCTGAAGTACTGAAGTTATAGTTATTAGACTTATCCAAGTGGGAGACTGTTGGATAAGGTGTCTAAGTCCATAACTATTTCGGGTCAGTACTTGACCCGACCCGGCATGGTCCATTTGGGTTGCGTGGCACCATGCAATTGGATAGACTAAATGAGAGAAATAACACTTGGAGATTATTAATGTATTATAAGTTATAATATATTAATAATATTATTTGATTAGTTTGATCAAAGAATTAATTTGGAATTAATTAAGTGATCAAAGATAACTAATTAAATATATGGGTTGATTATGTAAATCATTCATATCTTGTATATAGTGGGCTAAGAGGCTCCATGGACTATCAAGTTGGGTTCCACCCAATTGATGCTCCATGGATGCTCCATGGGAGTTACAAACCCATGGGTCATGGAAATGAAGAGTCATGACACATTAGGGTTTACATGGTGTAACCCTAAATGTGTCAACACTATATAAGAGTCCCATTCTCCACCAAAATCGGCTACACAATAAGAACCTAGAGGGCGAAGCCGGTTTCAAGAAGTGTGTATTCTCTCAAAAGTCTTTCCAAGAGCATTTGGTGTTGTGTGAAGCATTTGAGGCATCACACTTAGGGTGCTAGGCTCATAAGGTTTCAAGGAACATAAGCAACAACAAGGTAAGTTATTCTATCTTTCATTCAAGTTAAAATTGTTCCCCATGTATGCTAGATAGGAATATAACCTTGGAATTCAACTTTGCATGATAATTAGACAAACATAGATCGAAGGTTATTAGGGTTGCATGTACATTTAGGAAGTGTTAGAATGCTAAAAAACTCATCATCTTCATGCATGGATGTCCTTTGAACAATTGTGAGGTGTCACTCACAAAGTCAACTCTCCTCTTCTTTTGGGCTTGGGCCGAGAATGGGGAGGGTGAGAGGAGGTTTTTGGGCTTTTTGCCCTTAAGCCCATGTTATAGCTAGGTTGGATGATTTTTGGCCCTAAAAAATATAAATATGATTTTTATGACCTATTGGGTTAGATTAGGTTAATTATAGTCCAAAATGGTTCGTATAATTAATCTATCTCATTCTAGACCCAATATGGCCCAAAATATTGAATTAAATGGAAGTGGATCCAATTAGATCCCATTTAAGAGTTCTAAGCCCAAGATAGCCAAATTGGAAGCTTATTGGTCCATTGGGCCCAATAAGGAAGTCCTAGTCCAAAATGGACTTAAACAAGAACTTCTAGGGTTTCCAATTGCTTAATGACTATTTGAATTTCTTGCATGGGGTGTTTGATTGAAATTTTGCTGACATAGAGTATGCATCATACATGCTCTTATGCTTTTGATTCATAAATTGGTTTAAGTGTTGTTTACAAGGCACAAAAAAAATTCCTAATTGTGACACGCACGAGCCTAGTTATCATATAATGAACATATATATAACTAATTAGCCAAATTATAACTAATACAATAAGTTGGGAAAGTCTAGAACATGAATACACTTTGCTTAAAGTGTTAATGATCACAAGGATTGCATCCAAGTGTTAGCAAAGCAAATCTAGGGTGTTTAGGGTTCAAGGGTAAACTCTCTTGGAGTTTACGGTTTTGGTGGTCATGGCTCAAAGAGTTTACGGCAGTAAACTCTAGAGTTTACGGTCGTAAACTCTAGTCCTAATGACTAGGTGTTGTTTGGTGGTTTAGCAAGCCTTTTGAAGCAATTCTACTAAGTGGTTTGGCCTTTGGAAGGGACTCGGGCAACAAAACACCTCCTTTGAGGAGTTTACGGCCTCATGGCATTTTCGTTTGGGTTTACTAATGTAAACCCTTATGGAGAAGGGTAAGGCCATGTTTTCAAGTCCCTAACACAATTAGGTAAGTGTATGTGCTAGTTTCTAAGCCTAAGGAAGGAAAATGACCAACTTAAACCCACTTTAGGGTGTTTACGGTTTTGGGAGATCCCCAAACCGTAAACACCTATGATTGTTGGTTTTTGATGTTTTTCAAGGTTTATACACAATAAGGAAAGGTTTAAAAATGTCAAGGATGGCTTATACATCAACTAGGACTTAGATTTAAGGCTTAGACACACTTTGGTGTCATTTATGGTGGTTACGGTCCAAGCATCTCCTTGGACCGTAAACACCTATATCTTTGTGTTCTTGACAAATTTCCTTGATATTCAAATGTAATACTAGCTTAAAATCACTCAAGGATGAAAACACTTACTATTAGAAAGCTTGATTTGAGCTAAAATGCTAAAAACACTTAGTGTGTGTTCTTGGTGTTTTGGAAATCTAGTCAAAATACAAATATGGTTGGATGATTAGATGTATAAACACTAGATTAAGTGTTTTACTAACTTATAAAGGTTAGAACACTTACGAGATTGAAGATTTGGAATTAAATCTTGGATGGTATTTGAGAGAATATTTGGAGTTTACTCTTTTGATATTTAGGGAGTAAACACAAATGACCTACTTCATGGGGAGTAAACTCATACATAGGTATGAGTTTACGGTTTTGAGTGATTTCTCAACCCAAAATATAAAAGTTTGGTCGGGAGATTCTAATATGCGAAGTGTTTGCGGTTTTAAAATTCAAAACCCGAGACGGCACTTTCTTTCACCCGTTCGTTTAAAAATAATAATAAAATAATCAAACGAACTTTATATTTCCTAAAAATAAGGAATAATCACATTAACTTATGACACGAAGTTGTTGACTTTTAGGGTTTGACTGAATGGAAATTTCGGGTTGTCACAGGAGCCCATGACATTCCAAGTGTGTAACGTCGTGATTTTTACTCCATTTTTTTAAAACTTTAACAATCCTTAAAATGAAAAATGCAATAGAAGATTTTATTTATTATTATTATTTTTCAACCATTCCAAAAAAACCACGCGATACCATTTTCATAAACCAACATTCAACCGTTTAATTGTTGCAAAAAGGGGTTCAAAGGAAAATAAAAACCAAACATGCTCAAGTGGCATCTTCATTAAAACTAACTACCCAAAAGGAACCCAGCCTCACCAAGCCATGCTCCTAAGCTACCTGTACCAATCAAAAGGCATTCAACAAAGAAACAAGTGTCAGCAACCGCCTCGTGAGCCGACAAGTTGTACACAACCAAAAAAGAAACACACAATTCCCATAAGGGTCATCCATGCAAATCGTGATAATAACATAGTCAAGAAAAACAAATAACATGATATCCTAATTTATTTCAATCATATAGTTTTCAACTTAACTCAACCGATTATTACATATAATTTGATTCACCGTTTATTATATGTAATTTTTTATTCAACCGATTAACTACTTTGGGGTTTCTTAGGTACAGTCTACCCGACAACTTAACCCCGTTCACTACTCGTGTGCTCAACCAGTTTAGTGCTCTAAGTGGCTCATGACTTCCACCCGAATTCACCAACTCCAAGACTTCCACTTTCGCTACTTCGACTTGCAAAGTACAAACGGTGTCAATTCTACCGATACACCTCCTGATTTCCACGTGATGTTTGATCCAGCCATACCATAAAGCCAACACCACTCCAGTTCCCGTACACCGAGGTGCACACGAACCACGTGTCACACGACCATCTAGAAAAGTTCGTGTAACTAATCACTGTTATGGTTTAAGCTCTTTCAACCCATTAGACTTGCAAGGTTCTACCCATGTCACCGTTATACCCTGCAAAAGCATGCATACACTAAAATAATCATGTTACTCATACAACTTAAACGACAATTATCATGTAATGAAGTTCATTAAGTTGTCACCATACTTTAGCATATAACTACCAATTCATGAAACATCATATCCGTATGCAATTTACAACTATCACATAACATGAATATCACCATATCAACCGATACCAAGGAATAACCATACGTAAGATGCAAACAAGATATTTTCAATGATTATCACAAGCATTTTTAAAAATCTAGCATGAATCATAATTTGCATCAGCAATCCACCTATGAGATGTGGTTTTCGGTTATGCACTAAAGTCAACAAAAATTGTCGACTCACCTAATGATTGAAGCGAGTTCTCCTTTTTAATTCAAGCCTTGACCCTTCTTGAAGTTTTCAAGTTTTTACCTAATAATCACACATACCAAGAAATCATCAAAATGGGGTCCAAGTTTCATTAACACCTTTAATTTCTTAATGTGTTACATAATTTTTTAAGTTTCAAAGCTTGACCACTGTTCAGTGTTTTGGCCACAAAACAGAATCTATAACTCTGATTGACCTGAATCCGGACTTTCTGAAAACTAGACTCGATTTCCTACATTGTATCCAGAGAAGGGCACCGGCCAATGCTACTTAGATTATGATAGGCCCCCAATCAGTCAAGTTTACACTCGTAAGAAAAAGAAGCCCATGGGTGGCAGCCCGGTGAGGCTGGTCCAGTTCAGTGAATTGTAGGGGACAGACCAAGGATAATATGGTCTTTAGGAGGTCTTTTTGCTACAGCTGTTTCGTGGGAGACATCCTTAGTGGGAGTGGAATGTTCTTTTTCTTTTCATGGCTTCTATTTGTCCTTTTTGACCTTTCTTTCCAGTATTTATAGGGAGTATTGTTTTCCGTTTGGGTAGGCAGAAATTTGTAATTGCTTAGGCAACTTGGAGAGCACTCACCTCTCGGAAGTGAGATTATCCCTAATTCTATGAAAAACATCAGTTTAATCCAAATTCCATTGTTATTCTTAAATACAAAGTTATAAGAACAGCAGGAAAGAGCTTATCAAGTGGTATCTGAGCAATTTCCAATGGGAGGAGCACCAAAGGAAGCAGTGGATGTCAAGAAGGTGGAGGAACAAGTAGGGGTGATTCAAATCCAGCTCCTATCTCATGGAGTGGATATTCAGGAGCTGAAGCATAGAATGGACGAAATCCTCCATGGCCAGGATGAGATAAGAGACAACATAAACAAGTTGCTGGAACGCAATGGAAACCCAGGTACACCAAACTCTGGTCTTGTTACACCTTCTAATGAACCCACGAACAAGAATAAAGGGCCAGAGGGGTCTGGAACGGGGGGCTCCGGCCACGGGGGTTCTGGCCAAAGTCATGGAGGGCTTAACGCCGGTGGTTCCCAAATCGTTTTTTGGGTCAATGCCTCCAACTGAGACAGGAAGGGGAAAATATGAATATCGTCATCGGAAGATCGATATGTTGGGTTTGGATGGTTCTGATCCAGCTGTGTGGATATTGCAAGCAGAGCGATACTTTGCATTCTATCAGCTGAATAATGGGGAGAAACTCGAAGCGGCAATCCTTGCTCTCAGCGGCGACGCCCTAGCCTGGTATCGGTGGTCTCTCAATCAACAAGCAGTGGTTACATTGGGAGCAAATGAAAACCCTATCCTTAAGAAATTTCGACCAATTTTGGGAGGCAACATCTACGAACAGTGGAACTCGTTGGTACAAACGACCACCACCGCCGATTACATATGTCGGTACATTGAATTAGCGGCTCCTCTTGAAGGGGTCTCCACCAACGTCGCTATCGCATGATTTTTAAAGGGCCTGAAGCCAAAAATCCACGATGAACTACACATGTGGGCTCCTTAAGACTTGGGTCAAGCGATGGATCTGGCCCATCAAGCAAAACAACGGCTCTAAAATCTCAAGACCAGCATAATCGGATCTATTGGAGCTTGTAAGCCCATACCTGGGAAATCCACGACTTCAGGTACCTTCCCCACTTCCATTGCGAACAACTCAAACCCGTTTAGGGCAGCAGAACAAATACAACAACTCACTAAATGGCAAATCCAAGAGTGGCGAGCCAAGGGACTGTGTTACAAATGTAATGAGAAATGGAACAAAGGCCATCATTGCAAAACACAAATTAACGTCATCCTGATTGAAGAATCAAAAGAAATAGAAGAAGAAGGAAACATAGTTCAAGAACCAAGAGAAGTCGATGTTGCTACTATATATTCAAAGGAAGTTGACGATTTGGTGAAGGTTTCCCTCAATTCGGTAGCGGGGCTCTCCTCTCCAAAGACAATGAAGTTAAGAAGTCAAATAATGGGTCAACCGGTGGTGGCTTTGATTGACCCTGGGGCTACCCACAACTTTATCTCCTTAAGTTTGGTAGAAGACCTAGGAATTCCTATAAAAGAGATGGAACCTATGGGGTCAGTATGGGAACATGGGACTGTGAGGAAGGTCAGGGCATCTGCAAAGGGGTACTCCTATAGCTCCAAGAAGTCGACATAGTGGAGGAGTTCCTTCCTCTTAGATTGGGATGCTCTGATGTGATATTGGCAATGAAGTGGTTAGAAACACTTGGAACCACCCAGACAAATTGGAAGGAACAGTCAATGACATTTGAAGTAGTGGAGAATCCGATTTGTCTAAGGGGGGGACCGTTCTCTCGGGAAATCGCTCATCTCCTTAAAAGCCATGGCAAGGGAGTTAAGGAGAAAGGAACCTGGGATATGGATTGAATTGAGTAATGCCGAGTTGAAGCATACGAGCACGCACCCAATTCCTAAGCTCTTGATGGGGGTCTTAGATCGATTACAGGGGATATTCAGCGAACCTAAGGGGCTTCCACCAAACAGATCCATCGAACACCAAACCGAGTTTAGAGATGGAACTTTACTAGTTAGCGTGAGGCCCTACCGGTATCCACATTTTTAGAAAAACGAAATCGAAAAGATAATACAGGAAATGCCCCGGGCAGAAATAATTTAGACCAACACAAGCCCTTACTCAAGCCCAGTTATCCTTGTCAAAAAGAAAGACAGGTCATGGAGGTTCTGTGTGGACTATCATGCATTGAACCGGGCCACCATACCTGATAAGTTCCCAATTACGGTGACAGATGAGCTCCTGGGTGAGTTGCATCGGTCCTCTGTCTTCAGCAAGTTAGACCTTCGATCCGGGTATCACCACATTCGAGTCTGTGCAACCGATGTGCACAAAACCGCTTTTAGAATGCACGACGGGCATTACGAGTTCAAGGTAATGCCCTTTGGCCTTACTAACGCTCCAGCGACCTTCTAGGCTTTAATGAATGATATTTTTCGTCCACTCTTGCCAAAATTCATACTAGTATTCTTCGATGATATACTAGTTTACAGTCCCAATGATGAATTACATAAGCAGCATTTAACAGCTACCTTCGAAAAACTGGAAGAACATCAGTTATTCTTGAATCTCAAAAAATGTGAGTTTGGAAAATCAAAGCTCTCCTATTTGGGCCATGTTATTTCTAGTGAAGGGGTATCAGTAGAAAACTCAAAGATTGAAGCGATGATGGATTGGCCTACCCCCAAGAACATAAAGGAATTAAGGGGCTTCCTTGAACTCACGGGGTATTATCGGAAATTCATCTGAAATTACGCCCAAATTGCGATTCCCCTGACAGAACAACTGAAGAAAGATCGGTTCGGGTGGGGAAAAGAAGCAGAACAAGCTTTTCAGAACCTTAAAACAGCTATGACAACCTTACTGGTCCTAGCCATGCCCGATTTCCAACAAACATTTGTTGTCGAGACGGATGCCTCGGGGTTCGGGTTAGGGGCGATGCTATCAGAAAGCGATCGACCGGTGGCCTACTACAGCTTCACATTAGGGGTGAGGGCACGGGAGAAATCCATCTACGAAAAAGAACTCATGGCCATTGTAAAAGCAGTCACGAAATGGCGACCCTACCTGTTTGGGCGAAGGTTTGTGGTATGAACAGACCAGAAAAGTCTGAAATACATCCTAGAGCAACGGGTAATTGGAAATGATTACTAAAGATGGGTAACCAAGCTAATGGGATTCAATTCTAAGGTTCAATACCGCACCGGAGCTAGTAACCGAGTAGCTGATGCCCTGTCCCGGTGAGATACCACCATCGTTTGCAACTCCGTGAGCATGACTCTATAGGGAAGTTGGGACAAATTAAAAAAAGAATTAAACCAGGTTGTTTTTGTGCAAAAGGTAAAACAAGACTTGGAAGCCAACCCCCAAACCCACAAAGGCTTTGGAGTTTTCATGGGAATCTATTATATAAGGGACGGTTGGTGATTCCCGCCTCTTCCCCACTGATTCCGGACATTATCTCGATGTTTCATGACTCACCTATCAGAGGTCACTCGGGAATCAAGAAGACCTTCTAGCGGGCAGCAGCGGAAGTATATTGGGTTGGTATGTGTGAGTCTATATCTGAGTTTGTCCAAAAGTGCACCATTTTCCAGCAACATAAAGCCCTCACTTCGTCCCATACTGGGTTGCTGCAACCCATCACAATTCCGGAGCAAGTTTGGGATGAAATAACTATGGATTTCGTGGAGGGGATACCCAAGTCAGGAGGGTTGGGTACCATATGGGTCGTAGTGGATCGCCTTAGCAAGTATAGTCACTTCATACCTCTGAAACACCCCTTTTCAGCAGCAACTGTCACAAGCAAATTCATGACAGAGGTGCTAAATTACATGGGATGCCCTTGTCCATCATTAGCGATAGGGACACAATATTCCTAAGCCAATTCTGGACGGAGCTCTTTAAACTACATGGGGTAGACTTGAAACGCAGCACGACCTATCACCCTCAATCGGATGGCCAATTTGAAGTGGTGAATCGTTGTCTTGAGACCTATCTTCGTTGCGTTTGCTTGAAAGACCAAAGAAATGGGCCAAATGGTTGTATTGGGCCGAGTACTGGTACAACAGCTCCTACCATTCGGCTACAGGTACTACACCTTTGAAAGCCCTCGACAGACGAGACCCTCCACCCCTGATCAGATATGAAAGTCAGCAGACTCCAATGGATGATCTCGACCAGCTGCGGGAAGATTGTGACATTGCCCTTGATGACCTCAAGATGAATCTCATCCGGGCCCAGCAGAGGATGCAAGTACATGCTAACAGGAAAATAAAGGATGTGGTGTACTTGAAGCTACGCCTGTATAGGCAACAAAGTTTGGCTCGTAAGAGATCGAAAAAGTTGTCGCCCCATTACTACGGACCTTTTCAGATTCAGCAAAAAATTGGGAAAGTCGCTTATAAGCTCGAATTACCCCCACCACTAGTATTCATCCTACGTTTCATGTTTCACAACTCAAGGCTGCTATAGGAGCTCCAACACAAGCTAGGGAAATTCCACCTCAGCTCAACGGGGACTTAGAGCTGGTGACTCAACTAGAAGAGTTGCGAGGGGTTCGATACAAGAAGAATGGAGGGGCTGCAGATAAAGAAGTCTTAAGTGGGAAGCGCTAACCGAAATGGAAGCGATATGGGAAGATTACTCCAAGGTGAATTTGCAGTTTCCAGGTTTTAACCTTGAGGACAAGGTTGAAGTTTGGTCCTTCGGTGTTGATAGGCCCCCAATCCGACAAGTTTACACTAGTAAGAAGAACAAGAAGCCCATGGGTGGCAGCCCAGTGAGGTTGGTTCAGTCCAGTGAATTGCAGGGGACAGGCCAACGGTAATTTGGTCTTTAGGAGCTCTTTTTGCTGCAGGTGTTTCGTGGGAGACATCCTTAGTGGGAGTGGAATGTTCTTTTTCTTTTCATGGCTACTATTTGTCCTTTTTGTCCTTTCATTCCAGTATTTATAGGGAGTATTGTTTTCCGTTTGGGTAGGCAGAAATTTGTAATTCTTTAGGCAACTTGGAGAGCACTCGCCTCTCGAAAGTGAGATTATCCCTAATTCTATGAAAAACACCAGTTCAATCCAAATTACATTTTTATTCTTAAATACAAAATTATAAGAACAACAGGAAAGAGCTTATCAGATTAGCAACTACATCCCTTGCAAGATAGGGCAAAGTTGCTGTGCAGATTTCCAATAATTGCCAAAAACCACCATATGATTTATGACTTGGACAAAAGATTAAAGAAACACGAATTAGCACACCAAAAGCTTGAATGAAGGTATTAAGACATAAATTAAGTGGTTTATGAAAAGACCAAGAATTGACTAAAAGGTGATTGAAAGTAAGATGCCGTAATGCATCAACACCAAATGTCCACAAACACCAATAAAGACTTCTTTTAGTTCAAACCAAGATACATATAGGGATGAACTTTTAGGGAACTTTATACACATATTTTGTGGTTTTTCAAGTTTGTTGTTTCAGCCTCCAAGTCATGGTTTTGAAGACCAAAAATACAAACAATACTACCAAAAGTTGTGGACTTTCAAGCTATATTTTTGACAATCTTGGTTTGTCGAAACAATAACATAATTATCTACATATCACAGACTCTAGGGGCTGTTTTGAGGGTCTTAAGGAATGCCCAAAGCATGACTTCAATGTATGAAATCAACCACATGGATTTGAGATAAAAGGGAGGGGAACATTTTTTTTACTTTAACATTCCATTTATCATTTGAGTACCAACACCAACTTGTGAGAGAGTGTTTGATGTGATTTTCACAGCCACAATTGATCCAGAAACACACTCTAAGTGACTAGAAACTGATCCAACATAAGTTCTAGAGTGTACAATAGAAAGATAAGATTAATTGCATCAATTGGAAGGCAATTTAAACTCACGATACCATCAAAATTCTAGGAATTAGAGTTTGATCAAGTAAGAATGATACCAGTGGAGTATGTTTGATTCCTAGCCTCAATTGAAGTTACCACGACGAACCTTCCTCCTGTCGATCCACTACCACCAAAATCGAAGATCCCTTCTTCTTTTCTCCAAGTCGATGCTCCAACCCCAAGGAACATTCGACCTCTACCTTGCTCGATTCCACGCCCGTAGCCCTCGATTTCTATTTTTTCTCTTTTTTGTCGACGACCAACAACTAGTGAAGGCAGGGTATGGTTTTGCTTCTTAACTCGCACAAGTGGGGAAACGGATGAGGAACTAGAATCGATTCGATCCCCTAAGGGGTTATACCCGATTTTCACTTCCTAGCCCTTAAAATTTCGATTTCTAGTACCTTTCAACCCTAACCCTAAGAGAGTTGACGATACAAGTTTTATTTTTATGACACTTAAACCCCTCAACTTGATTTACATCATTCCATGAGTTTTAATCACGTAATTAAATTATCTTACCCTAAATTGTTATTATATCTTTTTTTTTCACCAAATATTATTTAATTTAATTTTCCTTTAGAATGAAAGAATAAATTGGATAATGGAACTAATCTTACTAATGATGAAATTTTGGGTTGTTACAAAGTGAAGACCATGGAGGGAGTCTGGCAACTTTCTATACTTATGTTGATGTTAGGTCATAAATTATGGTTTATACTTTGCTTTTCATAAGCTATTAAAGTTCTCGGTTTAGGACCGAAAACACCATGTTTTGGTGTTGTTTGGATAGAAACCACATGTGATTTTAGTGAAGCTTTTGGGTTTTGGGTTGGGCCTTTGTTATTTAGGTCTAGGTACATATAGCTTATTATTAGGCGTGTAAAGGTGTGGATGTGTGAGTGTGAGACGTCTTTAGGTGTTTCCATAAGCTAAGGACATGTTCTGGAGAGAAAACAGAGAGTAAACCAAGTGTAATATGAATCTTATGTACTAGACTATCATTGAATATAGTGTGCATCGAAGATTCATCTGGTGTTCTTTTTCCATATCATGTTTTGCATTAATCTGTAACATCCATAAAATTCAAGCCAATTTAAAACTTTTTTAGAATATTTAAAACCATTAAGTCATTACAGTTTGTTTTCAAAATAGTTTAATCATCAGAGTTTCCCAGAACCGAATCATAAAACATGAGGAGGTGCACGATCACGCCTTCGCCTTCCCGCGATAATCAGAATTACCTGAAACAATGATCGATAAATGTAAGCTTAATGGCTTAGTGAGTTACCCCCAAGATACAAGCGCCATACAGATATAACCATATCATATAAACAAACAGCAAACAACATGCACAATGAGCCATCAGTCTGACTGGACCGAATCCCGGTCCTCAGTCTATCTGGACCGCTCTCGGAGACCTCATGTGGCAACCGTGAATTCTGGCGAAGTCAAAGTCAAACAAAGTCAACAACTCAAACCGGTCAACTCAACTAAGCCTTGTATACTAGGGTTTACGTTATGTATTTACCGTACAACTCACTATTTTAATAAGAAATCATCACTTGGAAAGTTTGTATTTTTAGATTTTTGTAAACCTAATCGGGGTAAGTGAGGTAACAAAACGATAAAACACCATTGCATACGCATCGAGGGTGTGTAAGATCCTTAAACATGGCTTAACGGGGTTCACGGACCTTGCGTTACGAAGCCAAACACTCAAAAAGGCCCCAAAAGAATCCTCTCCCAATCTCTTTCACTCTATCTCTCTCTATTAAAAATCTCTCCCAAATCTCTCTCAAAAGTTTCTTTAACTTTTTGTAATCATTCGGGTCATCCCGACCCTTAACCGAGTCAAATATCGCTTGAAACGGGGTAAAAACGGGTAAAATAGCCTTAAGGACCCGAAACCCACTCTTTAGGGGCGAACACTCTTAGGGCCGAAGGTCCCCTATTAGGACCGAACCTACTGAGAACCAAAGCCTCAGAACTGAACCCGAAGCCCCATTGATCCGAACCCGAACCTTCTCCCTTCGGACCGAACCTCATTTTGCCTTCGGTCCATTTCGCCTCCATGCACTCTTGGTTCATTTTAGTTCTAGCCACACAACCAAAGTTCGGTTCCACCCTATAAGGACCAAACCCTCGCACCTTCGGTCCCCTATGCGAGAAGCCTCGCAGATTCAGCCTTTCTTCATGGTTTTCGACTAGTTTTGCGTTTTAAGCCCGTTTTTTGATTTTTTTAACGTGGGATTTTCACCCAAAATCATATTTTAACATATAGAACCCCTTATTCCATAACTAATCATGTTTTTTGGGTGTAATCCTTATCCAAAAAGAGTGGGTGGGATATTATTGGTGGAGTGTTGACTTTGCTTTAGTGTATGACACAAGCAACCACCCCATGCCCACTCCATGACCAAACCTTGTCCTTCCACCATACCTAGTCACTTCCATCTTCCTCCCCATCATTTTTCTTCCAGCCATACACTTAATCAAAAGCTAGAATCATCATCTATTCTCTCTCATTTCTCTCATTTTTCCTCCAAAAGACAAACACCTTTCTCTCTCAATTCTCTCTCTAAATTTCAAGATTCAAGGCTATTCTCCAAGCTTTTCTTCTACTTTTGGTAAGTATTATCATCCTCCATATGATTATTTCACTTCCTTCTACTCAAATCATAAATATCTTACACAAACATCATCACATTCATGTGAGATCTTTGAATCTTCAAGGCATCTTCTAAGTGTTCTTGAGTAGAACACTTCTTTTATTCAACATCCATCCACTAAGAACACACAAGGTGAGTTCATACCCGTATATTTTAACGTTTTCTTAAGTTTTATGGGGGGGGGGGGGGGGGAGGGGGGAATACAAGTTAAAACATCAACAACACAACTAAATTCTCCCAACAGTTTTCATCAGAAAAGTTGGACTCCATTCACGAACTGTTTTGGGCAACATAAGCATTTTAGTTTTCAAAACTGCATTAGTTGCAAATATTTCAGGTTCATACCTTTAAAATGACAACTTTCATATCTCCATATGATTTTTCTACAATTTATGGTAATTTTTACAAAACTGTCTATCATTTCAAGAACAAATCCGGACCAGTCTGTGATTATGGACATTTTCACACAAGTTGGAGGTCACTAAAAATCATAATAAAATTTATTAACAAACTAGACTCATTTTCCAAACTCTCAGAATTTACAGATTTGGATTTGGACCTTTGAAGATTTTTCTATAAATTTCTAAGAACAGTATTAGAAATGCTAACACTAGAAAAATGTTATCAATTTCATTTACATCTTGTAAGTTGTTGAGCAAGGTGTGTATCATTATGAAATTATATGTTATTATATCATATGTCATTTTGTCTTGGTATTTAGACATTATATCTGAAAAAAATGGATTTTACTATATTAAATATGGTAAATAATAAATAGTTATAAACAATGTTTACGTCCATTTCATACAAACATTTCGTAAACTATGACAAGTATAGTTTATGTACACTATGTCACACCCCCAAACCAGAACGGTGGAAACGATCAGGGGCGGAGGACGTCATATTCAGTATCATAACAGTTCATAGTAAGGAAAGTACACACCACCATATACATATATAAAGGTTTCAAAATGTTTACATAATTGTATTTGTTACGTGTTCAAAAGATAAATACATAAACATCTTTCAAAAGAAGTAATTAACGTCAGAGCGTTAATCCCCAAAAGTTGATTTCCAAACCTGCTTAGTGGTTCCCTGAGAATACAATTTATTTCCAAGAAAAAGTGTCAACAATTAAGTTGGTGAGTTCATAAGCGGTTTTGAGAAAATGTATGCCATTCCAAAGTTCATGCGTTTTCCAAGAAAATCACTTATTTTCTTATAAAAGTATGAAATGCATATGAATGTTCGTGTTGTGAATTGTAAATAGTTGCACCAGGAAAATCCCTTATTTTCCTATTAGTTGATTGTTTTAGATACAGGAAAATCCCTTATTTTCCTAAAGTAACATGTAGTCTCTAATGTCCAAGACCGAAAATCTCAAGCAACTGACATGCTTAAAGGTTGACGCATAGTTTTATATAATAAAGCTATAAGAAAATCGCACATGTTAGATGAAGAATAGTTTTAATTGCTATTCATTCATAAGATCAGAATACTATAATAATTGTCTATCGGGTGAGTTTTATAACCATACTAAACATAATATGCCTGTGGCGACGGTCTTCAGGCGTCGAAACGTTTATGACAAACTCTCACCCACAGGACTGTAACTAACAGTCAGGGCGCGGGATCATGACTTCCCGTATAGATCTATACACATTTGACACGCTCTCCAAACGGGAGACTTTGGTTATGATAGACAGGACTTTAGGTACTACCTTTTAACAAAAAGGTAGCATTTGAAGATATAATCATCTCACGGATTCTCAACTAAGTTTGTATTAAAGTAATAGTTTAGTATGCAATGTTTATCCTCTTTCATAATGTTTGACAAAGCATAAATCATAAGTTCTTTGAATGCATAAAAAGATTTAACAAGAATGGTTACCCTTGATATGTTGTAGTATGAAAACGTATAAATAAAACATATTTCTATTTATAAAACATATTGTATCCCAAGAGGGTAAAGTTGTGTTGTGAGGTGTTTTGCATGATAACAACTCCAGATGATACTTAACACAACAATATCAAAAGTATAGCAAAAGATCAATGTTTCACACGATTTTAGCCGTGTGTTTACTTGTATTCCCCCCTTAAAAGTGTTTAAAAGTAGTTAACACGTATTTTAAAGTGTGTTTGTAGGGGTATGAACTCGCTTGATTGAAGTGGTTGTTTTGAAGTAGTCGAGAGAATAATCGAGCAAAACTTCGACTAGAGAGAGTTGAAATCTCGGGATCCTCGGGGATCTCGGGAGTGTAGAACTTCCTTCAAAACTCGAGTATGAAAAAACCGGGGCTTCAGGATGTCTTATCGAGGTAATCACGCAGAGTAACATCACTTAGATGGAAAGAAATGAGAACCAAACCCGGCACCCTTAAGCTTCTATTTATAGGGGCTGATTTGGGGTCTCACGTCATGAGTTTGGGTTGCTCACGTCGTGAGGCTTAGTCATCATGATCCTCTTTGACGAGTTGACAAAGCTGACACACTGGAACCCATCAATCACGAGCTCACGTTGTGAGCATGGTCCCTCATGTCGTGAGGCTGAGTCAGCCTCGGATTTTGTGTCCCAAACTTGTAAAATCCGTAACTTTTGCGTACGAGCTCCGATTTCGACATTCTTTATATGAACGTGTAGGTGTGAAAAGGCTCTACAACTCTCATTTAGACTCCGTCGGCTAATTTTGAATTTATTTTTTTTATATTATTTTTAATAGGCCGGGCCTGGAAAAGTCTGTTTAAATCCCATAACTCCTTCATCTGTTGTCCATTTTCGTCAGACATTTTACTGTTGTACTCCTATTGTCGGGGTCTTCAACTTTTGCTTAGGTTGTGTTGGCTAAAGACTGCTCGATCTCTATTTCGAGTTATTAGTTGTCTACTGCTAAGTCAGAAACTTCGAAAAATCATAACTTCCTCATACTAAGTCAGATTGGGGTGTTCTTTTTATGTATGCTCGCGGTTTAAAGATATTTACAACTTTCATTTAGATGCCTAAGGCTAAAAAGTATTTTATTGAAATTTCTCGTTTTATGCTTAACAGTGCTTTACCGGTAGTGTTACGAATCTTTTATTGGTCATAACTCCTTCGTTATAACTCAGATTTTAGCGTCGCTCATATTTTTGGAAACCTTATCACGATATCTACAACATAGTGTACCCAAACAGAGATTTTTGAACATTTCATTTTCGATGATATTCTTATTACTTTACAAAGAGGTTACAAGACTCAACTTTTAGTCATTATATTGACCTGACATAACGGGTTGTTACATCATCCCCCCGTTAGAGGGAATTTGGTCACGAAATTAATTACAAAATAAAAGTTTATGGACTAGGGAAGAGATGCGGATACTTCTGTTGCATCTGGTCTTCTCGCTCCCATGTCAATTCAGGTCCCCGCTTAGCATTCTAGGGGACCTTCACTATTGGTATGCGACTATGTTTAGTTCGTTTGATTTCCCTATCCATGACTTCGACGGGTTCTTCCACAAAGTTAAGATTTTCGTTAAGTTCGATTTAGTCTAGTGGAATCACAAGAGTTTTGTCGGACAAACACTTTTTCAGGTTAGATACGTAAAACACTGGATGTACTTTGTTAAGCTCAATCGGAAGTTGAAGTCTATAAGCCATTGGACCAATCGTTGAAGTAATTTCGAAGGGTCCAATGTACCTTGGATTTAGTTTTCCACGCTTCCCAAAGTGTATCATTCCCTTCCAGGGTGAGACCTTCAGTAGAACACGGTCACCAACCTGAAGTTCCAAGGGTTTTCGTGTTTTGTCGGCATAGCTCTTTTTCCTATCCCTCGAGGCTTTCAGACGTTCTCAAATTTGAACGAACCTTTCAGTTGTTTCTCTAATGATATTCAAACCAGTGAGAGTACTTTCAGGTACTAGACCTTTTTGCCAATTGCATGTCGCCTACTTCCGCCCAGCACAGAGGTGATCCACTCTTACGACAGTAAAGGACTTCAAATGGAGAAGTCTTGATACTAGTATGATAATTGTTGTTATAAGAGAGCTCGACTAATTGTATGTGAGCATCCCACGCTTTATTAAAGTCAATTATACATGCTCACAACATGTCTTCTAGGGTTTGGATCGTTCTCTCACTCTGTCCGTCATTTTGTGGGTGATAGGCTGTAATCATATCCAACCTTGTTCCCATGGATTTTTGCAACGATTGCCAGAATCTGGAAGTGAATCTACCGTCTCTGTCCGAGATGGTAGACATCGACACTCCATAAAGTCTCACAATCTCTTGGATGTAGGTTCTCGTTAGCTTTTCCATCTTATCAGGTTTCCTTGATTGGTAAGAAATGAGCAGACTTGGTTAGTCTGTCGACGATCACCCAAATGATGTCGTGACCACCCTGAGTCTTAGGTAGTTTTGTTATGAAGTCCATGGAAATTTTTTCCCATTTCCACTCAGGTATTTCGGGTTGATGGAGTAGACCTGAGGGCTTATGGTGTTCTACTTTTATCTTGGCGCAAGTCAAGCACTTGCTAACATAGGTAGCAATTTCTGCTTTCATGTTTGGCCACCAGTAGAGTTGTTTGAGATCCAGATACATCTTATCTGAACCTGGGTGTACGGAGTATGGAGTCTTGTGTGCTTCGTTCATAACTATCTCTCTGAACCTACCAAACTTTGGTGTCCAGATTCGGTTTATGAGGTAGCGCACTCCGTCAGTCTTCACCTCTAGATTCTTGTCCATCCCTCTAAGGGTTTCACCTATCATGTTTTTAGGTTTCAAGGCTACTATTTGAGCTTCCTTGATTTGTGTCGATAGATGAGAACGGATCGACATGGTTAATGACTTCACTCTTCGACCAGAGTACACCTTACGACTAAGGGCATCAGCCACTACATTCTCCTTTCCCGGATGGTAACGAATCTCACATTCGTAGTTGTTGAGCAATTCAACCCAACGTAGTTGTCTCATGTTCAACTCCTTCTGGTCGAATATGTGTTGAAGGCTCTTGTGGTCTGTGAAAATGACACACTTGGTACCGTATAGGTAGTGCCTCCAGATTTTTAGAGCAAAGACCACAGCCCTAAGTTCTAAGTCATGAGTGGTGTAGTTGAATTCATGTGTTTTCAGTTGTCGTGAGGCATATGCAATGACTTTTCCTCGCTGCATTAGCACACATCCCAACCCTTGATTCGAAGCATCGCAATACACGACAAAATCTTCGATCCCCTCTGGAAGAGAAAGAATGGGTGCACTACATGGGGCCTGTTTCAGGGTTTGAAATGCAGCATCTTGCTTTTCTCCCTAGTTGTAGGTCACACCTTTCTGAGTTAGGGAGGTAAGAGGCTTTGCGATGCTGTAGAAGTTCTGGATGAACCTTCGATAGTAACCAGCAAGGCCTAAAAGTTGGCGAATCTCCGTTGGTGTAGTTGGTGCAGACCAATCTTTGATAGCCTTGATTTTTTATGGGTCCACGAGGATTCCTTCTTCGCTGACCACGTGACGGAGGAAGTCCACCTTCCTAATCCAAAACTCGCATTTTGAGAACTTCGCATAAAGTCTCTCAGCTCATAATGTCTCTAAGACTTGTCTCAGATGTTGGCCATGCTCTTCTTTACTCTTTGAATAAATGAGTATGTCATCTATGAATACTATCACAAATTTATCCAAGAATGGACGACATACACGATTCATTAAGTCCATGAATATGGCAGTGCCATTAGTTAGTCCGAACGACATCACTACAAACTCGTAATGCCCATATCTTGTTCGGAAGGCCGTCTTGGGAATATCACTCTCCATGACTTGCAACTGGTGATATCCTGATCTCAGATCGATCTTGGAGAAGTAATTGGTTCCTTGGAGCTGGCGAACAAGTCGTCAATTCATGGTAGGGGATATCGGTTCTTGATGGTAAGTTTGTTGAGCTCTCGGTAGTCGATGCACATCCTAAATGATCCATCCTTCTTTTTGACAAACAACACTGGTGCTCCCCAAGGCGAGAAGTGGTTGTTTTGAAGTAGTCGAGAGAAGAATCGAGCAGAACTTCGACTAGAGAGAGTTGAAATCTCGGGATCCTCGGGGATCTCGGGAGTGTGCAACTTCCTTCGGAACACGAGTATGAAAAAACCGGGGCTTCGGGAAGGCTTATTGAGGTAATCACGCAGAGTAAAAGCACTTAGAAGGAAAGAAAGGAGCACCAAACCCGACACCCTTAAGCTTCTATTTATAGGGGCTGATTTGGGGTCTCACGTCGTGAGTTTTGGTTGCTTACGTCGTGAGGCTTAGTCAGCATCATCCTCTTCGATGAGTTGATGTGGCTGACACACTGGAACCCATCAATCACTAGCTCACATCGTGAGCATTGTCCCCTCACGTCGTGAGGTTGAGTCAGCCTCGGATTTTGTGTCCCGAACTTGTAAAATCCGTAACTTTTGCGTGCGAGCTCCGAATTCGACGTTCTTTATATGCACACATAGGTGTGAAAAGGCTCTACAACTCTCATTTAGACTCCATTGGCTAATTTTCAATTTATTTTTATTATATTATTTTTAACAGGTCGGGCTTGGAAAAGTCCGTTTAAATCCCATAACTCCTTCATCTGCTGTCCATTTTCGTCAGACTTTTTACTGTTGTACTCCTATTGTCGAGGTCTTCAACGTTTGTTTAGGTTTTGTTGGCTAAAGACCGCCTGATATCTATTTCGAGTTTTTAGCTGTCTAGTGCTAGGTCACAAAGTTTGAAAAATCATAACTTCCTTATACGAAGTCAGATTGGGGCGTTCTTTTTATGTATGCTCGCGGTTTAAAGATATTTACAACTTTCATTTAGATGTCTAAGGCTAAAAAGTATTTTATTGAAATTTCTCGTTTTATGCTTAACAGTGCTTTACTGGTAGCATTACGAATATTTGATTGGTCATAACACCTTCGTTATAACTCGGGTTTTAGTGTCCCTCATATTTTTGGAAACCTTATTATGATATTTACCACATAGTGTACCCAAACAGAGCTTTTTGAGCATTTCATTTTCGATGCTATTCTTATTACTTTACAAAGAGGTTACAAGACTCAACTTTTAGTCATTATATTGACCTGAAATAACGGGTTGTTACACAATACCACTACTATTGTTTTGATAAACTACAATAGATATAGTTTATGATTCATATACATAAAAAACTCATTTCCAAAGGTTACACTTATAGAAAAGGGTTTTCATTATACCACACGTAAGTTCGTTAATGACTTTTGTGAGATATTCGCTTCATATTACTTTTCAAGTATTACACTTAAGTCCTAGTATTGTAACCAAAATCTCTTGTAGGGAGAGTGTGATAGTTGTGTATAGATCTATATTGGGTCTGACAAACCCCCACCTTAGCTGCATGCAACAGGTAGACCGGCATGTCTAGGGTGACAAATGTCATAACAATTCCGACGCCTGAAGATCGTCGTTTCAGGCCAACTAGGTCATAGCATGGTTATAATAACTCACATTAAGACTTAACAAACATAGGATTTACGAGGATTTCATTGAAATCAAACGAGTTTATGTCGATTTAAACTTGCACTTCTTACTATAAGTAAGGAAAATTGCTTATACATTTCGGTCTTTGGATTAAAGACTACATTTTACACTTTAAGGAAAATATTGGATTTTTCTAAGGACAAACACTACTTTTACAAGAAAAGGTTTTCATCACTACATCCAAAAGCTTATGAACTCACAAACTTAATTGTTGACACTCTTTCAAAATTACTTGTATTATCAGGAAATCAATAAACAGGTAATCAAGTGCTTTTGAGGATGGGACGTTAAGGCGTCAAACATTTCATTTTTGTCAACATAAAGTAAATGATTTGGAAACATGTAAACTCATACAATGATGTAACTTTTTCAATTTTATTTATGTTGGTCGTGTTTACTTCGATAACTATTGCAAATTGTTGTTATGATACTATACATGAAGTCCTCCACCCCCGGACGTTTCCACTAGGGATGAGCAAGAAAACCGGGTACCCGCTTTCGGAATCGGAACTGCCTAAGAACCGCCGGTTTCGAAACCAGAACTGCCTTAAGCGGTTCCGGTTCCGGTTTTTATTTTTTCGGAACCGCTACCCGCTGGATATCTGTTGGAACCGGTATATATATATATATATATATATATATATATATATATATATATATATATATATATATATATATATATAACATGTTATCAGTTTGTTTCTAGCTAAATTTTTGTACAATGAAGAGTGGAGACCTTTTGATTCATAGAAACTCCATTGTAAACATTAATTTAAATGGTCTACAAAAAGATGGTAATTATTATCTCTTAGTATCCATGTGTTTAGAAATGGTCTTTATGCTAATTCTTGTATACATTAACCAACTTCTGAGTAAATGATAGTTATAGACTTCTGTTATTAGCATCACAAAAACATGTGGCGATGAAAGTTACACATTGGATGTCTATGAAGTTATAAAAGAACAAAGAACGAAAATAAGTAAATATTCACTAATAATTTTCATTTGATTTTCGACAGTTTTACGACATTTGGTTTTGAACGGATATAACATCATAATTATATTGATAACTAATTTATAATATTTATTAATAAACACTCGGTAATAGTTTTTAGTTATTATATGATTACTTTTTGGTTTATGATGATAAAATTATAATAAAGAAAATTATGAACCGGGTAGCCGGTACCGGAACCGATTCTGGTTCTGGTTCCAAGATTCCAAGAACTGCCGGTTCCGGTTCCATAGAATTAGGGCGGGTACCCGCTTTTGCTCATCCCTAGTTTCCACCATCCTTGGTTTGAGGGTGTGACAGATTGGTATCAGAACAATGTTTATAGTGAACTACGTATATCGAACCACATAAGATATACAAACTATAAACGCGTTTGGGATTAAAAGTCTCTGATTAAACACTTTCAAATGACTATACTTTTAGAACATAAACAGTTTCTGGTTAAAAGTATAAGTACATGCATACATGCTCGCGTAGTGCCATAACTAGGAAGAACATAAAATAAAAGAGGAGGAGTTTTGCATTAGGAGTATGCCTTGGGATATGGGGTCAAGTCTGGGATGGATATAGTCTGATCAACTATATCTGTCCGGGAAGTGACTTGCATATATTAGGGGATAGTCGTAGTGGGCAACAAATCTAACAACCTAACATCACCCTATAATGAATGCGCTAAAAACCAAACATAACATTTTAAAAAAAAAAAATACTATGTGAGTATTTTGTAACTTCATAATTCGACCATAGGGCCAGCCACAGTACAACCACTGTCACCCATGATCAATCTAAGGGAGGGAGAAATAAAAGAAAATTCTGGAACAACAAAAAGAAGCAGTCGGTACCAGACGCCGCCAAGAAGCAACAAACTGTTACCATCCATACTGCCACTACTCCATCCACTCCGGCACCACGGAGCCAATACGCTGGACCTCTTCCCAAGTGCAACTTCCACTACACCGGTGCTTGTCGGGAGATGCACTGCAGTAATTGCAACAAGAAGGGGCACACTACTTGATTCTGTAAAAGTGCCAGCTTAATCCATCACTCAAGCTACCCCGGTCGTCAACACCGGAGCAAGCCAAACCTATTATGGCCGCGGGGAGACAGGGAACTTCAAAAGAAACTGCCCAAAAGCACGAAACGCCAATGCTGGGAGTGCAGGAAGAGTCCTAGCTTTAGGGCACGGAGAAGCAGTCAAGGAGCCCACGGTGGTTACCGGTACTTTCCTCCTCAAAAACTCTTATGCATGCGTACTTTTCGATTGTGGGCCGAAAGGAGTTTTGTGAGCCACCAATTCAAACAGTTACTTAAACAAAATCCCCGGTCATTAAAAGATACATACGTCGTAGAAATGGCAAATGGAAAGTTTGAGCGCACTAATGATGTTTACACAGGGTGTACCCTCACTCTAGAGAATCATTCGTTCAAAATCGACCTAATGCCGGTCACAATAAAAAGTTTCGACATCATCGTTGGTATGGATTGGTTAATTTCTAATCGTGCCGACATTTTATGTTACGAAAGGGCTGTCCGCCTTAATCTGCCAAATGGCGAAAGTTTTCTTATCTACGATGATAAACCCAGTGCAAACTTGCAAATCATCTCTTGCGTCAAAGCTCAAAAGTATCTCCGAAAGGAATATCACGCATTCTTAGCCCACGTGGTAGATAATAAGCAAGAAACGAAGGACATCAAAGTCGAATTTTGAATCGATTTGATCCCAGGAGCTACCCCTGTAGCTAAAGCTCCATACCGTCTCGCGCCGGCGGAAATGCAAGAACGGTCTAGTCAACTAAATGAGCTACTGAGTAAAGGATTTATCAGACCAAGCTTTTCACCTTTGGGAGCACTAGTCCTATTTGTGAAGATGAAGGATGGATCCTTTCGCATGTGCATCGACTATCGGGAGTTAAACAAACTTACCATCAAGAATCAATATCCCCTACCCCGAATCGACGACCTCTTCAACCAACTACAAGGAGAAAGTTACTTTTTAAAAATCGACTTAAGGTTAAGATACCATCAACTGCGAGTTTAAGAGGATGATATCCCAAGACAGCTTTCAGAACGCGCTACGGCCATTAAGAATTTGTGGTGATGCCCTTTGGACTAACAAACGCACCTGTGGTATTCATGGATCTGATGAACCGAGTGTGTCGACCCTTCTTAGATAAATTCATAATCGTATTCATCAACAATATCCTGGTCTATTCGCGAAGCGAAGAAGAGCACAGCCAACATCTGCGACTAGTATTGGAGACCCTAATAACTAAGAAGCTTTATGCTAAACTTTCAAAGTGCGGATTTTGGCTTTGAGAAGTGGTATTTCTTGGCCATGTGGTTAGCGAGAAAGGGATACATGTGGGTCCCTCCAAAATCAAGGCAATCGAAAGCTGGTCAGCTCTGACAACACCAACGGAAATCCGTCAATTCTTAGGGTTCGCTGGATACTATCGAAGATTCATACAAAACTTCTACAAGATCGCTAAACCCCTCACCACCTTGACTCAAAAAGGTGTGATGCTTAAGTGGGGAGATAAACAAGAATTCGCATTCCAAATGTTAAAACAGGCCCTGTGCAGCACACCGGTCTTGTCTCTCCAAGAAGGAACCGAAGATTCTGTGGTATATTGTGATGCTGCAAATCAAGGTCTCGGATGTGTGCTCATGTAGAGAGTTAATTATATTACCCACGAAGTTAATTATACTACCCACGACCACGAGTTGGGAGCAGTAGTGTTCGCCCTAAAGATCTGGAGGCATTACCTCTACGACAGAAAATGCACTATCTTCACTAATCACAAAAGTCTTCAGCATATCCTCAATCAAAAAGAGCTCAACATGCGGCAGAGAAGATCGGTAGAGCTGCTGAATGACTAAAAGTGTGAAATTCGCTATCATCCGGGTAAGGCAAATGTTGTAGCTGATGCCCTAAGCAGAAAGGAATATTCTGGTCGTCAGATAAAGTCATTAACAATGATGATCCATTCGTACCTGTCCACACAAATCAAAGAAGCTCAACTAGAAACCTTGAAACCAGAAAATGTGACAGGCGAGGCATTAGGAGGGATTGATAAGAACCTAGAAGTCAAAGATGATGGGTTTCGTTATCTCATGAACCATATCTGGACACCAAAGTTCGGTGGGTTCCGGGACGTCATCATGAACGAAGCACACAAGATTCGATACTCCATACATCCAGGTTCGGATAAGATGTATCTAGACCTCAAGAAGTTGTACTGGTGGCCGAACATGAAAGTCGATATTGCTACCTATGTGGGCAAGTGTCTGACTTGCACCAAAGTCAAGGTGGAATACCAAAACCCTCAAGATTGCTGCAACAGCCTGATATACCTGAATGGAAATGGGAACATATAACCATGGACTTCATAACCATGCTCGCCAAGACAACGGGTGGATTGGATACCATTTGGGTAATCGTCGACAGATTGACCAAATCAGCACATTTTCTACCAATGAAAAAGATCGACAAGATGGAGAAACTAACAAAGTTGTACATCAAGGAAATCGTGAGATTGCACGGGGTAGCAAGGTCCATTATTTCAAATCGGGATTGTAGATTTACCTTGCGATTCTAGCAATCACTTCAAAAATCCTTGGGAACTAGGCTGGACATGAGTATAGCTTATCACCCACAAACCGATGGGCAAAGTGAGAGGACCATTCAGACGCTAGAAGATAAGCTTAGGGCGTGTGTGATAGACTTTGGTAAAGCTAGGGATACACATTTTCCACTGGTCGAATTCTCGTACAACAACAGTTATCACACTAGCATCAAGGTTACACCGTTTGAAGCCCTCTATGGCCGTAAGTTCAGGGCACCACTGTGTTGGGCTGAAGTGAGCGACATACAACTAGCTAAGGGACAAGTCGCTAATAGCACCCTCACTCGTTCGAAGATAATAAGAGAAACTACAGAGAAAATTGTCCAAATCCGAGAACAATTAAAGGCTTCTAGAGACAGATAGAAAAGTTATGCAGATAACAGACGGAAGCCTTTGGAATTCCAGGTTGGAGATCGTGTGTTATTGAAGGTCTCACCCTGGAAGGGTTTAATATGTTTCAGCAAGTGAGGAAAGCTGAACCCTAGATACATCGGGCCATTCGAGATCCTCGCTAGGATTGACCTGGTAGCTTACAAGCTCTGCCTACCACATGAATTTAATAACGTACATCCTACCTCCCATCTACCGAACTTAAAGAAATGTCTATCCGAAAAAACCCTCGTGATACCCCTAGACGAAATTGAAGTTAACGAGAGTCTCCACCTCGTGGAAGAACCAGTTGAAATCATGGATCGGGAAATCAAAAGAACGAAGCAAAGTCGTATTCCCATCGTGAAGGTTCGTTGGAACGCTAAAGGAGGACCCGAGTTCACCTGGGAATGCGAGGATCAAATGAAAACAAAAATACCCACATCTCTTCCCGAACTCTTGAAGTCCAACTCAAAATGCAAATTTTGGGACGAAATTCCTTCCAACGGGGGGATGATGTGGCAACCGTCAATTCTGGCCAAGCAAAGTCAAACAAAGTCAATAAGTCAAACCGGTCAACTCAACTAACCCTTGTATACTAGGGTTTACGTTATGTATTTACCGTACAACTCACTATTTTAATAAGAAATCATCACTTGGAAAGTTCGTATTTGTAACAGCCCGGAATCTCAGGTATTATTAAATTATGTTTTTGGGGGTGATTTAAGAGGGGACTCGGCGAGTCGGAGCCTAGACTCGCCGAGTAGGATCGCAGACTTGGTCGCGGGTTCGCGACTGGACTCGACGAGTCCAGATATGGACTCGGCGAGTCGACGCTGTTCAGCAGAAACCCTAACCGTTCGGTTTTGGATCGTATATAACGCCTCTTAGGCCTTCATTTTCCGTCTTTTGGTCGATTGAGAAGAACCCTAATCGTTGTGGACGTCTAGAGCAGGAGAGAAAGCTATTGGAACTTGGAGGAACTTGTTAGGCAAGAAGAAGAAGAGTTTGGCCAAAGGAATATCAAGGAGGATCGAGTCCTGAGGTTTGGGGGACACAGAGAGTGCGTTTTCAGGTAATACTCGGACCAATTCTGTTATTTTGATGTGTATGGGAAATTAGGGTTTATGAAACCCATTTAATGATTAGATGGGTTATTATGTTAATACCCAGACGTTTATACCCCAGTAATAAGATGTTTAGAAGTCCAGAAAGTCCCATGATTGTATATCTCGGGACCATACGTAATTTAGGAAGCAGTTGCTCGTCTGCATGGCTTGGACTCGCCGAGTTGTTCTTCAGACTCGGCGAGTAGCTTGAAGATTTACTGGGACTCGCCGAGTTGTTCTTCAGACTCGGCGAGTGGAGTCGGGGTGGCCCCGCGATTCTTCCAGGAGTAACTCGTCGGGTCGAGGAGGATACTCGACGAGTAGATAGGGAATCTCAGAGAGTTGGAGGACGTCTAGACTCGCCGAGTCGCCATGGCACTCGCCGAGTCCGGTCGAGTGGACCGTTGACCGTTGACCAGAGTTGACCTAAGTCTGACTTCTTAGGGATAGTCACACTTAGAAGATATAAGTGTTAATGAGATATGTGATGTTATAGGGAGGTTGTAGCTCATCGGTTGTGCACGAGTCATTTCGGGATTTGCTAGCGTTTAGCTTTTTCGAGGTGAGTCTTCTCACTATACTGTACCCGGAAGGGGGTTTGACTGTGTGACCGGAAGGTCGGATACGATATGTGATATGTATGCTATATATGGTAAGTTATTTGTTATCTGTGTGCTATGTATGTTATGTGGGCCGGAAGGCAATATGTTATGGGCCGGAAGGCGATTATGTTATGGGCCGGAAGGCGTTGTGTTGAGGACCGGAAGGTCAGGGCCTGGAAAGGCGTATGTGTGTAAGTGTATATTGGGGAACTCACTAAGCATTTATGCTTACAGTTGTTATGTACGTGTTTCAGGTACTAGCGAGGACCGTGGGAAGGCGCCGGCATGATCGATACACACTGAAGAATGCTTTTATGATCTTGGGGATTTTGATTATTTGTGTCTGACAGAATACTTAAACTAGTTATGCCTTGTTATGAATGGAAATAAATATATTTTTAAAATGAAAAATTTGTTTGAAAATTTGCGTTGTTACAATTGGTATCAGAGCCTTGGTTTGAGGGATTCGGGTGCACCTTCGGGGGTAACTGAACTCAAACCGAGGATTTGAGGAAATTTTTTTTTAAAAATAAAGGCATAACTTTTGTAAATGGTTTGGTGATAAGCAAGAAAGAAGCAGTGTGTACGATCAGTCAGCGCCCGAACGGTAAAGATCCCCAAAATACCTTACAATTAATTGTTATGCATGCTAGAAGACTAGGTATTCATGATAGGACTAGAGTGGCCTGATTTGTGATGCCTTAGTCTAGGGAAGTTTGCCTATATGAGAGGCTTGCTAGTATGCGGGTAGATAGTGCATATCAGAAGTAGAGTACTCACTATCCAGAGTTTGGGGAGGAAGACTTGGGATGAACGCTGATGCGGTGTGGTCGGTAGTATTGGGCCCGTACTACCGAGGACACCGGGTCAGTGGGAGGCCCAAGCAAGAATCCCTGGATATCAGAGACTGAGTAGGGTTGCGTTATCGAGTGTGATTACACTCGCTGGAGTCTCTGATAGTTTATGTTGTATTTCAGAGACATCATGGTTAGACCACGCCACGGAGCGAGTTCGAGCGGTGTGAGTGACGAGGAGATTCGTCAGATGATTCACGAGGAAGTAGCGGCGGCGATCCGGGCTGAGATCCCGGAGATGTTTGGGTCTATTAAGACCACCCTGATGGAGACGTTCGATGAGCGGTACGCCGCATTGACTGAGGCTGCAACCGCTGCAGCTACCGCAGCTGTGGCCGCTGCTAGGCCACAGGGGGGTGACTCGTTGCTGTTCCGAGAGTTCAGCAACACGAAGCCACTAGAGTTCGATGGGACGCAGGATCCGATTGCTGCGATGAGGTGGATCGCAGATATAGAGGGGTGCTTATACACTTGTTCATGCCCAGAGCACCTGAGGGTACGGTTCGCTTTGAACCAGCTCCGTCTGGGAGCGAAGGACTGGTGGAAGTTCGTGACGGAGAACTTCACTTTGGCAGAAACTACAACAGTGACATGGGAGGGGTTCACTACCATGTTCAGGGATGAGTACGTTCCCCCGGTGGAGCGGGAACGATTGGTTCAGGAGTTCTTAACCCTCAAGCAGGGTACTGACTCGGTGGCGGCGATCACGCGGAAGTTTCATGAGAGGGCAATGTTTTGCCCCGAGCTGGTGTCCACAGAGCAGGCTCGGATGAGCCGGTACTTGGGTGTCTTGAGGAGGGATATCCGGGAGTTTGTGGCGAACTCCACCTATCATACTTTTACGGAGCTTCAGGCGAATGCCCGGAAGCGTGAGATCGAGTTGGAGACTCAGGCCAGGGAGGAGGCCGAGTCTCAGCAGGCGGACCGGCGGCCGGCTCAGTCTCAGCCGGCAGCCAAGCGGATCAAGTCCGCCGATTCGAGGACGGGAGGTTCGAAGAGCCGCACTTGCGGAAAGTGCGGCAAGGGTCACGATGGGGCGTGTCGAGCCGGTGCTTGCTACAAGTACGGCAAGGAGGGGCACATTGCTAGGGAGTGCCCCAAGGGGTTTATGGTTTGCTTTCATTGCAACCAGACCGGCCATCGAAAGGCCGAGTGTCCGCAGCTTTGTCAGGGATCTGCACCTATTGCCAAGACTACTAAGACTCGACCGGTGAAGGTCGAGGCCCCGAGGGCTCGTGGGAGAGCCTTTCAGCTGACTGCGGAAGAGGTCCGCGCTGCGCCCGATGTCATGGCAGGTATGTTGTAATTCATGTATTTATTTTAATGTCGAGATGTTATGCTTATGTAATTGTATGCGTAGGTACTTTCCTTGTGAACTCTGTGCCTGCCTTAGTGTTATTTGACTCGGGTGCGAGTAGGTCCTTTGTGTCCTTAGCCTTTAGTCAGCATATCAGCGCTAGTCGTGAGTCGTTGAGTCGACCCTTGAGAGTTTCTATAGCTGACGAGAAAGTGATTTGTGCCACGGAGGTTCTTTGGGGATGTGTACTAGAGATTTTCGGGGTTGAATTCCCGATTGACCTGATTCCTATTGCAATGGGTGATGTCTGTGTCATCGTAGGCATGGACTGGTTGAGCCGATTCGGCGCTATCATCAACTGTGAGCGTCAGTTGGTGACCATACGAGACCATAGTGGGGGAGTTCTTTCGGTGTACGGCGAGGGTACCCGTTCGGGATCAGCTTTTTGTTCGGCCGCTAGGGCGAGGCAGTGTCTACAGCAGGGCTGTAAGGGTTTTGTGGCGTATGTGATGGATACGCGGGTGGTTTCTGAGAGACCGAAGTCAGTTGAGGAGGTCCCGGTGGTGCGTGAGTTTTCGGATGTTTTCCCCGAGGAGCTGCCGGGAGTACCTCCTGTGAGGCAAGTAGAGTTTGGTATCGATCTGGTTCCGGGGGCCGCGCCTATTGCTAAAGTGCCTTATCGTCTTGCACCTCCAGAGATGCAAGAGTTGTCCTCGCAGCTCCAGGAGTTGCTGGGGAAGGGATTCATTCGGCCGAGCAGCTCGCCGTGGGGAGCACCTATTCTGTTCGTCAAGAAGAAGGATGGTTCACACCGGATGTGCATTGATTACCGGGAGTTGAACAAGTTGACGGTCAAGAACCGTTACCCGTTGCCGAGGATCGATGAGTTATTCGATCAGTTGCAGGGAGCATCTTGGTTTTCCAAGATCGATCTGAGGTCAGGGTACCATCAGGTGAGAGTGCGGGATGAGGATGTCCAGAAGACAGCGTTTAGGACGCGATATGGGCATTATGAGTTTGTGGTGATGCCTTTCAGACTCACCAATGCCCCGGCTGTGTTCATGGATCTCATGAAGAGGATATGCAGACCAATGTTGGATCGGTCAGTGATTGTATTCATCGACGACATTCTGGTGTATTCGAGATCTAGAGAGCATCATGAGGAGCATTTGAGGGAGGTCCTCGAGGTATTGAGGTCGGAGAAGCTTTATGCAAAGTTCTCCAAATGTGACTTCTGGCTGCGAGAGGTCCAGTTTCTAGGACATGTTGTCAATCAGAAAGGGATATTGGTCGATCCGGCCAAGGTTGAGGCGGTGATGAGTTGGGAGGTGCCGAAGTCACCTTCTGAGATCAGGAGCTTCCTTGGGTTGGCAGGGTATTATCGGAGATTCATCAAGGATTTCTCCAAGATCGCAGTGCCACTCACCAGATTGACCCGGAAGGGTGTTGCATTCTCATGGGGGCCCGAGCAGCAGACCTCCTTTGAGACACTTCGCCAGAGGTCGTGCAAAGCCCCGGTATTAGCTCTCCCAGAAGGGATGGAGGATTTTGTGGTATATTGCGACGCATCGATTTCGGGACTGGGTGCAGTGTTGATGCAGAGGGGTCATGTGATAGCGTATGCGTCGAGGCAGCTGAAGCCTCATGAGGCGAGATATCCCACGCATGATTTAGAGTTGGGGGCAGTAGTGTTCGCTCTCAAGATTTGGCGTCACTACTTGTATGGGGTTCGATGTACTATATATACGGACCATAAGAGCTTGAAGTATTTGATGGATCAGCCCAACCTAAATATGCGTTAGAGGAGGTGGTTCGATGTGGTTAAGGATTATGATTGTGAGATCCTATACCACCCAGGTAAGGCTAATGTGGTAGCCGACGCGTTGAGCCGCAGGGCGGAGAGCACTCCATTGCGAGATGTATGCTTGAGACTGACTGTGATGACTCCAGTATTGGATGCTATTCGTAGGGCGCAGGCCGAAGCTGTGCGACCAGAAATGCAGAAGAAAGAGCGGGTCGTGGGGTTAATTTCAGAGTTCGTTAAGGATGGGCGAGGGCTTATGACGTTTCAGGGTCGGATTTGGGTACCGTTTGTGGGCGGTACGCGTATTACTTTGATGGAAGAGGCTCATAGATCGAAATTCTCGATCCATCCCGGTGCTACGAAGATGTATTTGGACCTAAGGAAAGAGTATTGGTGACCCTATATGAAGAGGGACGTTGCATGGTTCGTCGAGAGGTGCTTGACCTGCCGTAGGGTTAAGGCTGAGCACCAGAGACCGCATGGCAAGTTGCAGCCATTGGAGATCCCCGAGTGGAAGTGGGAACAGATCACTATGGATTTCATCACCAAATTGCCGAGAACTGCCAGGGGAGTTGACGCAATTTGGGTGATTGTGGATAGGTTGACGAAGAGTGCACACTTCCTTGCCGTCAGTGAGAGTTCTTCAGCGGAGAAGTTGGCGGAGATATATGTGAGAGAGGTGGTATCTCGGCATGGGGTGCCAATCTCGATTGTTTCAGACCGTGATGTGCGTTTCACTTCCAGGTTCTGGAAGAAATTTCATGAGGAGCTAGGTACTAAATTGCATTTTAGTACCGCATACCATCCCCAGACAGACGGTCAGAGCGAGCGGACGATTCAGACCCTGGAGGACATGCTTTGGGCGTGTGTGTTAGACTTCGGGGGTAGCTGGGATGCATATTTACCCTTAGCAGAGTTTTCCTACAACAACAACCATCATTCGAGCATTGGTATGCCACCTTTTGAGCTGTTGTATGGTAGGAGGTGTCGGACCCCCATTTGCTGGGGAGAGGTGGGACAGAGAGTGATGGGCAGCACGGAGATCGTGCTCCAGACGACAGAGCAGATTCAGCAAGTGAGACAAAGGTTATTGACCTCCCAGAGCCGACAGAAGAGTTATGCAGACAGGCGCCGATCCGAGCTTGAATTTCAGGTCGGCGACTTCGTTCTCCTGAAGGTCTCTCTTTGGAAAAGAGTGATTCGATTCAGGAAGAGGGGCAAGTTGGGTCCCCGGTATATTGGGCCATTTCGTGTGAGTGCAAGGATAGGCCGAGTAGCCTATCGGTTGGAGTTGCCAGCGGAGTTGGGACAGATCCACGACACCTTTCATGTGTCGCAATTGAGGAAGTGCATAGCCGATGAGTCGGCGGTGGTTCCATTAGAGGATATTCAGGTGGATGCGAGCTTGAATTATGCGCAGAGACCAGTGGCTATCAGGGATCGGAAGATCAAGGTTCTGAGGAACAAGGAGGTACCTCTGGTGTTGGTTCAATGGCAACACCGTAAGGGATCGGAAATGACTTGGGAGCCGGAACGTGAGATGCGGGAGCAGCATCCGGAGCTATTTTCAGAATGAGACTTCGAGGGCGAAGTCTAATCCTAGCGGGGGAGAGTTGTAATAGCCCGGAATCTCAGGTATTATTAAATTATGTTTTTGGGGGTGATTTAAGAGGGGACTCGGCGAGTCGGAGCCTAGACTCACCGAGTAGGATCGCAGACTTGGTCGCGGGTTCGCGACTGGACTCGACGAGTCCAGATATGGACTCGGCGAGTCGACGCTGTTCAGCAGAAACCCTAACCGTTCGGTTTTGGATCGTATATAACGCCTCTTAGGCCGTCATTTTCCGTCTTTTGGTCGATTGAGAAGAACCCTAATCGTTGTGGACGTCTAGAGCAGGAGAGAAAGCTATTGGAACTTGGAGGAACTTGTTAGGCAAGAAGAAGAAGAGTTTGGCCAAAGGAATATCAAGGAGGATCGAGTCCTGAGGTTTGGGGGACACAGAGAGTGCGTTTTCAGGTAATACTCGGACCAATTCTGTTATTTTGATGTGTATGCGAAATTAGGGTTTATGAAACCCATTTAATGATTAGATGGGTTATTATGTTAATACCCAGACGTTTATACCCCAGTAATAAGATGTTTAGAAGTCCAAAAAGTCCCATGATTGTATATCTCAGGAGCATACGTAATTTAGGAAGCAGTTGCTCGTCTGCATGGCTTGGACTCGCCGAGTTGTTCTTCAGAATCGGCGAGTAGCTTGAAGATTTACTGGGACTCGCCGAGTTGTTCTTCAGACTCGGCGAGTGGAGTCGGGGTGGCCCCGCAATTCTTCCAGGAGTAACTTGTCGGGTCGAGGAGGATACTCGACGAGTAGATAGGGAATCTCAGAGAGTTGGAGGACGTCTAGACTCGCCGAGTCGCCATGGCACTCGCCGAGTCCGGTCGAGTGGACCGTTGACCGTTGACCAGAGTTGACCTAAGTCTGACTTCTTAGGGATAGTCACACTTAGAAGATATAAGTGTTAATGAGATATGTGATGTTATAGGGAGGTTGTAGCTTGTCGGTTGTGCATGAGTCATTTCGGGATTTGCTAGCGTTCAGCTTTTTCGAGGTGAGTCTTCTCACTATACTGTACCCGGAAGGGGGTTTGACTGTGTGACCGGAAGGTCGGATATGATATGTGATATGTATGCTATATATGGTAAGTTATTTGTTATCTGTGTGCTATGTATGTTATGTGGGCCGGAAGGCAATATGTTATGGGCCGGAAGGCGATTATGTTATGGGCCGGAAGGCGTTGTGTTGAGGACCGGAAGGTCAGGGCCTGGAAAGGCGTATGTGTGTAAGTGTATATTGGGGAACTCACTAAGCATTTATGCTTATAGTTGTTATGTACGTGTTTCAGGTACTAGCGAGGACCGTGGGAAGGCGCCGACATGATCGATACACACTGAAGAATGCTTTTATGATCTTGGGGATTTTGATTATTTGTGTCTGACAGAATACTTAAACTAGTTATGCCTTGTTATGAATGGAAATAAATATATTTTTAAAATGAAAAATTTGTTTGAAAATTTGCGTTGTTACAGTATTTCTAGATTTCTGTAACCCTAATCAGGGTAAGTGAGGTAACAAAACGATAAAATACTATTGCATACCCATCGGGGGTGTGTAAGGTCCTTAAACATGGCTTAACGGGGTTTACATACCTTGTGTTGCGAAGCCAAACACTCAAAAATGTCCTAAAAGAAGCCTCTCCCAATCTCTTTCACTCTATCTCTCTATTAAAAATCTCTCCTAAATCTCTTTCAAAAGTTCCTTTAACTTTTTGTAATCATTCGGGTCATCCCCACCCTTAACTAGGTCAAAGACCGCTTGAAACGGGGTAAAAACGGGTAAAATAGTCTTAAGGACCCGAAACCCACTCTTTAGGGGCGAACCCTCTTAGGGCCGAAGGTCCCCTATTGGGACCGAACCTGCTGAGAACCGAAGCTTCACTGAACGCGTAGCCCCATTGAACCAAACCCGAAGCTGCCAATGAACCGAACCTGAAGCTTCTCCCTTCGGACCAAACCTCCTTTCGCCTTCGGTCAATTTCGCCTCCATGCACTCTCAGTCCATTTCGGTCCTAGCCACACAACCGAAGTTCGGTTCCACCCTCTAAGGACCGAACCCTCGCACCTTCGGTCCCCCATGCGAGAAGCCTAGCAGATTCAACGTTTCTTCGCGGTTTTCGACTTGTTTTGCGTTTTAAGCCCGTTTTTGATTTTTTTTAACGTGGGATTTTCACCCAAAATCATATTTTAACATATAGAACCCCTTATTTCATAACTAATCTCTTTTTCGGGGAGTAATCCTTATCCAAAAAGAGTGGGTGGGATATTATTGGTGGAGTGTTGACTTTGCTTTAGTGTATGACACAAGCAACCACCCCATGCCCACTCCATGACCAAACCTTGTCCTTCCACCATCCCTAGTCACTTCCATCTTCCTCCCCATCATTATTCTTCTAGGCATACACTTAATCAATTGCTAGAATCATCATCTCTTCTCTCTCATTTCTCTCATTTTTCCTCCAAAAGACAAACACATTTCTCTCTTAATTCTCTCTCTAAATTTCCAGATTCAAGGCTATTCTCAAATCTTTTCTTCTACTTTTGGTAAGTATTATCATTCTCCAAATGATTATTTCATTGCCTTCTACTCAATCATAGATATCTTACACAAACATCATCACATTCATGTTAGATCTTCGAATCTTCAAGGCATCTTCAACATCCATCCACTAAGAACACACAAGGTGAGTTCATACCCCGATATTTTCACATTTTCTTAAGTTTTATTGGGGGGCGCGGGAAGGGGGGGGGTGGAGGGGAATTCAAGTTGAAACACCAAGAACACAACTAAACTCTCCTAACAGTTTTCATCAGAAACGTTGGACTCCATTCACGGACTGTTTTCGGAAACTTCAACATCTTAGTTTTTAAAACCGTATTAGGTGCAAATATTTCAGTTTCGTACCTTTAAAATGACTACTTGCACATCTCCATACGATTTTTCTACAATTTATGGTGATTTTTACAAAACTGTCTATCATTTCAAGAACAAATTCGGACCAATCTGTGATTATGGACTTTTTCACACAAGTTGGAGGTCACTAAAAATCGTAATAAAATTTATTAACAAACTAGACTCATTTTCTAAATTCTCAGAATTTACAGATTCTGATTTGGACCTTTGATGATTTTTCTTTAAATTTTCTAAGAACAGTATTAGAAATGTTAACACTAGAAAAATGTTATCAATTTCATTTACATCTTGTAACTTGTTGAGCAAGGTATGTATCATTATGAAATTATATGTTATTATATCATATGTCATTTTGTCTTGGTATTTAGACATTACATCTGATAAAAATGGATTTTACTATATTAAATATGGTAAATAATAAATTGTTATAAACAATGTTTACGTCCATTTCATACAAACATTTGGTAAACTATGAGAAGTCTAGTTTATGTACACTACCACTACTATTGTTTTGATAAACTACAATAGGTATATTTTACGATTCATATACATAACAAACTCATTTCCAAAGGTTACACTTATACAAAAGGGTTTTCATTATACCACACGTAAGTTCGTTAATGACTTTTGTGAGACATTCGCTTCATATTACTTTTCAAGTATTACACTTAAGTCCTGTATTCTAACCAAAATCTCTTGTAGGGAGAGCATGATAGTTGTGTATAGATCTATATTCGGTCTGACAAACCCCCACCTAAGCTGCATGCAACAGCTAGACCAGCAGGTCTGGGGTGACAAATGTCATAACAATTCTGATGCCTGAAGATCGTCGTTTCAGGCCAACTAGGTCATAGCATGGTTATAATAACTCACATTAAGTATTAACAAACACAGAATTTACGAGGATTTCATTGAAATCAAACGAGTTTATGTCAATTTAAACTTGCACTTTTTACTATAAGTAAGGAAAATTGCTTGTACATTTCGGTCTTTGGATTAAAGACTACATTTTACACTTTAAGGAAAATATTGGATTTTTCTAAGGATAAACACTACTTTTACAAGAAAAGGTTTTCATCACTACATCCAAAAGCTTATGAACTCACCAACTTAATTGTTGACACTCTTTCAAAATTACTTGTATTCTCAGGAAATCAATAAACATGTAATCAAGTGCTTTTGACGATGGGACGTTAAGGCGTCAAACATTTCATTTTTTTCAAAATAAAGTAATTGATTTGGAAACATGTAAACTCATACAATGATGTAACATTTTCAATTATATTTATGTTGGTTGTGTTTACTTCGATCACTATTGCAGATTGTTGTTATGATACTATACATGAAGTCCTCCACCTTCGGACGTTTCCGCACTCCTTGGTTTGGGGGTGTGACACCTCGACACGTCTGGACCGCCCTCCTCGGGGCCTTCAGCCTATCCAGACCGCTCACTGGGCCTTCGGTCTGACTAGATTTTCCCGGCTCGGCCCTGCAATCTATCCAGTCCGCCCAGGGTGTCTTGGCCTATTGCACACATCATGACCTGCCTCAAACCTTTCCACAGAACAACAAACACATGCACATAATTATCATAAGCTAGCATGAAATAACAAATAGTCGTACATATCTAACAGATCACTAACATGGCAACCATCCTATAACCAGGATATCAATCTAACAAATTACTAGCATAGCAACCATCCTAAATCTGGATGAAATCTCACAAGCAGCCATTCTAAACTAGGATGTAATCTTACCTAGCAACCATCCTAAACCAGGATGTAAATCATAAAGGGTGGGCCTTAGTGCCTTAGACCCTGATGATATAAAGAGGATAGCTTACCTGGCACTGCTGAAGTCCCGCAGATAAAACTCCAGCTGCTGGTTGACAGCTTCCCAAACTGTCAACATCAAACAATACCCAATTAATAATTGGTTCCAAGCCCAAGGTCTAACTCACACTCTAAAGGCCCAAAAGTCAAGTAATGGGCCAAAGCCCAACATATGGCCCAATTTTCCAAATTGGGCCCAACCCTTCACATGTGCCTTACCTTAAGGCCCAACCACATATCCCGGTCCAAACACTTGGCATTCTAATGGCCCAATCTCTTATAATCATAAAGGCCCAATTATGGCCCATCTATGGCCTAATTTTCTAAATTGGGCCCAAGTCCCTCACATGGGCCTTACCTTAAAGCCCATCCAATTATTTTAGTTCATTTACATCTTCTTGGATAGTCCATCAGTAGCCTAATAACCAAAGCCCAGTAGAAAGGCCCAATTGAAATTAGGGTTTTCCACATGAAATGACGATTAGGGTTAAGTTTTCCTACTTAACCCATTAAGGACTTAATCCATTAAGTCCAATTTCCCTTAGGTTAATTTGCAAATGATTATTAATTAACAATTTAATTTTATTAAATAATTCCAGTGCGGGTCCCGATCACTCCCCAAAATTAGGGTTTCATGACATTGGGGTTTTCCAAACCCTAATTAAGGTATCCAGGCCAATACTAGCCCATCATTCACATGGTTAGGCTTTTAGGTCCATTAGGGCTTCACTAGGCCCACTAGGGTTTTAGTGGGCCTACTAGGGTTTCTTTGGGCCTATTAGGGTTTCATTGGCTCCACTTTTTCCAAGCATCCCCAAACGAGTCAACACACAAACGAGGCACATCACCACCCGGCGGTTAGAGGCGGTAGGAGGCGGCAGCCACCACCTCACGGTGGTGGTTATAGATTTTTCTATTATTATTCCAATTACAAATTACAATGATACAAGCACTTGCCCAAAATAAACATCTAATAATTACACATACAACCACCTTAAGGCGGCAGGTGGTGGTAGAGAGTGGCAGCCACCACCCTATGGTGGTGGTGGTGGTCGTCTTGCGATTCCGGCCAAGACTCCACACACACACAACACACCCATATCCGATTTCAGTATATACTCCAGCCTCCCACCTGGTGGCTCATGGTAGCGGTGTCAGCAAGGTTGGCGGCAACAGCATCGACGACTTGGAGAGGCAGCAGCGGCAGCAACCGGTGGTATCACTCGACATCAGTAGCAGCAACTACGGGACGGGAAGGAAACGAGGCAGTCAGGGAAGGGCGTTAGCCACAACAGCTGCACGAAACGGAAATGTTGACGACCACAGTGGCAGAAGAAAATGGAGAAGAGCGCTTCAGTTGCACCGGTTAGTGGAGCAATGGAGTTCGCCGGCCCCCGACGGTTCCATCTTCGATATATCGGACAGTGGCGGCCATGCACACCATCGCTGAAGGCTCATGACGTTGATTATGGGGTGGCGATGGCGGCTAAACGTTGGAGGGGTGGAAACGGTTCCCCGCAACAACATACATGGCAGTGACGGGGTGGCAGCGTCGAAGAATGGAGAAGGAGGGTGAAGGTGAAGTTAGCGGCTGACGATGGGAGGCATAAGGGGGAGCAGTGACGGCTGGCGGCTAACTTAGGGTTAGGGTTTAGTGGGTGACGAGTTTAAATAACCCGTTCCCATAAACTTCATTCCATAATAACACTTTTGGTCCCCTTCTCCCATTTCTTTCAATTTCGATCCAAATTTTACCATTTCAACCCCGCCTTCATAAAACTCTTCCAATCAAGTCTGAAATCTTACCATTCAGCCCCTCCCTCCACAAATCCTTTTCAACATAAGTCCAGAATTTACTCTTTATCCCCTGACCTCTTAAATCCTTTGCAAAATAAATCCCATCTAATGATTCTAACACTTCTTCATCTAATGATTCCTATGCTAACGAGGAAATTGTCAAATTTACTGTCAAATTAATTGTCAAATTAACTGTCTAGCTTAAATCCATTTTGAAGTTGGGTCTACCATCTAATGATTCTAACACTTCTTCATCTTCTGTGTCTGATAAACAGGATATGTCATGGGAGAGAGTATCTTGTGTAGATAGTGATGGTAGACCCAGCTTCAAAATGGACTGGGTTCCCAAGACCAACTAATTCTACACTCTGTGCTGAAGCCGCTAGAAAGGAATATCATCAGACTTCGGTAGGTTGTGTGACACCCCAAAACCAAGAACGGCGGAAACATTCTGGGGCGGAGGACGTCATGTAATGTATCACAACAATGTAAAGTAGTAAACAAGCAACAACATCATCCATTGCATTAATCTTATAATTTTAATTACAAGTGTGTTCTTTCATAAAATACAACAATAAAATGAATAATCAGAATAAGACGAGTCTGGACTGCTCCGTCTTCACAAACCTGGTCGTCGTACCTGTCTATTTGTGACCTGAGAATACAAATTATTTTGAAAGCGAGTATCAGCGAAAAAGCTGGTGAATTCATAAGTATTAATGTGTCTTTGATTTGTAAAACTGTAAGGTAATGACTTGTAAACCTATGGAAAAAGATTGTATAAGAATGAACTGTTTGAAAGCAGTTGAAAGCGTTTGAATACTCTAGCAAATCCCTATGATTTCTATTAGTATAAAGACTAGCCTTCTACCAAGACCCGAATGTTTTGAAAGTAGTCTTCTACCAACACTCAAATGTATGGAAAATAGTCTTCTACCAAGACTCAAATGTATGAAAAGTAGTCTTCTACCAAGACTCAAATGTATGAAAAGTAGTCTTGTACCAAGAGTTGTATGTTTTGCTATAACAAATATGGTTTTCCCCTCTATAACTACTATTAACAATATAAAGTCTACCTCGTCGTTTATGTGAATGCATCACAAAATAAAGTAATAGGAAAAATATAGCCAAGTAAGTGTTACCCTTTTGTATTAGGATTAACTCGACATCGCGACTGCCGAAAAGGTATTAACCTTGAACATCCGTAGAATGTTCATTTTCCTCTATAATTGGCAGCAGGTTTAAGGAATGGTTAGTCCCGTAAAGGTACTCCTAATATAAGTATTAACCGTAGGCATCTGTAGATGTTCATTTCCCTCTGTAGCTAACAGCAGGTTTAAGGAATGGTTAGTCCCATAAAGGTACCCCTAATATAAGTATTAACCGTAGGCATCCGTAGATGTTCATTACCTCTGTTACTAACATGCGGGTTCCGGAATCGTTAGTCCTGTCTAGTTATCCTATTGAACTAGGATAGGCAGAACTAATTTACACGTATAATATGTACTAGCAACTCATCATATAGAATCTAGGTACAAGTATCCATGTATGTGTATACAAGTAAATGTATTTATGCAAATGTATTCATGTAAACATATCTATGTAGACGTATTCATGTAACATGTAAGGTATAGTATAGACTCATGAATGAACTCACTATGGTGTAATTCCTTGTAATATGGATAATGTTTTGTATCTCCTAACTATCCCTATAATAGTTTACTGGAAGGTAATTGATGTCCAAGATGGTTTATACACCCTTGCTACACAAGAGTGTGGGAACTTAATGAACGATGAAATCCATCATATCAATACATATATATAAGAACAAAAGTGTATAGAAAGAGTTTTGATCAAGAGGATGAAAAACGGTTTTGTAAGACATTGAAGAGTTTTGAACAATAACTAACAATGACTTGATGTCATTTTAATAAACATTTCAAAAGTATATCCTTTGATAAAAAAGTATAACAGAGTTTTGTAAAAACCTTTGTAAAGTTTAACAACTAAGCAAGATGACTTGATGCTAGTTTGTAAAACATTTTCGAAAGCCATTCACAGAAATCTGTTTGGTAAAACAGCTTAAAGTGTAGTAAATCCTTTAGTATACTAGTTATTAATCACATAGATGATATAATAACTAGCATGATTCAACCTATGTTCCCCCCCCCCCCCAAGTAAAGCATTTAAAAACATTTAAAAGATTGATTTAGGGGTATGAACTCACCTGCAGTGAGCGGATCGAAAGGAAGTGTCGAACAAGTGCTTGGTGTCAAGTGAAAACTTAGACACACACAATCATCCTAATTACATATGAAGACATACTTATATAAACAATTAGTGATTTTAGCACTAATTAAACATGTATAAATATCCTATTGCGAGGAAAACACTTTGGTCAAGTGCTAGGAGGCTATCGGGTTGCAACAAAGGAGTGCAAAGCCACATACGGGAGTTTATGGCCTAATGACCATGTGTGTTGGAGTTTACAGCCCAGGGGAGTAAAATCCTGGCCATAAACTCTCAATTGGTCACCAAAAGTGGCTTAAAACTCTAAGGACTTAAGTGGTTAAGTTTTGCAAAGCTTTAACTAAGTGTTTGGGTGGGTTTAAGGTCCTAAAATGACCTAGTATGGTGTTCACGGCCCTGGGACCACTCCCCCATGAGTTTACGGCCGTAAAATCATGGTAAGGAGTACCATTTCGTGTATTGGGGCCTCTAGTTTAATGGTGTAAGGTTCTATGCTAATATCCAAGGCTTACTAAGGTGGTAGGGTGTCATTTGTACCCTAAAAAGGGGTTTACGGCCCAAGAACATGTCTTGGCCGTAAACTCCTTGAATCTCTTGATTTATTATGTTTTCTAAGCTCTAAACATGATATACCTAGTGTACAATGAGTTGGATCAAGGGCACTTACTATCTACGAGCTCAAATGGTCGATATTGGCCAAGAAAACGAGTGTGTGTTCTTGGTGGATCTTGAAAATCTATAAAATGGAATGATTTCACGGATGAAATCATGTAAGATTACTAGATCATCTAAGATATCAACTAGTTAGGGAAAGAAACTTACGAGTTTTGAAGATCGGGAATGAAGATCAGGATGGTACTTGAGAGGATTTGGGCCAAGGAAATGGAAGAAATGAACAAATGACCTTCATCTTCACCATATAAGGTGAGTTTATGGCCCACATGGAGTTTACAGCACTAAATTCCATGTGGTGGCCGTGAACTCATGGTTACTGTGATTAACGCTCGGTCTTTGTGCTATAAATTCAGCAGATAAACCCCGACACTTCTTCCTTAAGTGCTCAAGGCTCAGAACTCTCAAATGGACTCTAAGTTGTGCTAAATGATAGCAGGAATGACTTTAACTTTCTATTGACTTGGTATGTTGTACAGAATGGAAATTTCGGGTTGTCACATCATCCCCCTGTTAAAGGGAATTTCGTCCCGAAATTAGAACTTAGGTAAAGGGGTAGGCATGAATAATCGAGCAAGGAGGTGGGAAAACTTCCTAATCGATTTGTTCTCGTGCTCATAAGTGAAACCGGGTCCTCGGTTGGTATTTCAACGAACCTTCACTAAAGGGGCGACGGCGTTTTCCTCGTCCGTTTGACCACTCAGTCGAGGGTCACCACGGTTCTTCCACGAAGGCGAGGATCTCGTTGATCTCGATCTCCTCGAGTGGGCGTACAAGAGTCCTAACGGAAAGGTACGGTTTCAAGTTCGAGACGTGAAGGGTAAAATGTATGTTACTGAGTTCGTGGTGTAGGTTGGGTTTGTGAGTTACAAGACTGATTCTAGCAAGAATCTCGGAGGTCCTAACTATTCTGGATTTGGCTTACCACGCTTTCCAAAGCGTATCAAGCCTTCCCAGAGTGAGATTTCCAAAAGGAATTGGCCTCTTACTTGAAATTCTAAGGTTTTCTTCCTCTTGCTTGTCTTCCCAGTCAAGGGTCACTCCCTTCTGAGTCAAAGTCATAAGAGGTTTCGTAATCCCCAAGGAGTCCTGAATGAACTCTCGGCAGTAGGTCAGCGAGACCTAGAATCTGGCGAATTCCTGTCGGCATTCTCAGTGTTGACAATTTCTCAGCAGTTTTAATTTTTGGCAGGGTCCTCAAGAATTCCCACATTACTGGTAATGAGTCTTAGGAATTCGACTCTTCAAATCTACAAACTCGCATTTTAGAGAACTTTGCGTAAAACTTCTCTGATCGTAATGTTTCTAGGGTTTGTTGTATATGCTCTTTATGATTTCCTTCTTACTACGAGAGTAGATAAGTAAGTCATTTATAAAGAAGATGACGAACTGATCTAAGTAAGAATGGAGTACCCTATTCATTAAGTTCATGAATACTACGGGTGTATTGGTCCTATCCAAGGGGTATCACTACGGACTCGTAGTGTTTACATCGAGTTTGGAAGGTTGTCTTCGGGACATCCCCCTTTAAAACTCGTAACTGATGATTTTCGGATGTCAGACCTATTTCTGAAAAGTAAATAGTTCCTTGCGGTGGGTCAACCAATTCATCTATGTGTGGCAGAAGGTAATGATTTCTAATGGAAGTCCTGTCGAGGTATGCACCACGAGGACTTCCCAGGGTATCACCCATCCTAGTATTACCCTCGCCCAAGCACGCTTAACTGTGGAGTTCTGATGGGATCCGGTGCATTAGTGATGGTATGATTGCACCCGCTGAAGTCTTTCTTCTTGAAGAATAAGACTGGAGCTCTCAAAGGTGGGGAGCTTGGTGTGCTGAGATTTCCTTCGGAAAGGATTAGAAACATGAGGTGTGCTCTCAAAGAATAAGACTTGAGTAGTCGTTAAGTTGTCCGTCTGTATGAGTGGTACTTCGGGAAGGTGTGCTGAGATTTCCTTCGGAAAGGATTAGAAACATGAGGTACTCCATGAATGAGTACTTTGGTGTTCTGGAATGACGGCTTCGCTAGAAAGGCGTTTTCAGAGAAAGAGATGTACGTACGAATCAGTTACTGTGTGGATCGACTTGACTTAAGTCGTATGATAAAGTCGGAATCATACTGTCACACCCCCAAACCAGAACGGCGGAAACGTTCGAGGGCGGAGGACGTCATATTCAGTATCATAACAGTTCATAGAAAGGAAAGTACACACCACCATAATATAAATATATTTGAAAAGTTTACATGATTGTAGATGTTACATGTTTGCAAAAGAAATCAAATACAAAATGGTGATCCAAAATATGTTACTAACGCTAGCGCGTTAGTCTTCAGAAGTAGTTGCTACCTGGTCTAGCGGTTTCCTGAGAATACAAGTTATTTCAAAGAAAAAGTGTCAACATTTAAGTTGGTGAGTTCATAAGTGGTGTTTTGAGAAGATGTATGCCACTCGAAAGTGTTTGTATGTTTTCCAGAAAATGTAGTATTTCAATTGAAAACGAGTTATGATTCGTGTGTTGAAAATGAATGTATTAGATCCAGAAAATCCCATATTTTCCCTAATAGTTGAGATATGATTTGTTGTGTTTTCCAAGAAAAACCCTTATTTTCCTGACATAACTGGCAGTCTCTGAGATCGAAAATCGCAAGCAAACGACGTGCTTGTAAGTTGTGTCATAGTTTTACATAGTAAAGCTATACGAAGATCGCACTTGTTAGATGAAGAATAGTTTTAATAGCTACTCGTTCATACAAGCATAATACCATAATAATTGTATATCCGATGAGTTTTATAACCATACTAAACATAATATGCCTGTAGCGACGTTCTTCAGGCGTCGTAGCGTTATGACAACTGTCACCCCAAAAGACGGACTGTAGCTAACAGTTAGGGCGCGGGATCATGACTTCCCGTATAGATCTATACACATTTGACACGTTCTCCGAACGGGAGACTCTGGTTATAGACAGGACTTGTAGCGATACCTTTTATCAAAAAGGCAGTGTTTGAAGATGTACACGTCTCATGGATTCTCAACTAAGTCTGTATTAAAGTAGTAGTTTGTATGCAAAGTTTATCCTTTTTCACAATGTTTGACAAAGCATAAATCATAAGTTCTTTGAATGCATAAAATGATTTAGTAAAGAATGTTACCCTTGATATGATGTATTTGTATGCAAACGTATAAATAAAACATATTTCTATTTATAAACATATTGTATCCCAAGAGGGTAAAGTTGTGTTGTGAGGCGTTTTGCATGATAATGACTTCATAAGACAGTTAAAGCAACAGTATGAAAAGTATATAAAAAGATCGATGTTTCACACGATTTTAGTCGTGTGTTTACTTGTATTCCTCCCCTAAAAGAGTATAAAAGCATTTAAAATGTATTTAAAGAGTGTTCGAAGGGGATATGAACTCACTTGATAGTTTGAAGATAGCGAGATGGAAAACCGGACAGAGTTTCGTCTCGGGAAACTGATTTTTCTCGGGATTCTCGGGAATCTCGGGAGTAAAATCGACCCTCGGGACTTGAGTAAAAAGACCAGAGCTTCGGGTTTGAACGGGCACGAAAAACGAGGCAAGATCGTGAGAGAAAGGAGAGAATTGAACCCTTTTTTCGGAAAGCCTCGCATCCTATTTATAGGAAGGCTGAACCGCCTCGGTACGCGGGGCGTACGCCCGTACGCAGCGCGTACGCGTACGTCATGCATGACCGAAGCCTCGACTGCCTCGGCTTCGGATGGGACAGGTTGCTGGGTACGCGGGTCGGATGGGACGGCGGGTCGGACGGGACAGCGGGTCGGACGGGTCGGGTACTTCGGACGGGTCGGACGGGTCGGGTACTTCGGACGGGTCGGATGGCTCGAATAGGGCGACGTGGACGATAAGAGGCCAAGTCTCTCGGGTACCCGGATGAGGACGCTGACTCCTCTTCGGATAAGGTCCGAAATTTTGATTTAAATAAATATATAATTTATTTAATAAACTTCAAAAAGTCATATCTTCTTCATACGAACTCCGTTTTCGATGGTCTTTATATCCACGCGTAGGTGAGACTACGCTATACAACTTTCGTTTAGATTCCGTTGGCAAATTCCGAAATTATTTTTATTATTTATTTTATAACTCATCGTGGTTAAGGAATTTCTTTGAAAATTCATAACTTCTTTATCTGATGTCGGTTTTTGCCAGACTTTTTACCACTGAAATACCGTTGTCGAGACCTTCGATTCTCGTTTAGGTCATTCCGACCAAAAGTCGCTCGATCTTCGATTCGAGTTTTTAGCTGTCTACTGTTATATTCGGATCTTGGAAAAATCATAACTTCCTCATACGAAGTCAGATTTGGACGTTCTTTTTGTGTACGCTCACGGTTTAATGTTATTTATAACTTTAATTTAGATACCTAAGGCTAAATGCTATCGTATTGAAACTTTACGTTTTCCGTTTAATCGGTGTTGTCGGTTTTGTCGGAAATCTTAGAATGGTCATAACTTCTTCGTCATAACTCGGATTTTAGTGTTCTTTATATATTTGGAAACCTTTAAGACGATATCTACTACATAGTGTACTCCAATCAGAGCTTTTGAATAATTCATTTATCGATGATATTCCTATTACATTCCAAAGGGGTTACAAGACTCGATTTATAATGCCCGGAAATAACGGGTTGTTACATCATCCCCCCGTTAGAGGGAATTTCGTCCCGAAATTTAATACAAGATAAAAGTTTTAGGGGCTGAGGAAGAGATGCGGATACTTCTGTAGCATTTGGTCTTCCCGTTCCCATGTGAATTCGGGTCCTCTCTTAGCATTCCATCGAACTTTTACTATTGGAATGCGACTCTGCTTAGTCCGTTTAACTTCCCTATCCATGATCTCGGTGGGTTCTTCCACAAATTTAAGATTTTCGTTTAACTCGATTTCATCGAGTGGAATTACAAGTGTTTCGTCGGACAAACACTTTTTCAGGTTCGATACGTGGAATACTGGATGCACTTTGTTAAGCTCGATTGGAAGTTGGAGTTTGTAAGCCACTGGACCAACTCTCGAAATGATTTCGAAGGGTCCAATGTACTTGGGATTTAGCTTTCCACGCTTCCCAAAGCGTATCACGCCCTTCCTGGGTGAGACCTTCAGTAGCACACGGTCGCCAATCTGGAATTCCAAGGGTTTACGTCTCCTGTCGGCATAGCTCTTTTGCCTATCCCTTGAGGACTTCAGTCGTTCTCGTATTTGCATGATCTTTTCGGTAGTTTCTCTGATGATCTCCGGACCAGTGAGGGTGCTATTAGGGACTAGACCTTTTGCCAATTGTGTGTCGCCCACTTCCGTCCAGCACAGGGGTGATCTGCACTTACGGCCGTAAAGGGCTTCGAATGGAGCGGTCTTGATACTAGTATGGTAACTATTGTTATAAGAGAACTCGACCAAAGGCAAGTGAATATTCCATGCCTTGCCAAAGTCGATTACACATGCTCGCAACATGTCTTCCAAGGTTTGGATCGTCCTCTCACTCTGTCCGTCAGTTTGAGGGTGGTATGCTGTACTCATGTCCAACCTTGTTCCCATGGATTTTTGCAATGATTGCCAAAATCTGGAAGTGAACCTGCTGTCTCTATCTGAGATGATGGACATCGGTACTCCATGAAGTCGTACGATCTCCCGGATGTAGGTTCTTGATAGTTTTTCCATCCTATCGGTTTCCTTGATCGGTAAGAAATGGGCTGACTTGGTTAATCTGTCGACGATTACCCAAATAGTATCTTGGCCACTCTGAGTTTTCGGCAGTTTGGTTATGAAGTCCATGGAAATCTGCTCCCATTTCCACTCAGGTATTTCAGGTTGTTGGAGTAGACCTGAGGGTTTTTGGTGTTCTATTTTTATTTTGGCGCAAGTTAAACACTTGCTCACATAAGTAGCGATCTCCGCTTTCATGTTTGGCCACCAGTAGAGTTGCTTGAGATCTAGATACATCTTGTCTGACCCTGGGTGTACGGAGTATGGGGTCCTGTGTGCCTCGCTCATAACTACCTCTCTCAATCCACCAAACTTGGGTGTCCAGATCCGGTTCATGAGGTAGCGTGCTCCATCACTCTTGATTTCTAAATTCTTCTCCATTCCCCTAAGGGCCTCACCTGCCACGTTTTCGGGTTTCAAGGCCTCTATTTGAGCTTCCTTGACTTGCGTTGACAGGTGCGAATGGATCGACATAGCTAATGACTTCACTCTCCGGCCTGAGTACTCCTTTCGACTAAGGGCATCGGCTACGACGTTTGCCTTTCCCGGATGATAGAGAATCTCACATTCGTAGTCGTTGAGCAATTCGACCCAACGTCGTTGTCTCATGTTTAATTCCTTCTGGTCGAAGATGTGTTGGAGGCTCTTGTGGTCCGTAAAGACTGTGCACTTGGTACTGTAAAGGTAGTGCCTCCAGATTTTAAGAGCGAAGACCACTACTCCAAGTTCTAAGTCATGAGTGGTGTAATTGACCTCATGCGTTTTCAGTTGTCGTGAGGCATATGCAATCACCTTTCCCCTCTGCATTAGTACACAACCCAACCCTTGCTTTGAAGCGTCGCAATACACCACAAAATCTTCGGTCCCTTCCGGAAGAGAAAGGATAGGTGCACTGCAAAGGGCTTGTTTCAAGGTTTGAAATGCGACATCTTGCTTTTCTCCCCAGTTGTAGGTCACACCTTTCTGGGTTAAAGCGGTAAGAGGCTTGGCGATGCTGGAGAAGTTTTGGATGAACCTTCGGTAATAACCAGCAAGACCTAGAAATTGGCGAATTTCTGTTGGTGTAGTTGGTGCAGACCAGTTTTCGATAGCCTTGATTTTCGAGGGGTCCATGTGGATTCCTTCCTTGCTGACCACGTGACCGAGGAAGTCCACCTTTCTAATCCAAAACTCACATTTTGAGAATTTTGCATAAAGTCTCTCAGTCCGTAACGTCTTTAAGACTTGTCTCAGGTGTTGACTATGTTCTTCTTTATTCCTTGAATAAATGAGTATGTCGTCTATGAATACTATCACAAATTTATCCAAGAATGGACGACATACCCGATTCATTAGATCCATGAATATGGTCGGGGCATTGGTTAGTCCGAACGGCATCACTACGAACTCGTAATGTCCGTACCTCGTCCGGAAGGCTGTCTTGGGAACATCACTCTCTAGGACTCGCAGCTGGTGATATCCCGACCTTAGATCGATCTTGGAAAAGTAGTTGGCTCCTTGGAGTTGATCGAATAAGTCGTCGATTCGGAGTAGGGGGTATCGGTTCTTGATGGTAAGTTTGTTGAGTTCTCGGTAGTCGATGCACATCCTGAACGATCCATCTTTCTTTTTCACAAACAACACGGGTGCTCCCCAAGGTAAGAAGCTCGGCCTGATGAATCCTTTTCCAAGTAGTTCATTCAGTTGGCTGGACAGCTCCTGCATCTCTGCCGGGGCTAATCGATAGGGCGCTTTGGCTACTAGGGTAGCTCCGGGAATTAGATCGATTCTGAATTCGACTTGTCTTACGGGTGGTATCCCTGGAAGGTCCTCGGGAAACACGTCAGGAAAATCGCATACATCGGGCACATCCTTGATGTCCCGGACTTCGCGTTTCACGTCTACGACATGCGCTAAAAATGCGTGACACTCCTTGCGTAGGTACTTCTGAGCTTGGATACTTGAGATGATACTAAGTGTGGTACTAGGTTTGTCGCCCAAGACAAGGAAGGTTTCGCCGGTTGGCAGATTAAGGCGAACGGTCTTATCGTAACATAGAATGTCCGCACGATGTGAACTCAGCCAATCTGATGGGATTAACAACAACTTTTAATCTATGAAGATCGATTAGATCTTGAACAAGTATATCAATATGAAACAGCAAGAACACTATATTAATAACAAGGCAGAACGCAATAATAAGAACAAACAGCTTGAATCAAACGAGTCGAATGATTAAATAAAATCCTTAGAAGAGCTCGATTAAGAACATCAACTGTAAAGGATTGAAAGATTACAAGAATGATTACTGGAAAATATTGTTCTCTTGATCAATCGCTATTTGGTTAATCTCTAGAATCTTGACCTAATATGCATGCAAGCATTAACTTATATACAATACATAAAAGACTCTCGGTTGGACAGGCCCAAACCGGAGAATAAAAAGGCTAATCTAACGAGCCCAAAAGACGCAACATAAAACAGAACTTCAGCCCAACAATCTCCCCCTTTGCGTCAATTTGGAGCGAGACCTTCACTTCGTACTTGGGCCGGCGGCTGAAGCTGGTACCTTCTTCTTCACGGTACTAAACAGACATTTGGTTATGGAAAGGATGGTTTGTCTAAACCGGATGTACCAATTGATCATATCTTCAAAGTACTTGATGTCATCAGCCGAATTGTCCTTACACCGCTTGACGATTGATAGGACGTGTTCCAAGCAGGTAGTGGTGTAGAGGTGCTTGTCAGCTAACGCGAACAGACATTTCTGTCCTTCAGCTCTGGTGAACATCACAGAGTTTTGCCTTGAATCTATCTTGCCCATTTTCATCGTGTTTAGATCACTGGCCGATCCCACAGGCTTGACTTTCGGTTTCTTCTTAAACACTGTGGCAACCTCCTGATCCATTAGGGCCACCTCCATGATATAGCATGCCAGCATCCTTTTGACATGGTCTAAGATGGGACCATATTCGGCTTCGTTTGTCAGCAAGATGTTGTACAAGACTATCCAATCATGAGGGTTCAGATTGGGCAGATCCGCCAGAGAGATCATGTGAGCAGTTCTTGCAGATCCTCGGATAAGCTTGAACTTGACGTTTGTGAATCTCCCCACGGCAAACGGCTTCATCACCCGAACATTGACAATCTTCTGGGCGCTCCATGTAAGGTATTGAGGGCGAGCGGCCTCCAGGTAGAAGTCAATGAGCTCCCTGTCAAGCTCATCGTTCGGATGCGGGACTTCGAAAATGTTGGAGAAGGTGTGGAAGATGAACGCCTTTCGAGTCAACGGCATATCAAATTGCGAATCGACCGAGTTGTTGCAGTCGAACGATATCACCGGCTCGAGCCATAGTATGCTTGGAGTTTCTATGGCCTCCTTTATCAAACGATCCCTGGTCCAGGCAGGGAAGAGCAGCTTTCGGCTCTCAAGGAGATCGTTGGCTTCTTTTTGTTTACGTTCGGCTTCTTCAGCTTCACGTGCCACACGACTGACATCGTCATCAGTATTGCGACTGTTCTTTCTCTTTAACATGTCCGCAATAGTCTCCTTGTCTTCATCTTCATCGTCATCTCCTCCCTCTGCTATGTTTTTGCCTTTGTCCTTCACACCCGAACCCGAGGCATGACCAGTTGGGGGTGGTTCGGTTGTGTGAGTAGCTTTGGAGGAAGGAGGGGGTTTCGATCCTTTCTTCTCATCTCCCCCTTGTTTCGGAATGGACACGAAACTGGGTAGGCCTTCAATTTTACTTAAGAGGTCCATGGCCGGAGAGAGTTTCTCAGCGAGAGTACGCCCTACTGAGTGATTGAGGATGGGGTCGTGTGCTTCCAGGATGTTGGATAGAGCGGCGTGGACATCCGAAACACACGTCTTGATGACTTCCCTTTCGGATCGAAGAGCCTCCAATTGTTGTTCGGAGTTGGAAAGTTGGGTGCTCTTGATTTTGAGGGCAGTAGTCTTACTCGCCAGGACGTCCATCAGTGAATTTTCAGCCGCAAGATCTTCTTGTAGCTTTGCCAAGCGGGCATCGATGGAGGCACGGAGTGCCGAGTTGTCGTCGCTAAGGTTTTGTCTGAGGGTAGCGAACGAGGATAACTCCATCTTTATAAACTGGGCCAATTGATTAACAACTGGTTCCAGAGTTGTTTTGGTGGCTTCGGCGCTTTGCTGCATAGACTGCAGCAAGATTGTAGCGTCATGGAATAGTTTATCGACTTTTTCGGTTGCAGCCTCACAAGCTCGGGTAGAGGCGTCTATCGCAGCAGTTGCTGAGGCCATTGAATCATGTTGAGCCTTGGAGAAGGCATCAACGATCTTCTGAAGAGCGGCTTCAGATAAAGAGGACTGGTGGTTGGAAGAGGAGGCGAGAAGTTGATCAACCTTCTCGTTAAGCTCGCGAAGATGCTTCTTTGTCACTGGAGCATCATCCTCCTCATCACTTTGAACTTGAAACGGACTGTAATAGACCGAATCATAGTTCATGTGATCACCACCAAGGTATTGATCATCGCCGTCGGAGGCGTCTTCTGGAGATTGGGGTAGTGGTGAAGCTGGGGGTGTTATTGGTTTAGTTGGTTCAGGTTGAGTGGGTAGGGGATGAGTTTCGGGTGGTGGTGGTGTATGGGTTTCGGTAACAGGTGGTGTTTCGGTTGATGTGGTGAATATGGGTGGTGGTATAGGAAATGAGGTTGGTGGTATAGTAGGGTTTATGGTGGGAATGGAAATAGGTATTGTGGGTGAAGGGGAAGGAACTGGGGATTGGTGAAGTTCCATCTCCGGGGTTGGGGACCGAGGGGGTATGTTGCCTCTTTGTGGAGATCCGTCTCCTTGAGATCCCTCAGAGTCCGAACTCCCACCTTCGGATTCACTTGATGAGGAGGGAAGGACTAGCTTTCGCTTTTGTTGGGTCTTCCTCCTTTTCGGTTTTGGTGACGAAGCAGCCTTCGGTTGTTTGCGCTTCTTGGGAGAAGGTTTGGGGGCTTTGGATGGTTTCTTCCCCTTGTCTGATTTCTTACCCCTGGCCACCGGCTTGTCGGCATCATGGATTGATCGCAGCATGTCCGGTGTCAGTTCCCTTGGACCAGATGGCCCTAACTCCTTGATCGCCTTGATCATACTGCTGTCTGATGGCACACTTCCATACATCGACTCCGGAATTGAGCCAATGAAGGAGAATTTCGATGCATCGGATACGATGATCTTCTTGGTGTGGAACGTACCAACAGAAGATATCGGTGCACCGTCAGCAGTTGGGACCTCAAATCTGTCCATGGCCCATCTTGTGATCAGGATCCAGAACCGGGCCAGCGACACTTCAGAGTGTCGAGAAGTGGAAGAAAGGCTCTGAATCAGCTGTTGCCAAAGGACAAACCCATAATCGAGGTTGATCCCGTTGTACACCCCATACATGATTGACAGGAAAAGACGACTGGCCCCGTCCGATCCTGAGCTCCTCTCAGACAGTCCCTTGAAGAGAACTGTAAATAACCCATTCCACAGGGGCGGTAGGCATGACTTCTTGAACCTTGCGACGGAGGTTAGAACTTCCGTGTAGCCCATGTTGTAGAACATGCTGTATAACATGCCAACCGGAATCGTCTCCGGGTTAACACGTGATGGGTCTGCAGCAAACCCAAGCATGGTGCAGAAGCGGGGACGAGAAATCGACGTCTTGTGTTCCGCCACTTCAAAAAATATCCGGTCGACGCCCTTGTCGTAGTAGGCCGTCGCATAGACCTGAGATAGAGCCACCATTGGCACCGTTTCAATTCTGGACAATGCCGGAGCAAGCTGGGAGAACTTGAGGCATTCGATAACCGGCGACATGTAGGGATCATAGGTTAGTGGGTTCAGATCAATGACAAGGCATTGTTGAGGTCTGATGGGAAGAATCTGAGAAGTAGCATGAACGGATGAAGATTCAGCCATTGTTGCAGGTGTGGAGAAGAAGATGACCGGGAGAGAGTTTTGGGAGTAATTTTGCTTTGGGAATTATGGGGGCAGTAAAGAGGTAAAAGGTGGTGTTGATGGCTTTTTATAGTAGGTGATAGGAGAGAGAAAGATCGTTTCAAATCTCTTATTGAAATACGGAAGGGTTTTAGAGTGACGTAGGAGAGAGAATGTCAGATTCCTAGGATCACGCCGCCCAATAAGCGCCGGTTCAGAGAGAGAAACCGTTTCCATTTCCACACGCGCCATTAATGCCAGATGGATGACGCTTCAATACTGCACACGCGTCCAATAAGTGTCAGAAAAAGCGTGGCTTCTTCAAATTCACGCGCCCTCCTTTTTACCGTCGTTTGAATATCTATCCTTTGAACTCCCGCCGCGTCAGCAACCTTTTGAACTTATCCCTTTTCTTTTAAACGCCACCTTTTGAATAAAATGCCCACGTGGATTATTGGCAACCACAACTTCAGTATTAACCATCCATTGATTATCCAGCCTGTAAAATAATTAGTAACGGAATTTTTGAAAATCTAGGATTTTCGTGCAAAGAGTGTAAAAGATAAAGAAATAAAGCAACTCTTTTTGGAATGATCTGTGATGTCAATTATGACACGAAACTGATGATCCCGGGCACGAATCTCTTCCTTCAAGGTCAAGAGAGACCTCAAAGTGTTAGTGTGGAATTCCGTTGAATTTCGATCAAACATTTATCAATAAATGTTGAAAGGCTTCTTTAAATAAGGCAAAATTAAGGGTGGTTTCGCTTTGATTCAACAATTCAATTCCTGATATAAGAACGAACGTGAACAAAGTACTTGTGAGACCAGTGTAGTCTGTTGAACAAGTAGGTTTGAGTTAATTTTGTAGTGGCTTGGATTAATATGAAATCTCAGATAAAAATTTAAAACTGGATCCCTTGGGAAGAAATGTCATGGTGTGTAACAATTTCATTGGAACCACGCAAAAAGGAAAAAAAATGAGATTTCATGAAGGTACATTCGTTAATTCATTGGTGAAAACTTGATCAAGTTAATTGGTCACCGTCAATTCGTTGGTGTTGAATTTTGGGTTTCACTCAGCTCGTAGTGGCACGAAGCTAGGATCATAAACACAGATGTTGTGTAACCATAAACCTCAGTGGTAGTTGCTGAGAGTCTCAAGGGTTACAGTGAGGATACGAATGTTATGGAGAAGTATAATGGGGATGGTGAAAGAAGACATAGTACCTCTGCTGCGAACATAAGGACCAAGCAGGAGACTCTGAATTCATGTGAGAAAAGAGTGAGGTAGCTCACGATTAGAATAAATGAGTTAGCCTTATTGGGAAGACAAGGTTTGTGTATACCAGGTCATAAATGCTATTATTCAAAATCTTATGAGGCTTGGGACACATACAGCAGCATGCTTCTAGGGACACTTAAGTAAGTCATCAAATATATCCCCATAAACGAATGAGCACACAACAAAACAAAAAAAAAAAATTAAAATTGAGAAGAAAAAAAAATTAAAATTAAAAAAAATAAAAAATAAGACATAAAAAAATTATAAAAGAGTTAAAAAAAATATGATTAAAAAAAACGTTGCAAGAAAAATGAAAAACCGAACCCGAACGTTCGGTTGATTTAGGTTGGAAAAAGTTGAAAAACCGAACCCGAGCGTTCGGTTGGTTTCGATTCAGGAAAATTTTGAAAAACCGAACCCGAACCTTCGGTTGGTTTCGGTTCACCAAAATTTTGGAAAACCGAACTCGAACCTTCGGTTGGTTTCGGTTCACTAAAATTTTGGAAAACCGAACCCGAACCTTCTGGAGGTTTCGGTTTTGGAAAAATTTTTAAGAAACCAAGGGGTTTAGATATGCAATAAAAAAACTTTTTACATAAAGAAAAACAAATTTTGCACTAGAAATATACAATATGGAGAAACTACCTTTGAAGAAATGAGCGAGTGAAATGGTTGAACCGAACCCGAACGTTCGGTTGGATTCGCTTCTTACGTTTGAGATCGAGAGGTAGTGTGAGGTACTGACTCTGATTCCATCATACCTAGCCCTTGCAAAATTTTATTGAATGATGCTTCTGGAAGAGCTTTGGTGAAGACGTCAGCCAGTTGATCAGTGGTTCTTACGAAGTGAACTTCGACATTTCCATCTTCCACGTGATCTTTGATGAAGTGATACCTCAGTGCTATGTGTTTGGTTTTAGAGTGTTGCACCGGGTTATGACAGATTCTAATTGCACTTTCAGAGTCACAATATAGAGGGATCTTCTTCATATTGAGTCCATAGTCTCGAAGTTGACTCTGGATCCAAATCACTTGTGATGTGCAGGATGCAGCGGCAATGTATTCCGCTTCAGCAGTAGACAGCGACACACATGTTTGTTTCTTGGATTGCCAGCTGACCAACTTCCCATCAAGAAATTGACAGCCACCAGTTGTGCTTTTGCGGTCGAGTCCACATCCTCCAAGGTCAGCATCAGAATAGGCTTGAACGAAGAAGCCAGAGTTAGATGGATACCATAGACCTAAGGAGGCGGTTCGCTTAAGATAGCGTAGGATGTTCTTCACTGCCAGCATGTGAGGTTCGCGTGGGTTAGCCTGAAATCGAGCACAATAACATACAGAGAACATGATATCAGGCCTGCTAGCAGTTAGATACATCTGTGAGCCAATCATTTGACGATAGAGCGTGATGTCGACAGCCGGTTTATCCAGTGAAGGGGTAAGTTTGGTGCCGAATGCCATTGGGACTTTGACTTTTGAGTCTCCCATCATTCCAAACTTCGCTAGGAGAGTCTTTGTGTAAGCTTCCTGATTGATAAAGATGCCTTCGGGTCCCTGTCTTATATTTAAACCAAGGAAAAAATTAATAGGACCCATTGAGCTCATTTCAAACTTAGTCTCCATCAACTTTCTGAATTCAGCTGTTAAGCTGGGATTTGTAGAGCCAAAGATGATGTCATCGACATAAATTTGAACTATCATAAGGTGGTTACCTTCCTTTTTGCGAAAGAAGGTTGGGTCAACCGCACCTTGTTTGAATTTGGACATCTTTAAAAATTTTGTAAGCGTTTCATACCAGGCTCTCGGAGCTTGTTTGAGGCCGTACACAGCTTTATCCAGAATGTAGCAATGATTTGGATACTTTTCGTTCACGAACCCAGGAGGTTGCTCCACATACACAGTTTCTTCAAGTTCTCCATTGAGAAATGCACACTTGACGTCCATTTGGAAGACCTCAAAGTTTTTGTGAGCAGCATAGGCCAGAAATATTCTAACCGATTCTAGCCTAGCTACTGGAGCGAACGTCTCTTCGTAATCTATTCCTTCCTCCTGACAGTATCCTTTGACAACCAGACGAGCCTTGTTCCTTATGACATTACCTTCCTTGTCCATTTTGTTTCTAAAAACCCATTTGAGACCAACAACTGAAGCATCCGGAGGAGTTGGAATGAGGCGCCAGACTTTGTTCCTTTCAAACTCGTTTAGTTCGTCTTGCATTGCTTGAACCCAATCAGAGTGATCGAGGGCAGTGTTCACTGTCTTCGGTTCAACTTTTGATACAAATGAGTTAAACATACAAAACTCAACCTTTGAGAATAAGGATGTCTGTTTTGCCTTCAGTTGAGATCGGGTCAGAACCTTTTCAGATACATCACCAACTACTTGAGAGATAGGATGATCTCTGGTCCATTTTGTAAGAGGAGGGTAATTCGGATCGAAGGTTGGATCTAGCTCAGCGTTGATCATCTCTTCAGGCTCAGATTGGCAATCGAAATCAAGCGTCATATCATCATGCTCTCCCTCAATTGATGAGTCTTGAGAAACACGAGGTTCAGGGGTTTCTTGTGGTGCTGGATTTTCAGGCATTGAAGCACCTTCGTTTGGAGGGGCACCTTCGGTTGGAGAGTTACCTTCGGTTGATGAAGGACCTTCGGTTGAAGTAGTAGAGCTTGGCTCCCCCTCGACATGAGAACTTGGCTCCCCCTCGACTGAAGCATTGTTGGTTGGAGATTCATTAGTAGGAGATTCTTCTTCATGCATTCTTCTTGCAGCATCTTCGACAATCTGCTTCATATGATCTATTTTGTTGTCGGCTGCACCTGCTTCGGAGAGAGAAGCTTTTTCAGGTTCGTCAAATAGTTCCAGAAAATTTTCGTACAGATTGGCGATTGAGACAGTGACTTGGCCAGTTTGAGGAAAGATTTCACTGGCAGTGTCATCTATGGCCTGTAGCTTCTTGACATAGTTATCGTCGAAGGTCACATAGTATGTCTCTTCAATTCTTCTTGATCGTTTGTTTAGGACCCTGTATGCCTTTGAAGTGAGTGAGTAACCCAGAAAGATTCCCTCGTCGGCTTTTACATCAAACTTGTTGCGGTGTTCTTTAGAATTAAACATGAAACACCTTGAGCCAAAAACGTGGAAAAATTTCACATTGGGCTTCCTATTGTTTAATATCTCATATGGTGTGAGCGTGAATCGCTTGTTGAGATATGACCTGTTTTGAGTATAACAAGCAGCAGAAATAGCGTCAGCCCAAAAATAAAGAGGTAAGGAAGCGAAACTTAGCATAGTTCGGGCAGCTTCACACAGAGATCGGTTTCGTCTTTCGACTATTCCGTTCTGCTGTGGTGTGTAGAGAGCTGAGAAATTATGGCTAATTCCCTTTTCTGCAAGAAACTCTTCAAACTCCCTGTTCTTGAATTCGAGACCATTGTCGCTCCTGATGTTGCGAACGACCTTCTTGAGCTGGACTTCAATTTGCTTGATAAATACTTTCAGCTTTTGAGTCGCTTCAGATTTGAGCTTTAGAAAGAACACCCATGTAAATCTAGAGAAGTCATCAACGATAACAAGAATGTACTTGCTACCACCGATGCTTTCAATAGATGAAGGACCACACAAATCGATATGGAGCAATTCGAGTGGTTCAACAACTTTTGTGTTAATTATGGATGGGTGACTTTGACGACTCTGCTTTCCCATTTCACATGCAGCACATAAATGCTCTCTGTCAAACTTGAGCAATGGAAGACCCCTAACATGACCTCCAGTGACAAGTCGGTTAATATCTTTGAAACTGAGATGAGAGAGTCTTCTGTGCCACAACCAGCTTTCGTCGGATTGAGCTTTTGATAGCAGACATATTGCTGGGTTTCCTTTGATGGGTTTCATGTTCAGCGGAAACATTTCACCCTTTCGCTCTGACTTCAGAATCACTTTCTTTGTCTTTTTCTCTATGATTTCAGAACCTTCATCATCGAATGAAACTTTGAGACCTGTACCTCCAACAAGCTGAGATACACTGATGAGGTTGTGTTGAAGTCCTTCCACATAGGCCACCTTCCTAATGGTAAAATCACCATTCGTTATCATCCCATATCCCTTTATGGTGCCGAAAGAGTTATTTCCAAACTTAACGTTGCCACCATTTGCAAGAGATCTGTATTCCCTGAGTTCCTCTTTCCTCCTTGTCATGTGACGCGAGCAGCCACTGTCAATGTACCATTCTTCGTCAAACTGCTCGTCACTTATAACCTGCAAAAATTAAGCAGATTTAGGAACCCAAAGTTTCTTGGGTCCATGTGAGGTTTTCATGGGAACAGGAATAGTTAGAGAGATGTCAACAAGATATGTTCTTTTAATTAAAGTTGTTTCATCTTTCTTTTTAATGGTGAATACTTTTATTTTGTTAAGATTAGGTTGGTTTCCTGTGGGCTCAGGCTTGGATTCATCGACCTTTCGCTTTCCCTTCTGTTCAGCTGATGAATGAGGTTTTTGAGGAAAAGTGGGATTGGCTTTAGAGCAAGATGGAGATGAATGAGTAGAAGTAGAATGACGAGAAGAGTTAGAACGAGAGAATTTGGATGGGGAGGACTTCCTTGCTGATGACTCTAGGTGACCCTTTTGCTTTTGATCGTTGGTGGGTTTAACCTTTGAGTCTTGTTCTCGTCTGACTTCAGAGCCGAACCTCTGAGTTCGGTTGGAGTTGTTCTTGGAACCGAACCTTTGGTTTCGGTTGAAATACTTTTCAAAACCGAACCTTTGCTTTCGGTTGGTATTTTCATGCGAACCGAACCTTGACTTTCGGTTGGTATCTTCTTGCGAACCGAACCTTGACTTTCGGTTGTTGGAATTATCAGGCTTTCTTACGGGATTGTTTTCATACTTCAGATTCTTGTCTTTGTGTGAATAGTATGCATTCTGGGAGTGCCAGAATTGTTTCCTTTCAGAAAGGTTTTTCCTGTATCTTAGGTTCCTTTCTATCTTTTTATCCCTCATCTGTTTAGGTTGATGATGAACGTTTGCTTTCGCTTTTGATGTCACCTTTGTTGGTTCCTTTTGAACTTTAGGAGTTTTTCTTTGAGCTGAGGGTGCAGAGGGAATGTTTGAAGAAGATTCAGTTTGCCCTGAGAAAGTGGAAGGAGTATCTGATGAAGTTTCACTTCGGGCTGTTGGCGTTGAAGGAATATCTTCTTTTGCTGAACAATCAACCTCTTGAGGAGTATCTTTTGTACCACTTGTGCTTGGTTCACTGAAATTATCAGGCTTGTTCAAGGGTTCAGGTATGTATCTCCCTTTCTTCATCCAAGAGGTTCTTTCAGATAGGCCGACGGTTTCATTTCCATTGTCAATAGGAGCTTCCCAGAAGAACTCATCACAGCCATCAACATTGTCTTCGTTAACAATAGCTGTGAGTTCAGCTGTTTGATGTTCGGTTACTCCAGTCACTTTGTATACCTGATTCGGAGTGGTCCTGACCTTTTGATACACAACAGCCTTTTCTACTAATTTCGGGGACTTTTGTTGGGACAATCTAGCGAATTCCACTGAATTTTCAGAAATAAGATTTTTGTGGTTTTTAGTTTCGCTTTTAACAAATTCTAAGCAGTCAACCGTATCCTCTACAGAAATTTCACTCATGTTTTCGTCCTCGTTAAGCTCAGATGCATTTTCAACATCGATTTTATTTTCTGAGCATGTCCTTATGGTCTTTGGATTTAATGAAGGACTCAATTTTGTCCAGTCCAATCTGATAAGTTGGGTTGACATCATCAGACGAAATCACACTCTCACAATTGTAAGCTTCGGCATTAATTTCATCCTCCTTGAATTCTAGGAATGGTAAAATCATACGGTGGATCTTCTTGCCTATCTCACAGTCTAAGTGAAGCTGAGTAATATTGGAATATAAACGTTTAGCTATTAAACAAAAAACATTTCGTTGTTTTAACAATTTCAAATTGTCTCTCTGCAAATAAATGTTTTCGTCTTTGACTTTAATTAATTCCGACTCTTTTAACTCAATCCACATACGCCGCTCCTCACTCTTCGACGCCACCCTGCTTAATTGATCAGTCAGGTTAGAATTGGTGACTCGAGTTTGAGTTAAGCTACTATCTAAATGAGAAATTCTTGTGTTAACGTTTTTTAGTTCTTTCTCATATGAGGATGATGGTACTTTAGATGAAATGAAAACAGATTGTACCTTCTTTATCAGTTCATCAAGCTCATTGAACTGTTGGCTGAGTGGTTTGGCCGTGAAGCACATATCTTCCTGCACCTTCGGTCCATTGCATCCTCCATCGGTATTGTATCCCCTCATCTGAGATGCGCTTGACACCATGAAGCATTTTCCACCACTGCTTTCCTCCTTAGCCATATAAACCTTTCCATGAGTAGGCTTCCTCACTTCTTCGTCTTCTGAGTCAGTAGACCAAACTTCGGTGCTACCGAACTCATCGTCATTAACCGAACCCTGCACAATAAGAGCATTAATAGAAGGGTTAGCGGTAGACTTTTTCTTTCTCAACTCATCCAATCTCTTCTGCAGCACGGCTTCCTCATCCTTTCCGTCATCCTTTTCAGCCATCTTTTTAAGAACACAGTCCTTAGCATAGTGGTTCTTGCCACCACAGTAAAAACAGCTTACTCCAGAATCGCCATCTGCCTTCGGTTCCTTCTTGGACTCCTCAGCCTTCGGTTCATTGTTCGCCTTTTCAGAGCTGTAACTCCCCTGCCAGTTTCGGTTTTTGTTGTTAGGAAATCTCTTCTTTATGAACCTCTTAGGATTGGATACCATCATGGCATAATCCTCAGTTGAGAGGTCATATTCTTCTAAATTGAGCTCTTCATCCTCCATCACAGCTTTACTTTTAGATAGGAGGGCCAACGAACCAAGACTAGAGACAACATTTTTCTCTTGAACCACAATCTTCTCTTGGGACTTTACAATACCCACCAGTTTTGCCAAAGAGTATGATTTAAATTGTTCATGGGCTTTGACGGTGGAAACAACTGCTCTCCATTCAGATCGCAGTCCGTTCAAGAAAGTAACCTTTTGTTCGATGAGCTTCCTTTCAATGTCGTGTTTGATCATCTTGCTGAGAAGATGATTGAAGCGATCAAACGTCTGGGTCACAGTTTCTTCAGCCCCTTGCCTGAATTCTCCAAACTCAGATAGAAGCAAGGTTTGAATGGAGTGTTCAAGATCTTCGTCTGTGGAGTACAGTTCGCGAAGTCTATCCCACACTTCCTTCGCCGTAGTGCATGAGCTGACCAGTCTGAAAGTGTCGGACTGAAGGGCGAATCTGATCAACCTCAGTGCCTTAATATTGCACTGGAATTTGTCTTTTTCATCTTGCGCAATATTCTTCACGTCCTTAAGCAGATCGTTGTATTCTTTTTGCGTCTTAATAACTCTGGATGTCGCGGAATGAGAAAACGGTCCATTGATAATGGCTTCCCATATGAGAAAACCATTGTCCTCCGATCCAATCACGTAATCTTCAAAATGATGTGCCCACACTTCATAGTCATGGGTGTATAAGATTGGAATTTTTTTCGTCGAACCAATGCTGTTGGAAATATTAATAGGGTTTGATTGCGTTGCGTCCATTATGATCGTAATAACCTGTTCAAAGATCAGACTTGTAATAAAGCAGATTAGGGCAAAAAAATAAATATTAAGATACGTCAATTAAGATGACGGCTCAATAAATATCGATGATTGCGGAAAACCCTAATGGAAATCTTTTTCACAGAAAAGATGTGTATCGATTACACAGCCTCCTGCTCTGATACCAATTGATGGGATTAACAACAACTTTTAATCTATGAAGATCGATTAGATCTTGAACAAGTATATCAATATGAAACAGCAAGAACACTATATTAATAACAAGGCAGAACGCAATAATAAGAACAAACAGCTTGAATCAAACGAGTCGAATGATTAAATAAAATCCTTAGAAGAGCTCGATTAAGAACATCAACTGTAAAGGATTGAAAGATTACAAGAATGATTACTGGAAAATATTGTTCTCTTGATCAATCGCTATTTGGTTAATCTCTAGAATCTTGACCTAATATGCATGCAAGCATTAACGTATATACAATACATAAAAGACTCTCGGTTGGACAGGCCCAAACCGGAGAATAAAAAGGCTAATCTAACGAGCCCAAAAGACGCAACATAAAACAGAACTTCAGCCCAACACAATCCATGCCAATGATGACATCGAAACTCTTAATCGAGACTGGCATGAGGTTGATTTGAAAGAGATTATCGTTTAGAGTTAGGGTGCAGTTTAAGTATATCTCCTTAGTGCCTTCGGTTTTCCCGTTGGCCATTTCTACTATGAACGGTTCACTTAATGATTGTGGTATTGGTTTTAGCATGCTTTTAAATTCGTGACTCACAAAACTCCTTTCCGCTCCACTATCAAACAAAATGCATGCATACGAGTTATCGAGAAGAAACGTACCCGTAACAACAGTAGGGTCCGCAATGGCTTCATCTTGCCCCATTGCGAAAACTCGGCCTCTTCCACCGGTATTCCTGTTGTTTGTCTTCGGGCAGTCCTTGCGGTAGTGCCCTGTGCTCCCGCACTCAAAGCAAGCGCGGCTTACTCCGGTATTAGCAGTGGGGGCGAATTGTTGGGTTTGCTCCTTGCAATAGCGGGCTGTATGACCCTTCTTATTGCACCTGGTGCATTGAAGGTCACAGCAGAGACCGTGGTGGTGGAAGTTGCACTGGTTACATTTCGGTAGCTTTCCATTGTATGAGCTTGTGGGGGCAGAATTAGTAGGTACAGTAATAGCGTGGGTCGCTATCACTTGTTGTTTCTTGGGGTTCTCCTGGAGGGTTTGTCCCCTCCTCTTGTTCCAAGGCCTACTCTGGCCCTGAGCCTCCCTAGGTGGATTTGCGGCTGCTGTGATGGTACTCTGTTTCGCTCCGTGGTCGATGAGTCGTTGCGCCAGGCGTTTAACGCTGTTGTAGGTGATAGGGTTGGAAGCTAGGACATGCCCTTGAATCTTGGGTGACAACCCCCAAATGTACCTTTCGACCTTCTTTGATTCTTGGTTGACCATGGTAGGGCACAAAGCGGCGAGATCGTTGAACCTAGCTGTGTAGGCGACTAGGTCAGACCCAGTCATTTTCAAATTCCAGAGCTCCTGCTCAAGCTTTTGCACTTCACCCCTCGGGCAGTATTCTTCCAGTAGTAGTACCTTCAGTTCTTCCCAACTCATGGCGTTAGCGACAGTGAGCGTCACTGAGTTCACATGGCTTTTCCACCAAGTGAGGGCTCGATCTATGAAGGTGTAAGCAGCGAACTTAACCTTGCTTGTTTCTTGGCACGAGCAGATCTCGAAGACCGTTTCGGTCTTTTCGAACCATTGCATTAGTGTAATGACTCCGCCACTGCCATTAAAAGTCTTTGTCTTCGAGTTGGAGAACTCCTTGTAAGTACACTCCCTTACATGACCCTGGTCGGGGCCACGATTGGGATGATTCGTGCTGCTTCCTGTACCTCCATTTGTATTGGAGTTTATTTGAGAGAGAGCTGCTGCTACTGTTGCTGTGATAGCGGCCTGGACCATTGCTGGATCATAAGTTAGTGGTGGAGGTGGTGGTTGGGTTGCGTTGGTACGTGCTGATCTACGAGGAGGCATTGCGCTGCCAAAAGAGAAAAAAAAATGAGATATTATAAGTTTCGGTGGTTGTGAGTTGAATGTTATTGAGTTAACTACCTAAAATAGATTAAGAATTTGGTTTGACCAACACTGGGTTTTGAGCTTGATTCATTAATAACGTTTGAATGGATGCACTTATGAATTGAACGGACTACACATAATTAATACAAGAAAGAGATATGCCCTATATATATTAAACATATAGTTGTGTTACATCCGAGTTTAGACAAAACTTTTTGACCTTTCTAAAGGTCTCCGATTACAGAAAGTTTTAAAGAAAAGAATACTCTTATCCGAAGTCCTAATTTATAACAAAATTGGAAATCCTGGCAGGCACTATTTGCGTCGTAGGTTGCGCTTGGAGCTTGACTCCGCATCTGATTGCTTCGATTCCATTAGGCGCCGATCAAAAGCGGCTTGCTGCTCCCTTAATTCGGCTAGGGCTGCAATCATCTGTGCCTGAAATGCCTCAGACCGGAGTTGAGCATAATCTTGTATCTTGTCCAGCCTACGGATGTGAGAAGTGTGAACCTGCACTTCCACGTTGACATCCCGGAGTCGGCTTGCTTGAACTCTGGATTGATAGGACTGATTGGCTAACTTACCCACCATTACTGGGAGTGCTCGATCAGCCGAGCTTCCACCGCGGACATCATAGAAATCCCGACACATGTCGTAGGGAGGGCGTATGCCTTGTTGTTGGCTCCAATGATGGAGGTGACTCCCCCAGACGGGAGTGGGTCCTTGGAAGTTCCTCACATGGACAGGAGGTCGAATGGGTGGTGGGTCGATCACTTCCGGCTCTGAGTCAGTACCGGAGTCATCACCCAATTCTATGGGTTCCTCATCCTCTTCGGGATCATCTTCGATCCATCCTCCGTTGCCTTGGTTGGGAAAGTAGGGGTCATTGGGGTGGTGAAATCCAGCCATTTGACTGTACGAGAAATAGGGTCATAAGAATTGAATAAAGTCGAAACATGCAAAACATGTAAGTTAAATTAGTTTAGATAGCAAATACTCCTATAGTATTTAAATTCTTGTATTTAAAATTTATTGTCCACTGCAGACACCCCTCGGCACACGTTAGTCGGCTCTCGGACAAATATAGTTGATCAGGTTATATCCTTCCCAGTTCCGATTACATGTCCCAAGGCGTACCTGTACTGCACAACTTATTTATAATACTTCTAAAATGGTACGATGTGAAACTGTTATTAGTACGAAATGAATGCATGCTTACTTTACAAAAACTAAATAAATTTAATTTCAAAAGTATGACTCTTCTCAGAGTGTTTTTGCTCAGATGAGTTTATAATTGTATACCAAAAATGGTTTTGATATACTTAATTCACTATAAACGGTGCTCTGATACCAATCTGTCACACCCCCAAACCAGAACGGCGGAAATGTTCGAGGGCGGAGGACGTCATATTCAGTATCATAACAGTTCATAGAAAGGAAAGTACACACCACCATAATATAAATATATTTGAAAAGTTTACATGATTGTAGATGTTACATGTTTGCAAAAGAACTCAAATACAAAATGGTGATCCAAAATATGTTACTAATGCCAGCGCGTTAGTCTTCAGAAGTAGTTGCTACCTGGTCTAGCGGTTTCCTAAGAATACAAGTTATTTCAAAGAAAAAGTGTCAACATTTAAGTTGGTGAGTTCATAAGTGGTGTTTTGAGAAGATGTATGCCATTCGAAAGTGTTTGTATGTTTTCCAGAAAATGTAGTATTTCAATTGTAAACGAGTTATGATTCGTGTGTTGAAAATGAATGTATTAGATCCAGAAAATCCCATATTTTCCCTAATAGTTGAGATATGATTTGTTGTGTTTTCCAAGAAAAACCCTTATTTTCCTGACATAACTGGCAGTCTCTAAGACCGAAAATCGCAAGCAAACGACGTGCTTGGAAGTTGTGTCATAGTTTTACATAGTAAAGCTATACGAAGATCGCACTTGTTAGATGAAGAATAGTTTTAATAGCTACTCGTTCATAAAAGCATAATACCATAATAATTGTATATCCGATGAGTTTTATAACCATACTAAACATAATATGCCTGTAGCGACGTTCTTCAGGCGTCGTAGCGTTATTACAACTGTCACCCCAAAAGACGGACTGTAGCTAACAGTTAGGGCGCGGGATCATGACTTCCCGTATAGATCTATACACATTTGACACGTTCTCCGAATGAGAGACTCTGGTTATAGACAAGACTTGTAGCGATACCTTTTATCAAAAAGGCAGTGTTTGAAGATGTACACGTCTCATGGATTCTCAACTAAGTCTGTATTAAAGTAGTAGTTTGTATGCAAAGTTTATCCTTTTTCACAATGTTTGACAAAGCATAAATCATAAGTTCTTTGAATGCATAAAATGATTTAGTAAAGAATGTTACCCTTGATATGATGTATTTGTATGCAAATGTATAAATAAAACATATTTCTATTTATAAACATATTGTATCCCAAGAGGGTAAAGTTGTGTTGTGAGGCGTTTTGCATGATAATGACTTCATAAGACAGTTAAAGCAACAGTATGAAAAGTATATAAAAAGATCGATGTTTCACACGATTTTAGTCGTGTGTTTACTTGTATTCCTCCCCTAAAAGAGTATAAAAGCATTTAAAATGTATTTAAAGAGTGTTCGAAGGGGATATGAACTCACTTGATAGTTTGAAGATAGCGAGATGGAAAACCGGACAGAGTTTCGTCTCGGGAAACTGATTTTTCTCGGGATTCTCGGGAATCTCGGGAGTAAAATCGACCCTCAGGACTTGAGTAAAAAGACCAGAGCTTCGGGTTTGAACGGGCACGGAAAACGAGGCAAGATCGTGAGAGAAAGGAGAGAATTGAGCCCTTTTTTCGGAAAGCCTCGCATCCTATTTATAGGAAGGCTGAACCGCCTCGGTACGCGGGGCGTACGCCCGTACGCAGCGCGTACGCGTACGTCATGCATGACCGAAGCCTCGACTGCCTCGGCTTTGGATGGGACGGGTTGCTGGGTACGCGGGTCGGATGGGACGGCGGGTCGGACGGGACAGCGGGTCGGACGGGTCGGGTACTTCGGACGGGTCGGACGGGTCGAATGGCTCGGATAGGGTGACGTGGGCGATCCGAGGCCAAGTCTCTCGGGTACGCAGGGCGTACAGGGGTACGCAGCACGTACCCGGATGAGGACGCTGACTCCTCTTCGGATAAGGTCCGAAATTTTGATTTAAATAAATATATAATTTATTTAATAAACTTCAAAAAGTCATATCTTCTTCATACGAACTCCGTTTTCGATGGTCTTTATATCCACGCGTAGGTGAGACTACGCTCTACAACTTTCGTTTAGATTCCGTTGGCAAATTCCGAAATTATTTTTATTATTTATTTTATAACTCATCGTGTTTAAGGAATTTCTTTGAAAATTCATAACTTCTTTATCTGATGTCGGTTTTTGCCAGACTTTTTACCGCTGAAATACCGTTGTCGAGACCTTCGATTCTCGTTTAGGTCATTCTGACCAAAAGTCGCTCGATCTTCGATTCGAGTTTTTAGCTGTCTACTGCTATATTCGGATCTTGGAAAAATCATAATTTCCTCATACGAAGTCAGATTTGGACGTTCTTTTTGTGTACGCTCACGGTTTAATGTTTTCTATAACTTTCATTTAGATACCTAAGGCTAAATGCTATCGTATTGAAACTTTGCGTTTTCCGTTTAATCGGTGTTGTCGGTTTTGTCGGAAATCTTAGAATGGTCATAACTTCTTCGTCATAACTCGGATTTTAGTGTTCTTTATATATTTGGAAACCTTTAAGACGATATCTACTACATAGTGTACTCCAATCAGAGCTTTTGTTCATTTATCGATGATATTCCTATTACATTCCAAAGGGGTTACAAGACTCGATTTATAATGCCCGGAAATAACGGGTTGTTACACATACGGAAACTAAAGACATTAGATTCGAACATAAGGCGTTACAGACAAAACACAACAGTGCTACTTTTAACAGAGTTACAGTACTTTTTAGAGTAACTATAGGAATACTGTTGTGAACAAAGTATACCACAAAAGACAAGTATACGCAGCACGAGGGTCCCTTAACTGACTGGATCTCGCAAAAGATAAGACTCTAGTTGCACTAGTTCTAATTAGTTTATGAGTCTGCTACAACGAACGCCTTAAATACTTTAATCTGGGTCAAGAGTAGTCTTCCCTGCGGCGGTGATCGGTAGCATTATTCCGTCTGTGCCAGCATTCCCTGCCTCTGTGCAGTTTCTTTTGTAGTGACCCACCTTGCCACAACCGTAGCAAGCCTGGTTCACACTGGTGTTGGGCACTTGGTTGTTCGGCCTTGCTGGGCTCTTGCAGTAACGTATGGTGTGTCCCTTTCTGTTGCAGTTTAAGCACTGCACCTCCCGACAAGGTCCCCGGTGGTGATAGTTGCATTTGCTGCACTTTGGGAGATTTCCAGCATATTGTCTAGCTGGGTTAAGGACAATTGGGATACCCGAAGGGATGGTAGTAGGAGGTACCGATGTCGTGGCTGTGAAGGTCGTTACCGGTGGTTGTTTCTTGTTTGCCCTTCGAAGCGATTTGTCCTTAGACTTAGCCCAACACTTCCGTTTATTACCCTTAGTCTTGGGACTCAGGGTGTCGTGGTAGTTTGTTGCTCGTTGAGCTACTTGATTGTTACCTAAATTGGAATTGTTGTTAACAATCCCGCTGCCATTCGCGTTGTTAGCATTGAGGTGGTTCAGGATAGCTGACACAGTAGCCGAGACTGCAACTTGAAAGGTAGTTGCATCAATCTGAAGAGTTGGTGTTTGGTTGATGGGTGGATCATTTTTCATTGGTGACATGATTCTGTTTCATGGAAAGAAAATGAATTTGTGAGCGAGTATGGTTGAACCTAGACGTAGTTCGATCGCTCATGTAAAGAATAAAAGTATGTTCTCGTGGGTTCGACCTGCATCCCTATGATGCAGTCCTAGCAAAGAGTGGAAGTAAGTTCGTACAATGGTTTCAAGATGTTTGTCGTTCTAGCCGAGGTATCGTTGGTTGGTGAATAACATGATCCAACCACTAAAAGAAACTTGGAACCTTCTCCGCAATTAAATTACTATAGTCCAATGACTTGACTAAAGCATGTTTCAGATAGACTCCAATGAAAGTATGATGAGAGTATTTGAACAAAACGTGACACGGAAGTTAGCCGACTATCAACATCATCGATGCTTAAGATGTAATAAGTTCAGGGAAAATTGACCTTGAAAAAGGTCTTACATCATATCCGGAGTAGCAAAAGTTTTGGCCGCATAAAGGCCTAACTAAAAGTACCTACAGTACAAGGCAGTTCCATAGAAAAATGCCACATACGACATAGACAGGAACACAGTTCTTTTAAAACAAGAAGGAAATTAAAGTATCTCCTACTGGTGACGATCATCCCTCTGGTGAACTCTTAGCTCAGCCAGTTGATGTTCCATATCAAGCAGGTGTCTTTCATACACCCTCTGGCGTACTCGGAGTTCTATGACTTCGGCTCGGGATTCAGCCAGTGCTTGAAGCAGGGTATCATGGTCTCTTTCAGATCTCTCACGAGCATCTTCCAGACAAATGGTGCAAAGGGTATGCATTCTCGCATTGGCGACAACTTCTGTGATTTGATGTAGGGCTGTCCTGCCCTGAATTTCATTTCTGGCCACTCTGGGCACTAGGATTGGCAAGATTCTGTCTGCTGAGCTCCCATCGCTCAGGTCATAAAAGCTTCGGTCTCCATCAAATAGAATTGGATGATCCTGTCCTTGGCTCCATGTTTCCAAGCATTTTACCCAAGGAGGCGTCGGGCCATGAAAAGTCGGACGAGGGTTAGGATTTGAAAAGGGAGCTTCCTGGGGTAGGTTCTCAACCTTGGGTTCGGAGTTATCATCATCCGCGAGGTTTTCAGCGTGGTGATCATTCAAAGGAATCGGATGATCATTCTCTGGTTCCTCTCCAAACCATCCAGCAATGACTTCGTTCGGAAGGTACGGGTTGCTGTGGGGATGGAGTCCAGCCCTGTTATCTACGCGAGAATTGGGGTAAGAAAATAATTATTATACGAACTATCTAGATAATTATTAGAAAATCTTCATTATTTACATCACTCTTGTAACACCCCGAGAATTCAGGTATATTCCTTTCATCCTTGTTCTTTATTGTTTGGGCATGTCTAGTCCTTGAGTGGAGGGTTTGTAGCAAGTGAGTACGCTGTGGGTACCAGAGGGGTACGTTGCGCGTACTCACGTGCTTAATTTGGACGCGGAGTCGCCAAGGTACGCTGGGCGTACCTAGAGTTACGTCGGGTGATGTTTGTGAACTCACTTAGTTTTAAACCTACTTTTAATTATCAAATAACACCACAAAAGGCAGTGAACCAATCAATTGTGGTATAGCTAAATATGCAGGGTATCGATCATAGGGAACGGCAAATTAAAATTAAAAACCAATTTTATCTAAGTTAATTAATAAGTAGGGGTGTTCTCTAGTTTTACAAGACTAGAAACTTACTAACTATTAGTAATTTAAGACTAGAAAATAACGACTTAACTAGATTCAATAATTGGAAAGGAACTTCTGTTTAGTTCAACTTGGTTGACTCTATGGTTGATTTCAAGGTAATGGTGCAATGGATTAATTCTTTCGTTGGTTACCGATTCAAGTGATTAGATTCGTATTCACTACCCTAATCCTTAGCAAATAAACTAACTTAAACAGTGGCCAATTGTCTACTTTAATTAAATTCACTAGATTAATTATTCAGGTTAAGTTAGACTTGCAATAGTTAACTAATTCATTCTTTTCATTAACTTCTTCTTTGATGCTCATCTTACAAGCTTGCACATGAATTTACTCAATTTTCTTATTAATTCTAGTTTCACATTCATTAATCCTAGACATATAGCATAGTGATCACATAGCATATGAGGTCAATAATCAATAGATGTTCATGCTAATCAATTATCTTCCTATTAACAGAAAATTTATTAATATTCACACACAAGGTTCTTTAGCAAGCTAAAATAACAAAAATTCACCAACTTAGAATTAATCCTACCAATCAATCAAACCATATTGTCAACTTTGTATCCCCAAACAGAAGTCTAAAGGTTTTAGCTCATAATTGAAGTAAATAACAGCAAACAAACAAAGTCAAGTTGCTTAACCATAATGATAAAACAAAAGAATAAGTGGAATGATGAAATTTTGCCTCAATTACTCTCCGGGATTGAACTCTAGCTTCCTTCGTCGTCTTCTAGGGTTTTTCTGGCTTCTCAATCGTAGCTAAGTACTTCTAAATTGTCCCAGAACTCCTCTCAATCGATCAGTGGAATTATCTTTAAATATACGAGTCGACTCGTCGAGTCAAGTGGTGACTCGTCGAGTCCCTCTCACATTCCCCGTATTGTGATAACTCTCTGGGATCCCGAGTCATTATCTTCTCGATTCTTCGATTGGACTCGCCGAGTAGTCGATCTGACTCGCCAAGTAGGTGCCATTTTTAGTGTTTTTCTTCTTTGTTCCATTCTCGATCTTTTAACTGTTTCTCCCGCTTCCTTTCGCTTCCAAGCTTTATCTTTGGACTGAAAAACATAATTTAACACTTTTAAGTACCTTTTGTCCATAATGTGCAATAATTTAGCTAATAAATGAATAATAATGTATACTTAATATGAACCAATTATGCACATATCAAAATACCCCACACTTGTCTTTTGCTTGCCCCCAAGCAAAACTGAATTTTAAACATATTAGAATCATATATAACAACTCCAATCTAACCCAGCCATTATGCCAAGACCACAACGCATGCATTTGTGTCTAAATTTTTTCCTAAAGACCTCCCATACTCCAAATACTCACAATCCTCATAAACACTTGCCCACTCATCCCGAACTATGCTCATTTTATGCAACCCTTCGAATCCATCCGCAGAAAACCTCTTACCCTCAAGGTGTTTTAAATTGAGCAACCCAAGCATACATAATCTAGAATTACAACTTTTCGATACCACTGTGGAGCTCTTTTAGAATTCTTCACTTCCTTTGGTAATTTGATCTTTGATCTCTTTGAATTCACCACCTTTATGGTTTGATTTTCGGGTATCTTCAACTTTTTGGGGTTCTTGGAATTTTGATCTTTTGATCTTCACTTTAATTGCTCCAAAATTATTACAATTTCTCTTGTAATTCTCTCTTTTTTTTTAACATGCTCCTCTCTTTTTTCACTCAAATCCTACATGCTTAAGCAGGGGCGCTCAATCTCAACCTTTATTGGCTAATGATAACAATTTTCCTGGATACATTTCAGGTTTAGGCTGCTAAACATATTGTATCGCTCGGGCCGAGCGGGATCGTGTTTTTGTCCCATGATTTCACTGGAATAAGGAAGCCACAAATGCACTAGAACTTATATAGGCTCAACTAAACATTTGGGTCTTCATGCAATTATCAACACAACTCTAACATGGAATCCTAATTACTTTTACCAAAATTTTCTAATTTAGATCCTAAGTAATACTTTTGGTATGCAAATTTTTTTTTAAAATTAACCTAAATTAAGACTCTAAATTTTCTATTTATGTGACCAACCCCCTACCCCACACTTATTTGATGCAATGCCCTCATTTCATATTATGTATAATAAAAACATAAAAAGAGAATAAAGAGGGAATTGGAACAAACTCCCCTGGGATAGCAGTGGATAGGTTGGTCACTTTCATTTTAGCTCCAACATCAATTGACTTTAGACATGGTAACATCTCATCCATGCCTTGGGTGTCTCGTCTCGTGTGGGTCGCTCCAAATACGCGGAAAACAGTATAAGATCTTTAGGAATTAATATGGAAAGAATAAATGGTCAAGTGGTACTCTAATCAGCACCAAATCAGCAGCCCCTTCGACATGAAACCAAATGACTCGTCGAGTATATACCAGACTCGTCGAGTTACTTCGGGAAATCTTTGCATTTTTTAGAATTAAGGGCGACTCGTCGAGTCAGCTTAGTGCACTCGACGAGTTGGTCACTGAATGAAAATAATAGCATTCTGCATCTGATCCAGATTCCAATAAACTCTCTATACTTTCTATTCACTTCTAGACTCCCTTGCCAACATCTCTAAGGACCGGACTCAATACTTTAACTCTAACGCTCCTCTTTCTTGACTCTCTTTCTCACTTTGCTTCTATGATTCTAAACCCTTTTTGAAGCTAGCACTCCTAATTCAATTCTGAAAAATTGTCAAAGCATGAAACATCAATTAAACATCAAAAGCAAGTTTTAAAAAATCAAACAAACCAAATAAAAAAAAACAAACACAAAAATAAAAAGATTGAAAATTGTTCAATAAAAATGCATAGAAATCAATCCTCCTCCTCATCATCATCATCTAGCCCTGCTCCACTTCCTCCAGCACCACTTCTTGCACTTATCACCTCTTCCCATGATGGAATATATGGAAAGTTACCACCATCGATGTGCGGAATGTTAAAGTGGTCAAAAAGTCGGATATGAGATTGGTTGCTAAAATTCAAACCCCACGCCATTTGATCTTGTAGCCGCCTCATCTCCACATTGTACCAATCCATTGGTACTTCGTCGTTATCAACCGGAATCACCGGTGGCTCCTTCTCAACATCCCGCTCTCTCCTCGAACGAACCCTCCTCCCCGGTGCTTCGAGACCAACAACCGGATCATCATTCGGAATGGCATAATGGCCACCCCCATAGTCTTCAATAATCCTCGCTCTTCGGAAAAGAATTGGATTGAACGGAGGTGTAGGGATCATCGTCATGAAGTTCCACGCACCGCGGTTCATCAACCCGAATGAGTTGGCTAACCGGGTGACAAACATCCCACCATTGATTCGAGAAGTTTTGCGATCCTTGACCGCACCCTCCGAGAGATATGAAGCTAGACACCAAGGAATGTTGCAAAAAATGATGGGCGTAATGATCCTCCATAAATAGAAGACATCAAGGTTAGACACCTTGTCATCATCTTTTCGCTGGTTGATGGTGGATGAAATGAGACGATGAATGAGGCGGTGTTTTGGGGATCGAATGCTCCCCTCCTGTGCTGACTTCGGAATATAGACCTTGTTACCAATTATATTCCACCAGCTCGTGCTCGTAACTCCTTCGCGAAACACCATATGGGTTTGTGCCAAAAAGGCCCGAAAGATGGGTGTTGAGACCAAGGGCTGATCATAAACCCCTAATCAACAGGCAAGATCCACCACAGAGCATTGATGAAACTCTCCCTTAAGACAAAAACTAAAGTTGGACGGGTGATAAGCATCCACTCCCCCGGTGAAAGATACCATGGAGAAGAACTCCAAACACAGCTCCAAATAAACCGGCTCTTGAATACAGAAGACCCGGCTCCACCCGTCACAAACCATTGTTTCGCCTTCATGGTGAAACTCCTTCAAAAGATAAGGAGCTAACTCCTCCTCATAGCGAACACTCTGCAACCAATCCCAATATATCCGGTTGGGCACATAGATCTCTTTCTTCTTTATGTCACCCAGCTTCTTCTTCCACTTCCGCAATGTCGAAGCGGACTCGATTTGTGGGAAATTCAACCAAGGAAAGTCCCCTTGGTTGCCACTGGAACTTTGCCCCCTTCTGAACATCTTTTCTGCAAAACAAATACACAAAACACAGAGTATAATTAAAAAAATGTCATGCATATGTTTCCCGACTCGACTCGTCGAGTCCAGGTACGACTCGGCGAGTCGCACGAACTGCACGAGTCAGTCGGCGGGTCGATGGAAATTGGACCATGAAACCTGGAAATTAGGTCAAGGGTTTTGTCTAGGAACATAGTATTAAGGTATTAAGGCCAGAATAAGCATTCTAAACAACATAATTCATGAAAAATCAAAACCCTAGAAATTTACTACTTTCCAAAAACGGGTTTTTTCATGCAATTGCTACCATAGATGGCCTTATAATCACGTTCTTAACAAAAAACAAGAAGAAATTTGTTACCTTTTGAGATGATACTTGAGAAATTTGAAGAAAACTTGAAGAACAAAGATGAATGCTTGAGAGAGAGTTGAGAGAGAGATGCACGGCGAGTGTGTGTGTGAAAAGAAACTGATTCTTAGGGTTAAAACCCTAGTTACCGGTTGTAAAAGTAATTTCAACATTATTTTTTTTCTGTAAATAATACCGACTCGTCGAGTCGGGGTCAGACTCGGCGAGCCTGGTCGCGATGTCAAAATTTTCTGAAATCCATATGGACTCGTCGAGTCATGGTCAGACTCGGCGAGTCTCTTGCAAAAAAAATTCATAATTTTCAAAATTTTGTTATTTATTTAAAATCATTTCACCACTTAGCCTATGCACACTCTCAAGCAGATATGTCCGATGATTTGGATGATTAAACTTCTAAAAACGAAAGAAAAATTTCAAACAAAACTAAAAAGTAAAAGAAAGCAAACTCTAAATAACGGGCTTCCTCCCGCCAAGCGCTTCTTTTTAAGGAGTCATTAGCTAGACTCCTTCCCATCTACGTTTCGTCATCTTCGAGCATTGGGAACGCATGCCTAACTTTTTGTGATTTGTACTTTGTCTTGTAAGCGTGAATCTTCTTCTTGTAAGCCCTTTTCAATGCATCTCTTTTCCTTTTCACAGCATCATCCTCAGTTGCTTGGGCTTCCCTTTTCCTCTTTTTTTTCTTTACCCCATTCTTTTTCACCTTCTCTTGCACCTCCTTCTCTTTAAATTTAATTACGTCATATTTCGTGATGGTTCGTGCTTTATGTTTAGTAGTGAATGGTTGATCAGCTTCCACCCTTCTTTCCTTTGTCTCTTCATCCTTTCCTATGCTCAATCGATCTTCAAACGGAATCGTATCAAGACATGCTACATCGGCGTATTGAACTTTCATTCCCATTCCTCCTTCTGCTGTTTGTTCTTCTAAAGAATCACGAATAATATCTAAATTCAAGGTATGTGAAGAACTAGTAACAAATAGATCTAAGTCGGCCAAGTTTTTGTCAAATTCGACTGGACTCGTCGAGTCCATTAAGGTGACTCGGCGAGTCTGATCGGGTTCCATCAATTCTTGGGTGTTTTCTGAGTTGGCTCCTTCCAGTAGCTTTTCTAACTCTTCCAAGTCCTTGTTAACATCTACATCTTCTTCAGAGTGTATCTAAAATTTGGTTGGATCTTCTTTTAGCAAACGTGCAAGCTCTTCTTATACTATCTCATCATCCAATTGGATAATTGAGATTTCTTCATTCTTTTCTTCTTCTTGCTTGGCTTCTGGAATAGCTTTAAACATTATAGATTCATCACCCACCCTTAATGTCAATGTAGACTCACATATATCAATTAAAGCACACGCAGTGTTCAAGAATGATCTCCCCAAAACAATTGGAATTTCGGGGTCTTCTTTCATATCAACTACCACGAAGTCTACTGGGAAAATAAAATTGTCAACTTTTATAAGGAGATCCTCACAAATGCCTAGTGGATGAATTATCGTCTTGTCCGCCAAATGGATCTTCATATTCACCAGCCTTGGTTCTCGTAAATTCAACTTCTTAGAGAATGACAAAGGCATGAAATTGATGCTTGCCCCCGAATCAGCTAATGCTCGGGTGAAAACTTCATTACCAAATTGGCACGGAATCACCATATTTCCCGGATCACCCTTCTTTTCAGGTAGCTCACTTATCAATATTTCCGCGACTTCAGCCAAATCTTTCCTAGCAGCAAAAAGGCCCTTAAGCAAGTTGAAGTACTTAGGTGTTTGTAGCATTGTTTCCACAAATGGCACATTAACTTGTAAAGCTTTAACATGCGTCATGAAGGTTCTGTATGCTTCTACTTTTAATGCAGGCATGGCTTTGATTGGGTATGGCAGAGGAGGATTATAAGGCTTCAAAGAACTGACAGTTTTATCATTTACGCATGGACTCGTCGAGTCCAGTGGAGTGACTCGACGAGTCGGATCGAGTTTTGCTGGGTCTGATTCTTCTACCTTTTTTGCCTTCTTCTTGGAGATTCTCAGTGCTTCTGTAAATGTTTCCTCACTGCTGGAGGTTATTACACTTACATTCTCCATTCTTGGATTGGGTTCGGTGTTACTTGGAAGTTGACCAGGTCTTCTATCACTCACTTGATGCGCAAGCTGCCCCAGCTGTTTCTCAATGTTGAGAATTGATGCTTGCTGATTCCTTAGCATGTTTCTGGTCTCGTGTATGGCAGCATCATGATCATTGTGTCTTTTTTCAGACGCGGCTATGAATCTAGTGAATAACTCTTCTAAATCGGCTTTCTTTTCTACCGGTTCTTCCTTTTGGTATAGTCCCCTCTCCTTCTGCTTGTATTTCTCCTCCTTTGCCTTCTTATACTCTTCGTATGGTAGCCATTCCTTCTTAGGTTTTCGCCAATTTTCATCGTATCGATCGCCACTTGAATAGAAGACTTGAGCTTTCTTATTTCCATTCTCATCCAAATCACAATCCTTTGTGAGATGGGCCCCTCTACAATTTTTGCATCCTACCCTAATAGCATGGATTGTTTGATCCATTTTTGTCATTCTTCGATCTAGACTATCAAGCTTAGCTCTCACCGCCGCCATGCTATCATTTGCCGCGTTCACTACCCCCGACTTACTTCATTTCTCGGATTATGGTATTCTCTAGAGTGTTTAGAGAATTCTTCAATTAATTCTTTGATTACCGGGGCCGCCTTCTTTGTGAGTGGGCCTTGAGAATCAAGCAATTGCCTTGTGGTGACACTGACCCCATCATAGAAGATGGAGACCTCTTGTTGGCTATTAAGGTCATGGTGTGGGCAATTTCTAAGTAGGCTCTTGTACCTTTCCCAAGCTTCATAAAGAGATTCTCCGGGTTGTTGCTCAAAGTTGGCAATGGCTTTCTTTAGCTTGGCTATCTTGGAGGGCGGGCAGAAATGGTCTATGAACTCTTCTTTCATCTTGGCCCATGTGGTGACCAATCCGGGAGGAAGTGACTTTAACCAATCTTTTGCAGCTCCTTTAAATGTGACAGGAAGCATGCGAAGAAGCTGAGTCTCGCGTGGAACATTCGGTACGTTGAAGTAATCGGCCACATCATTCACTTCGTTCAAGTGCTTGTAAGCGTCTTCGTGATCCTTCCCGTAAAAAGGAATTTCCTTGAGTTGGGCGAGAATATGGCCTTTTAGTTCGAAAGTAGCGGTCGCGGGAATTGCGGGTTGCACAAGTCCCAGCCCGGTGTCATCAGCCATCCTTTTCTTCCATTTCCCCATGGGGACTTCATCAATGTTAGCCATTGTGATAGCTAACTCTTCTTCGGAATCGGTTTCGTGCTTGTAAGTATGCTCTTCTTCTTCGGTCTCGTACTCGATATCTTCTTGAATTGGTTCTTCAACTGTCAATGAGGCACTGGATGCTCCTGGTTTGCTGCTCTTCTTCTTGCTGAAAATGGATTTTAAGTTTTTGAGTGGTGAGCTTCTTTGAAGATGTGGTTTCTCCAACGGCTTTTCCTTTGCTCCTTCTTAGTGCGGATTCTGGGTCTTCCAAAGGAGGGACCAGAGGTGTATCAGATCCTCGGGTCATGAAACAACTGTAAACAATCAAAACAAAAGAAACAAAATGCGTAAAAAGAACAAAAACGAAATAAAAAAATAAAGCTAAAACAACGATGTACTCGCCGAGTCGGCACGAATGCACTCGGCGAGTTCAAGGCAAAAACTGAAAAAAATTTCAAGTTATCCTAAAAACAGAATTTTATTGAAACTAATTCTACTTATTGAATTACTTTGTAAATAACTTTGTGTCAGATAAATCCCACACAAAGGATCGATTAAACTAGAATTTAATATTAATTTTAGAACCGTTCCCCGGCAACGGCGCCAAAAACTTGATGTTTGTGAACTCACTTAGTTTTAAACCTACTTTTAATTATCAAATAACACCACAAAAGGCAGTGAACCAATCAATTGTGGTATAGCTAAATATGCAGGGTATCGATCATAGGGAACGGCAAATTAAAATTAAAAACCAATTTTATCTAAGTTAATTAATAAGTAGGGGTGTTCTCTAGTTTTACAAGACTAGAAACTTACTAACTATTAGTAATTTAAGACTAGAAAATAACGACTTAACTAGATTCAATAATTGGAAAGGAACTTCTGTTTAGTTCAACTTGGTTGACTCTATGGTTGATTTCAAGGTAATGGTGCAATGGATTAATTCTTTCGTTGGTTACCGATTCAAGTGATTAGATTCGTATTCACTACCCTAATCCTTAGCAAATAAACTAACTTAAACAGTGGCCAATTGTCTACTTTAATTAAATTCACTAGATTAATTATTCAGGTTAAGTTAGACTTGCAATAGTTAACTAATTCATTCTTTTCATTAACTTCTTCTTTGATGGTCATCTTACAAGCTTGCACATGAATTTACTCAATTTTCTTATTAATTCTAGTTTCACATTCATTAATCCTAGACATATAGCATAGTGATCACATAGCATATGAGGTCAATAATCAATAGATGTTCATGCTAATCAATTATCTTCCTATTAACAGAAAATTTATTAATATTCACACACAAGGTTCTTTAGCAAGCTAAAATAACAAAAATTCACCAACTTAGAATTAATCCTACCAATCAATCAAACCATATTGTCAACTTTGTATCCCCAAACAGAAGTCTAAAGGTTTTAGCTCATAATTGAAGTAAATAACAGCAAACAAACAAAGTCAAGTTGCTTAACCATAATGATAAAACAAAAGAATAATTGGAATGATGAAATTTTGCCTCAATTACTCTCCGGGATTGAACTCTAGCTTCCTTCGTCGTCTTCTAGGGTTTTTCTGGCTTCTCAATCGTAGCTAAGTACTTCTAAATTGTCCCAGAACTCCTCTCAATCGATCAGTGGAATTATCTTTAAATATACGAGTTGACTCGTCGAGTCAAGTGGTGACTCGTCGAGTCCCTCTCACATTCCCCGTATTGTGATAACTCTCTGGGATCCCGAGTCATTATCTTCTCGATTCTTCGATTGGACTCGCCGAGTAGTCGATCTGACTCGCCAAGTAGGTGCCATTTTTAGTGTTTTTCTTCTTTGTTCCATTCTCGATCTTTTAACTGTTTCTCCCGCTTCCTTTCGCTTCCGAGCTTCATCTTTGGACTGAAAAACATAATTTAACACTTTTAAGTACCTTTTTTTCCATAATGTGCAATAATTTAGCTAATAAATGAATAATAATGTATACTTAATATGAACCAATTATGCACATATCATCGGGCGTACCTGGCCTAGGTGCAAAAACCCTAATCCTCCTTCTGCACTATTTAAAGGGTGTTATGGCTCATTCCTTATCCTCCATATCAGTGAGTGAAACCCTAAAAGAGAGCCCCATCGTTGTTAGTGTGTGAGAGTGTTGATTTCAGCTTGTTGGTGCTTTAATGGCTTAGTGAAGAAGAAGAAGAAGGAAGGGAGTTCTTGGAGGCTAAAGCTTGAGGTGCCATTTTGGATCTGAGATCTATAGAGGAAAGGGCTACACTTGGAGGTATAAAGATCAAAACTTTCCTCTTCTTTTGGTTGTTGTTGTATGTGTCCTTTTTAGGGCTAAAAACCCCAAAGGTGGAGACTTTATGAGTGTAAAGTGCTCCATGGTCCGAGATCTGTCCCTTTTCAGTGTTACTAGTGGTTTAGAGCCATAAAGTTCCCATCTTGGATGTTACTTTGGAGTCATGCATGTGTTTAAGCCTTCTAGAGTTGAAGGTTGGATCATTTTAGGAGTTAGTGACTTGTTCAGCCATGCAAAGGCGTAAAGTCATCAACTTCATGGATTAAGGGGCTTAGATGGGGTCAGATCTAAAATATGGACGTAGGTCTAAACTGTTTAAGACCTCAAGAGAAAAAGGGCTGAAGTAGGGGAGTACACCGGGCGTAATCCCTAGTACGCGCCGCGTACTGGGTGGCGCTCCCCGATTCTGAGGTGTAGTCGGGTACGCTCAGCGTACACATCTGGTACGCGCAACGTAACCCAGAGAGTTGACTTTTAGGGTTTGGTCTATTGTGGGGCCTTTGAGTTATGAGAGGGGTAAAATGGTCTTTTACCCTTCTAAGAGTACCATAAGAGAGCATAGTCTAGCCTTTGAGAGTTATATTAAATAGAGTGTTATTTTCATATGATTAGGCGGAGGCTAGGCTAGCGTTTACCGAGTCCGAGATTTACCGAGATACCCGAGGTGAGTCTTCCCACTATACTTTACCTAGTGTGGTAATAGAGTTAAGAGACAGAGTATTATAGAGTTATATGCCAGTGTGATTGCATGTTATTATGTGATGTATTTATTATGATATGTGATATGCATGATTCAGAGTTACAGAGTTGGGACTTTCGTGTCCCTAGAGTTAGGGCCATTGGGCCCACAGAGAGTTGGGGCTGGAGGGCCCCACTGAGACACATTGACCAGAGGGTCAGCAGAGTTACAGCCTCGAGTGGCTATTATGTGATTAGTGTGGTATTTTGGGGAACTCACTAAGCTTATGCTTACAGTGTTCAGTGTTATGTGTTTCAGGTACCAGTGATGACCGCGGGAAGGCGCCGGTTTGATTTGTACACACACATGGGATTGGATGTATTTTGATCTTGGGAGACACTTTGTGAAACAAAAACATGATGTTATGACATTTTATGAATGAATGGTTTTGTTAAAATGTGTTTTTCAAATGTGAAAATTTGTTTTAAATTTTATGGTGTTACAAGTTGGTATCAGAGCCTAGGTTTGAGGGATTCAGGTGCACCATCGGGCGTATCTGAACTCAAACCTAGGATTTGAGAAAAAAAATTATAATAAAACAAGTTTTCAAAAGAAGAACTTGCGAGACAAAGAGAGCAGAGTCATGTGTACAAACAGCCAGTGCCCGAACGGTGATTTCCCAAAATACCATTATTATAAGTGTTATGAGATATGATGTGATATGTTATATGATGAGCTATGATATGCATGCTAGAGTAGACTAGGTATTCTTATTAGGACTAGAGTGGCCTGATATGTGATGCCTGAGTCTAGGAGTCTTGCTGCTATGAATATTTCAGAGTGGTTAGGGAGCAGTGAGGAGATTGTGAGAGATCTATTTGCGAGTATCATATGATTAGAGAGAGTAGAGTGCTCGGGACTTGGGAGTCTGGGAGGAGGACTTGGGGTGGATGCTGATGCGGTGTGGACAGTAGTATTGGGCCTGTACTATTGAAGACACCGGGTCAGTGCACCGTCCAAGTAAGAATCTTTGGAGTACCAAGGAACAAGTAGGATGGAGTACTCGAGTGTGAGTATACTTGAGCGAGTCCCTGATATTATTCTTATGTTGTATTTCAGAGAGAGAGAGAGATCATGGTTGGGACACGCCACACATCAGGGACCAGTGATACGAGGGATGAGGAGATCCGTAGGATCATCCAGGAGGAGGTGGCTGCGGCCATCAGGGTAGAGATACCAGAGATGTTCAGGTCTACCAAGACCACGTTGATAGAGACATTTAATGAGAAGTACGCTGCTCTTTCTGAGGCTGCTGTTGCTGCAGCCACTACAGCTATAGCTGCGACGAGGCCGCAGGGTGGTGATGCGTTGCTGTTCCGAGAGTTCAGCAACACAAAACCACTGGAGTTTGATGGGACCCAGGACCCGATTGCGGCGATGAGATGGATTTCATACATAGAGGGGTGTTTCTTTACTTGCTCATCTCCTGAGCATTTGAGAGTTCGGTTCGCGCTGAACCAGCTTCGCTTGGGAACGAAGGACTGGTGGAAATTTGTGACGGCGCACTACACGCCTGCTGAGCTTGCAGTAGTGACCTGGGAGAGGTTCACTGCTATGTTCCGAGATGATTATGTTCCCCAGGTGGAGAGAGAGTGTTTGGCCCAGGAGTTTCTGACCCTCAAGCAGGGTATTGAGTCTGTTACGGTGATCACGAGGATGTTTCATGAGCGGGCGATGTTCTGCCCAGAGCACGTGTCCTCCGAGCAGGCACGTATGAGTTGATATTTGAGCATTCTGAGGAGGGACATACGTGAGTTCGTGGCGAACTCGACATACCGGACATTTGCCGAGCTTCAGGAAAATGCACGGAAGAGGGAGATAGAGCTGGAGACTCATGCTAGGGAGGGGGCTGAGTCTCAGGGGAGGGATCGGCGACCGGTGCAGTCTCAGCCGGTAGCCAAGCGGGCCAAGCACACCGATTCAAGATCAGAGAGCCAAAGGGGCCTCACTTGTGGCAAGTGCGGCAAGAGCCACGACGGGGTGTGCAGAGCAGGGTCTTGCTACAAATGTGGCAAGGAGGGGCATATGGCCAAGTACTGCCCCAAGGGGTTTGTAGTATGTTTTCACTGCAACCATACCGGACACCGGAAGGCAGAGTGTTCGCAGTTGCGGGGATCAGCACAGGGAGCACCTCAAGGATCTGCCCCTGCCGCCATCAGAGCTACCGAGAGTCGGCCAGTGAAGGCCGAGGCGCCGAAGGCACGAGGGAGAGCCTTTCAGTTGACCGCGGAGGAGGTCCGTGCAGTGCCCAATGTCGTGGCTGGTATGTATTCTTTCGTGTATTTATTTTGATGTTGAGATATTGTGCTTATATTATGTTATGCGTAGGTACTTTTCTTGTGAATTTTGTACCTGCCTTGGTGTTATTTGACTCGGGTGCGAGTCGGTCTTTTGTATCTTTGGCTTTTAGTCAGCATATCAGTGTTAGTCGTGAGGCGTTGAGTCGGCCTCTTAGAGTTTCCATAGCTAACGAGAGGGTGATCTATGCCACAGAGGTGATTCGAGGGTGCGTATTCGAGATTTTCGGTGTTGAGTTCCTGATTGATTTGGCTCCTATTGCAATGGGTGATGTATGTGTCATTGTGGGCATGGACTGGTTGAGCAGATTCAATGCGGTTATCGACTGCGAGCGACAGCTGGTGACCATATGAGACCCTAGTAGGGAAGTTCTTACGGTGTACGGCGAGGGTACACGTTCTGGGTCAGCGTTTTGTTCGGCCGCTTGAATGAGGCAGTGTCTACAGCAGGGCTGTAAGGGCTTTGTGGCGTATGTGATGGATACGCGGGTTGATTCAGAGAGACCGAGGTCAGTTGAGGAGGTTTCGATAGTGTGTGAGTTCCCGAACGTATTTCCAGAGGAGTTGCCGGGTGTGCCTCCCATGAGGCAAATGGAGTTCAGTATCAATTTGGTTCCGGGGGCCGCGCCTATTGCCAAGGTGCCCTATCGCCTTGCACCTCCAGAGATGCAAGAGTTATCCTCGCAACTTCAGGAGCTGTTGGGAAAGGGATTTATTCGGCCGAGCAGCTCGTCGTGGGGAGAGCCTATCCTTTTTGTCAAGAAGAAGGATGGTTCACACCGGATGTGCATTGATTACCGGGAGTTGAACAAGCTGACGGTCAAGAACCGTTACCCATTGCCGAGGATCGATGATTTGTTCGATCAGTTGCATGGAGCATCTTGGTTCTCCAAGATCGATTTGAGGACGGGGTATCATCAGGTAAGGGTGCGAGATGAGGACATTCAGAAGACAACATTCCGGACTCGTTATGGGCATCATGCGTTTGTGGTGATGCCTTTTGGACTCACCAATGCCCCGGCAGTGTTCATGGATCTCATGAACAGAGTGTGCAGGCCGATGTTGGATCAATCGGTGATCATGTTCATCGATGATATTTTGGTGTATTCGAGATCTAGAGAGCAGCATGAGGAGCATTTGAGGGAAATCCTCGGAGTACTGAGATCGGAGAGGCTTTACGTTAAATTCTCCAAGTGTGATTTCTGGTTGCGAGAGGTCCAGTTCCTAGGGCACCTCGTTAACCAGAAGGGGATATTGGTCGACCCGGCCAAAGTGGAGGCAGTGATGAGTTAGGAGGTGTCGAGGTCACCATCCGAGATTAGGAGTTTCTTGGGGTTGGCAGGCTATTATCGGAGATTTATCAGGGATTTCTCAGAGATCGCCGTGCCACTCACCAGGTTAACCCGGAAGCATGTCGCTTTTCATGGGGACCAGAGCAGCAGACCTCCTTTGAGACGCTTCGCCAGAGGCTATGTGAAGCCCCAATGTTAGCCCTCCCAGAGGGGATAGAGGACTTTGTGGTGTATTGTGATGCGTCGATCTTGGGGTTGGGAGCGGTGCTGATGCAGAGAGGGCATGTGATAGCATATGCATCGAGGCAGCTGAAGCCTCATGAGACGAGGTATCCTACCCACGATCTAGAGTTGGGGGCAGTGGTGTTCGCCCTCAAGATTTGGCGTCACTATCTGTACAGGGTTCGGTGTACGATATAGACGGAGCATAAGAGCCTAAAGTATTTGATGGATCAGCCCAACCTAAACATGCGACAGAGGACGTGGTTGGACGTGGTCAAGGATTATGATTGTGAGATCATGTACCACCCGGGCAAGGCCAATGTTGTAGTCGATGCACTGAGCCGCAGGGCGGAGAGCACCCCATTGCGAGATGTATGTTTAAGATTGACCGTGATAGCTCCGGTGTTGGACACCGGTCGTGGGGCATAGGCTGAGTCTGTGCAGCCTGAGATGCAGAAGAAAGAGCGAGTTGTTGGGTTGGTATCGGAGTTCGTTACCGATGGCCGGGGGCTTATGACATTTCAGGGGCGTATCTGGGTACCGTTTGTGGGAGGGACGCATACCATTTTGATGGAAGAGGCTCATCGGTCGAAGTTCTTGATCCATCCTGGGGCCACTAAGATGTATCTAGAACTGAATAGGGAGTATTGGTGGCCCTATATGAAGAGGGATGTCGCGTGGTTTGTTGAGAGGTGCTTAACCTACCGTAGGGTTAAGGCCGAGCACCAGAGACCGCATGGTAAGTTGCAGCCGTTGGAGGTTCCCGAATGGAAGTGGGAATAGATTTCCATGGATTTTATCACCAAATTGCCAAGGACTGTTAGGGGAGTCGATGCAATTTGGGTGATTGTGGACAGGTTGACAAAGAGTGCCCACTTCCTTGCCATCAGTGAGAGCTCATCCACAGAGAAGTTGGCAGAGATGTACGTGAGGGAAGTGGTATCACGGCATGGAGTGCCGATCTCGATTGTCTCAAACCAAGATGTGCGTTTCACTTCCAGATTCTGGAAGAAATTTCACGAGGAATTGGGTACTAGGATGCATTTTAGTACCACATATCACCCCCAAACGGACGGACAAAGTGAGCGGACGATTCAGACGCTCGAGGACATGCTTCGGGCATGTGTGTTGGATTTCGAGGGGAGTTGGGGCACGTATTTGCCCTTGGTAGAGTTTTCCTACAAAAACAGCTATCATTCGAGCATTGGTATGCTACCCTTTGAGCTGTTGTATGGGAGGAGGTGTCGGACCCCCATTTGTTGGGGAGAGGTCGGGCAGCGTGTTATGGGTACTACAGAGATTGTCCTGCAGACGACTGAGCAGATAGAGCAGGTCAGACAGAGGTTATTGACCGCTCAGAGTCGTCAGAAGAGTTATGCAGACAGGCGCCGGTCTGAGCTTGAGTTCCAGATCGGCGACTTTGTACTCCTGAAGGTATCTCCTTGGAAAGGAGTGATCCGATTCAGGAAGAGGCACAAGTTGGGTCCCGGTTATATCGGTCCTTTTCGAGTGATTGCAAGGGTAGGCAGGGTAGCCTACCGGTTGGAGCTACCTGCAGAGTTAGGTCAGATCCATGACACTTTCCACGTGTCGCAATTGCGGAAGTGTATAGCCGATGAGTCGGCGGTGGTACCATTGGAGGATATTCAGGTGGATGTGAGCCTGAATTATGCTGAGGGACCGGTGGCAATCAGAGATCGGAAGATCAAGGTTTTGAGGAACAAGGAGGTACCTTTGGTTTTGGTTCAGTGGCAACATCGAAAGCGGTCTGAGATGACTTAGGAGTCAGAGTCGGAGATGCGAGGGCAGCATCGAGAGTTGTTCGAGGAATGAGACTTCGAGGGCGAAGTCTAGTTCTAGTGGGGGAGAATTGTAACACCCCGAGAATTCAGGTATATTCTTTTCATCCTTGTTCTTTATTGTTTGGGCATGTTTAGTCCTTGAGTGGAGGGTTTGTAGCAAGTGAGTACGCTGGGCGTACCAGAGGGGTACGCTACGCGTACTCACGCGCTTAATTTGGACGCGGAGTCACCAAGGTACGCTGGGCGTACCTAGAGTTACGCCGGGCGTACCCGGCCCAGGTGCAAAAACCCTAATCCTCCTTGTGCACTATTTAAAGGGTGCTATGGCTCATTCCTTAGCCTCCATATCAGTGAGTAAAACCCTAAAAGAGAGCCCCATCGTTCTTAGTGTGTGAGAGTGTTGATTTGAGCTTGTTGGTGCTTTAGTGGCTTAGTGAAGAAGAAGGAAGGGAATTCTTGGAGGCTAAAGCTTGAGGTGCCATTTTCGATCTGAAATCTATAGAGGAAAGGGCTACACTTGGAGGTATAAAGTTCAAAACTTTCCTCTTCTTTTGGTTGTTGTTGTATGTGTCCTTTTTAGGGCTAAAAACCACAAATGTGGAGACTTTATGAGTGTAATGTGCTCCATGGTCCGAGATCTGTCCCGTTTCAGTGTTACTAGTGATTTAGAGCCATAAAGTTCCCATATTGGATGTTACTTTGGAGTCATGCATGTGTTTAAGCCTTCTAGAGTTGAAGGTTGGATCATTTTGGGAGTTAGTGACTTGTTCAGCCATGCAAAGGCTTAAAGTCATCAACATTATGGATTAAGGGGCTTAGATGGGGTCAGATCTAAAATATGGACGTAGGTCTTAACTATTTAAGACCTCAAGAGAAAAAGGGCTGAAGCAGGGGTGTACGCCAGGCGTAATCCCTAGTACGCGCTGCGTACTGGGTGGCGCTCCCCGATTCTGAGGTGCAGCCGGGTACGCTCAGCGTACACATCTGGTACGCGCAGCGTAACCCGGAGAGTTGACTTTTGGTTGACTTTTAGGGTTTGGTCTATTGTGGGGCCTTTGAGTTATTAGAGGGGTAAAATGGTCTTTTACCCTTCTGAGAGTACCATAAGAGAGCATGGTCTAGCCTTTGAGAGTTATATTAAATAGAGTGTTATTTTCATATGATTAGGCGGAGGCTAGGCCAGTGTTTACCGAGTCAGAGATTTTCCGAGATACCCAAGGTGAGTGTTCTCAATATACTTTACCTAGTGTGGTAATAGAGTTAAGAGACAGAGTATTATAGAGTTATATGCCAGTGTGATTGCATGTTATTATGATGTGATTTATTATGATATGTGATATGCATGATTCAGAGTTACAGAGTTGGGACTTTCGGGTCCCTAGAGTTAGGGCCAGAGGGCCCATAGAGAGTTGGGGCTGGAGGGCCCCACTGAGACACATTGACCAGAGGGTCAGCAGAGTTACAGCCTCGAGTGGCTATTATGTGATTAGTGTGGTATTTTAGGGAACTCACTAAGCTTATGCTTACAGTGTTCAGTGTTATGTGTTTCAGGTACCAGTGATGACTGCGGGAAGGCGTCGGCTTGATTCGTACACACACATGGGATTGGATGTATTTTGATCTTAGGAGACACTTTGTGAAACAAAAACATGATGTTATGACATTTTATGAATGAATGGTTTTGTTAAAATGTGTTTTTCAAATGTGAAAAATTGTTTTAAATTTTACGGTGTTACAACTATTTGTAAAGTGCATACCAGTTATATGTAATCAACACAGGATAGGCCTTCGAATAAGTGACCATAACTCCAAATTCACAAGGAATAGGGGTAAAGCATAAATTTCACAGATTCTAAGTCTATAACATCCTAGTTACATATAGCCTCAGTGTATCCACTTAGCAACTATCAACTTAGTAATGAAGATCCTTTTTAGTTCTCAAGTAAGTAATTATGGTAACAGAAAACACCCCTATGGTATTTTAGACTTAGGTTCTGTTATAATATTCTCATTGTGGTAATGTTGGCAAGTTTTTAGACTTGTTGCCATATCACAACCATTCTTTAGCATATGCTAATCACTCCTCGGATCAGCATAGTTGATCATGCTATGCTACTCCCAAGACTGACAATACATCGCCAGGCTTACTTGTGATAGTCAACAATCGTAATACTTTTGTTCTTGTCGTTGTGACACGGATTTTAGTATGAATGCAAGCACGTATACTTTGTTAAATATTTTATTATTTAAAAGTATAAACTCTTAGACAGAGTGTTTTAATCCCAATGTATTTATAGTTAGTATATCTTTTATGGGTTGATATACTATATTCACTATAAACAATGCTCTAATACCAATCTGTCACACCCCAAAACCAAGAACGGCGGAAACGTTCTGGTGCGGAGGACGTCATGTAATGTATCACAACAATGTAAAGTAGTAAACAAGCAACAACATCATCCATTCCATTAATCTTATAATTTTAATTACAAGTGTGTTCTTTCATAAAATACAACAATAAAATAAATAATCAGAATTAGACGAGTCTGGACTGCTCTGTCTTCACGAACCTGGTCGTCGTACCTGTCTATTTGTGACCTGAGAATACAAGTTATTTTGAAAGCAAGTATCAGCCAAAAAGCTGGTGAATTCATAAGTATTAATGTGTCTTTGATTTGTAAAACTGTAAGGTAATGACTTGTAAACATTTGGAAAAAGATTGTATAAGAATGAACTGTTTGAAAGCAGTTGAAAGCGTTTGAATACTCTAGCAAATCCCTATGATTTCTATTAGTATAAAGACTAGCCTTGACCCGAATGTTTTGAAAGTAGTCTTCTACCAACACTCAAATGTATCTAAAGTAGTCTTCTACCAAGACTCAAATGTATGAAAAGTAGTCTTCTACCAAGGCTCAAATGTGTGAAAAGTAGTCTTCTACCAAGACTTGTATGTTTTGCTATAACAAAGATGGTTTTCCACTCTATAACTACTATTAACAATATAAAGTCTACCTCATCGTTTATATGAATGTATCACAAAATAAAGTAATAGGAAAAATATAGCCATGTAAGTGTTATCCTTTTGTATTAGGATTAACTCGACATCGCGACTGCCGAAAAGGTATTAACCATGAACATTCGTAGAATGTTCATTTTCCTTTGTAATTGGCAGCAGGTTTAAGGAATGGTTAGTCCCGTAAAGGTACTCCTAATATAAGTATTAACGGTAGGCATCTGTAGATGTTCATTTCCCTCTGTAGCTAACAGCAGCTTTAAGGAATGGTTAGTCCCGTAAAGGTACCCCTAATATAAGTATTAACCGTAGGCATCCGTAGATGTTCATTACCTCTGTTACTAACAGGCGGGTTCCGGAATGGTTAGTGCCGTCTAGTTATCCTATTGAACTAGGATAGGCAGAACTAATTTACACGTATAATATGTACTAGCAACTTATCATATAGAATCTAGGTACAAGTATCCATGTATGTGTATACAAGTAAATGTATTTATGCAAATGTATTCATGTAAGCGTATCTATGTAGACGTATTCATGTAACATGTAAGGTATAGTATAGACTCATGAATGAACTCACTCTGGTGTAATTCCTTGTAATAGGAATAATGTTTTGTATCTCCTAACTATCCCTATAATAGTTTACTGGAAGGTAATTGATGTCCAAGAAGGTTTATACACCCTTGCTACACAAGAGTGTGGGAACTTAATGAAGGATGAAATCCATCATCTCAATACATGTATATAAGAACATAAGTGTATAGAAATACTTTTGATCAAGAGGATGAAAAACGGTTTTGTAAGATATTGAAGAGTTTTGAACAATAACTAACAATGACTTGATGTCATTTTAATAAACATTTCAAAAGTATATCCTTTGATAACAAAGTATAACAGAGTTTTGTAAAAACCTTTGTAAAGTTTAACAACTAAGAAAGATGACTTGATGCTAGTTTGTAAAACATTTTCGAAAGCCATTCACAGAAATCTGTTTGGTAAAACATCTTAAAGTGTAGTAAATCCTTTAGTATGTTGGTTATTAATCACATAGATGATATAATAACTAGCATGATTCAACCTGTATTCCCCCCCCCCCCATTAAAGCATTTAAAAGCATTTAAAAGATTGATTTAGGGGTATGAACTCACCTGCAGTGAGCGGATTCAAAGGAAGTGTCGGACAAGTGCTTGGTGTCAAGTGAAAACTTAGACACACACAATCTTCCTAATTACATATGAAGACATATGTATATAAACAATTAGTGATTTTAGCACTAATTAAACATGTATAAATATCCTATTGCGAGGAAAACACTTTGGTCAAGTGCTAGGAGGCTATCGGGTTGCAACAAAGGAGTGCAAAGCCTCATACGGGAGTTTATGGCCTAATGACCATGTGTGTTGGAGTTTACAGCCCAGGGGAGTAAAATCCTAGCCATAAACTCTCAATTGGTCACCAAAAGTGGCTTAAAACTCTAAGGGCTTAAGTGGTTAAGTTTTCCAAAGCTTTAACCAAGTGTTTGGGTGGGTTTAAGGTCCTAAAATGACCTAGTATGGGGTTCACGGCCCTGGGACCACTCCCCCATGAGTTTATGGCCGTAAACTCATGGTAAGGAGTACCATTTCGTGTATTGGGGCCTCTAGTTTAATGGTGTAAGGTTCTATGCTAATATCCAAGGCTTACTATGGTGTTAGGGTGTCATCTGCACCCTAAAAAGGGGTTTACGGCCCAAGAACATGTCTTGGCCGTAAACTCCTTGAATCTCTTGATTTCTTATGTTTTCTAAGCTCTAAACATGATATAAATAGTGTACAATGAGTTGGATCAAGAGCACTTACAATCTACGAGCTCAAATGGTCGATATTAGCCAAGAACACGAGTGTGTGTTCTTGGTGGATCTTGAAAATCTACAAAATGGAATGATTTCATGGATGAAATCATGTAAGATTACTAGATCATCTACGATATCAACTAGTTAAGGAAAGAAACTTACGAGTTTTGAAGATCGGGAACGAAGATCAGGATGGTACTTGAGAGGATTTGGGCCAAGGAAATGGAAGAAATGAACAAATGTCCTTCATCTTCACCATATAAGGTGAGTTTACAGCCCACATGGGATTTTACGGCGCCCACATGGAGTTTACGGCCGTAAACTCCCATGTGGTGGCCGTGAACTCATGGTTAATGTGATTAAGGCTCGGTCTTTGTGCTATAAATTCTGCAGATAAACCCCGACACTTCTTCCTTAAGTGCTCAAGGCTTAGAACTCTCAAATGGACTCTAAATTGTGCTGAATGATATTAGGAATGAGTTTGACTTTCTATTGACTTGGTATGTTGTACAGAATGGAAATTTCGGGTTGTCACAGGTTGATAGTGGTTGTTCCATTCACATGGCAGGAGACATCTCTGAACTACATGACATCCAGAACTTGAATTGAAAGTATGTGTCCTCTGCAGGAAGGAAGAAAGGAAAGGATCACAAATAGGGATCGTACTAACGGCATGAAGAATTTTGAATTTGTTAACTTCGTTCCAAAATTGAAACACAACTAAGGTTGTATATGTTGTTGCATATGTGTATTGTTCTCGAGTCATTTGGATGCAACTTCAATTGCAGAATTACGGTTTGAATTCTTTCGATACTCCTGAGTTTTAAATTTTCACATTTATCTTATATCTTTTCTTCCATATGCACAAATTTGGGGGGGGGGGAGAAATCAAAAATAAAAAAAAAGTTACAAAATCAACAATACAAAAATTATAAAACAAAAAAAAAACGTAAAAAAATTACAAAATCAAGATTTTCCAAAAATATGTCTGCTTTAGTAAGTATTTTTGGGAAGTCATATGAAGCTTAGTATTAAAGGGAAATATGAAATGTGTATAATGCACTAAAGCTAAATTGTTTAGACTCTGTGTTCAATGTGCTGGTAGGCACGAATGATTCAAAATGAAAGGACTAGATACTGTTGACAATGAAAGGACTTGATGGTGTTAATTCATCTAGGCTTAGATAGTTACATTTGGACTGACCATACGGTGCTTGGATACATTGAGCAGTGAGATAAACAAGGGATATAAGCCTCTTATCGACCAAGACCCTAACCATAGGGAGTGTATTTCATAGGAAGGGACCAAAAATGCATTTCATAGGAAGGGACCAAAAATGTAATTATGGGAAAGTAATTAGTTTGGACGGGTATATAAGCCTCTTATCGACCAAGACCCTAACCATAGGGAGTGTATACCCACCCGACAACTTCTCCACCCTCATGCCTTCCTCCAGCCGCCACCATTGATACTACATGCAATTGTCGCCTCCCTCTTCTCTCGTGCCTCTCCGATCAAGCAAGCCACCGGAGAACCTTTGCTACCGGCAAGGTCATTCCTCGATGTTGCCTCCGCTGCCGTCAAAGACAGCCACCGCGAAGCTTTGTGTTAACGTTAAAGACCCCCCCCCCCCCTAAAGAAGTTGTGGTGCCGCTGCCACCTCATCGTCCCTCCTTCTTCTTTGTTTTATGTCACTGTTTGCAGCCACATTCGGCTGTTGGAAGTACTGTTCTAATCGCTTTGGAGCTCGTCACTCGACAGTCGTTGCTGCCTATCGGCCGACGAAGACAAAACGCCGCCGTTGCGGACGTTGGTGCTGCTGCTACCGCCTCCTCGTGTCACCATCGCCACTGTACACCACCAAGTAGGTGGATGGGGTTCTTTTGCAATAGAAAACCTATGTGTGAGTATGTGTGTTTATTGTAGTTAAGTGGTGTTTGGGTGCTGTTTAGCCAGAATTCTCGAAGAATAGCCACAACCACCACCTTGAGGTGGTGGCTGCCGCCACGAGCCACCGCCGGCCACCACTAGGGTGGCTGTGTGTGTGTGATTAGTTTAGTGTGTGTGTGTGTGGTTAGTTGAAATTTAACCTTGTAAAATGTAATTTGAATTTGGAATAATGAAAATGAACCAAACCACCACCGTGAGGTGGTTGCCGCCGCCGTGAGACATCTTTGACCACCACTACCCGAGGTGGTAATGGGTGGTTCCCCACTAGCAAACCCTAATGGACCTAGCCAAAACCCTAATGGGCTTATGGATTAGTTTTGGGCCTATTGGCCATGTCTAGGTGGAAAACCCTAATTGCAAGAATTTGGGCCTTAGACTTTTTGGGCCCACTTATGGGCCATTGGGATTGGATTGTAAGTTAAGCCCAAATTGTTCCATGCCATTTATCTATTGGAGTAAAGGAATTAATGGATCAAGTCCTTAATGGGCTAATTGAGAAAATCCTAATATTTGAGAATTTATCAGGACACACACGAGAATTATTTAATAAGTGAAATATTAAATAATAATCATTGGCAGAAATTAATCTAAGCAATAATGGACTTGATGGATTAAGTCCATAGTGGATTAAGTCCTTAGTGGGTTAAGCCATTAATGGGTTAAGTGAGAAACACTTAACCCTAATTGTCATGTTATGAGAAACCCTAATTTCATTTGGGTATATTATTAGGCCATAGTTTGGGCCTAGAGGGTTGTATGATATTAGGCTCTTAGAATGGGACATGTTGGACTGAACTGGACAATTGGGCCATATGTTGGGCTTTGATCCCTAGTTAACTTTGGGCCTATGGATTGGACCTTGGGCTTGGGTAAGCGAAGCTTGGGGTAATGTAGTAATTATCCAAAGTATATAGTTATAGTTATGTAGTGGAACCCAATTATTAATTGGGTGTTATTTTAATGTTGACAGATCGGGAATCTGTCATCTAGCAGTTGGGGTCGAGTCTGTGGGACTTCAGCAATGTGGGATTGAGTCTGCAGGACTTCAGCAGTGTGAGGTGTGTTTCCTTCCAGTAGGAACGGGTCTACGGCCACAATGCCGGCCCGTTTAGTTAGCAGTAGTTCCGGACCTTGGTCCGATGCAGTAGTATGTATGCTTGATGTCTTGGTGATTCATGCATGTTTTGTTTTGTGTAGTATGTCGGGCAAGACCGATACAGTATGTGATTATGCTATATGTTCATGATATGTTATATCCAGTTTATTCCGGACTTCAGTCCGATATTGGGCGAGGCCCGATGTAGTGGGCGGGGCCCAAGTTATTCCAGACATCGGTATGATGTCGAGCGGGCCCGATGCAGTGAGCGGGGCCCAAGTTATTCCGGACTTCGGTCTGATGTCAGGCGGGGCCCAATGCAGTGGGTGGGGCCCAATATGTGTTTATATGTTATTATATGGTATGTGGTAGTTTGAGGGGGCTCACTAAGCTTTGTGGTTACAGTTTTCAGTTTTGGTTTCAGGTACTCAGTTTTCAAAAGAGGAGCTCGGGAAGATTGCAGTGCACACACGATTTGTTCAGCCTGGGATGTTTGTACTTTGATATACTTGATAGTTATAATATTTTGAGATACATTGCTCATGATTTTTATATGAGTTTTATTAACTATGGTTTTTATTATTAAATTAAACGAAATTTTCAAATTTTGTTTTTGGGACGTTACATTGTCCCCCTTGCGTGATCGGAAGATCCGACTTGGGACACATCATATGTATCTCTATTTCTTTGCATCATCTCTCTATCTATCTATGTCACTCATATGTTGTCCCCTCTGCATGATCGGAAGATCTAACCTGGGACACAACATATGCAACTTTCTATCTCACAATTCCTCTATCTATGTTAGTCATATGATGTCCTCTCTGTGTGATTGGAAGAGATCCGACCTAGGACACAACATATGCACCTATCTATCTAAATCTTCTCTCTCAAATAATTAATCACTCACTTACAATAAAGAGTTCTTTGGAATTCCTTGATAACTAAGGTATATCGTGAAGTGGGGTACACATTCTAGTGCGCTTAAAATTGAATTGTTTGATGACTAAAGGTTGCCTGTAGATCTCGTTGCTGGATTTAAGTGGACGACAATATCCTTGGTCGTCATAAGCTAAATGGTCTATTTAGGAATATAATTGCAATGTCTTGTCATTTATAATTTGTCCAACTTGCTAATGTCCTTTGTGTATAAGTGGACCATAATATTGGTGATTGACAACAATATCCTTGGTCGTCGTCAGCTGAATGGTCTATTTAGGAATATAATTGCAATGCCTTGTCACTTATAATCTGTCCAACTTGAAAATATCCTTTGTGTCTAAGTGGACCACAATATTGGTGATTGACCAGAGCTAAACATGCAGGTGTGTGTTGGTAAACGATATTGAATTTGTTGACAACTTTGATCCCAACAAGTTTTAAATTTAGTTATTATTTTTGTTTTTGTCAAATTTGTTCGTATTTTTCCTCTATGCACAAATTTAGGAGGAGAATTAAAAAAATCAAACATAAATCATAAAATTTAAAAATATGTTTATTTCTATTTTTATTTCTTTTTCTGAAAAATCAAAAATCCAAAAATATTGCTTTGAGCGTATTTTTTTATTTTTATTCTTAGTTGTTTTATTGTGTGCTAAGTTTATTTTTATTTTTTATTTTTATCTCAAAATTTCATTTGTCATAAAATACAAATTCAAAAGAAGAAGAGACTCGAGGAGACTGTATTAGAAGAGGAGACTCAAGGAGAATTAAAAGGAAGAAGAGACTCAAGACTCAAGGAGATTGTATCGAAATTTTCTGATCAATGAGAAGAAATTTGGAAAGGAATTGACAATCATTGCACTCCACACTACTTTCACAAGGAATTGATGGCATGAAACCATTCAAAATATCAGTTAGGTAGTTACTTTTTGTTAACTGTCATATCTGAAGGCATGAAAATGTACAAACTGCCAGTTATGCAGTTTCTTTCAAAGAACTGTCGTATTCAAGGAATTGGAAGTCGGAAACTGTACAGTTTGTCAAATTTGTCTTGTCAGTTTTCTTTACTTTAGAACTGTCATTGCACCAGGGTGATTCACAAAACCGGGAAATAGATATCGCTGAACATCCCGCCCAAGGTCTTGACAATTATTTGTCATGCAAAACTAAGAAAACTCAAATGTATTCTTGGATACATTCTTCGTAGGCAAGGAATTAACGGTATTGGCACTAGGGCGATGCACCTCGCAAGGCACGATTATCGTTGAACGTGTCGTCAAGGGCCAAGTTAACTTGTTCACTTGAAAAACTGTATCGAGATCTTTGATCAAGGATATGCAATGGCTAACATCAAAAATAGCCACAAGTACTTCTCCGATACTCAACCAATTGCAGTGCATCCCTCCGAGTTCACATAGATATTGCGAGTAGTCTCCTTTTGAGCCAAAGTTGGGTCCTTGAACAACTGTGGTGAGAAAGGTCTTTTTGACTTTGTGATCCACATGGACTTTTTAGTCATGATTATTTTTCAAGACTCGTCCATGATTGATGAAAATTATTCAATCGAAGGAACTGGAAGTGAAGATTATTTCTCAACACTCAATCTTTTAACCCCAGAAGCAAGGTGAAGCTGTATTTAAATTTATGTGACGAATTGCATTGAAACCTCCTCAATCAATGCTATTTATGAACTTGCTAAAGTGATCCAGAAGAATCGGTCTCTCTTTCATAATCTCTGAAGTATTTCAAAGCTAGAAGTGTTGGTTTTCTAGAACCTTTACAAGAAGCCTCTACACCCAATGTGCGTTCAAGGTCAAATCTTTGAAGGAAGTCCAACTGTTCAAGTTAAAGTCGTTCATGTAGAAATTCATATGTTCATCTTGGATTTGTGAAGAAATCGAAGATAAAAGATGAAGTCAAGGACGAAGTGAAATTTGAAAAGAAAAGAAATATATAAACCAAGGGGGAGATTTTTAGGTCATAAATTGTAGTTTATACTTTGCTTTTCATAAGCTATTAGAGTCTCGGTCTAGGACCAAAAACACCATGTTTTGGTGTTGTTTGGACCGAAATCACATGTGATTTCGGTTAAGCTTTTGGGTTTTGGGCTGGGCCTTTTTTATTTAGGTTTAGGTATATATATTTTATTATTAGGCATGTAAAAGTGTGGATGTGTGAGTGAGAGACATTTGTGTGTGTTTCTATAAGCTAAGGACGTGTTCTAGAGAGAAAATAGAGAGAAAACCAAGTGTAATCCAAATCTTATGTACTAGACTATCATTGAATATAGTGTGCATTGAAGATTCATCTTACGTTCTTGTTCAATATCACGTTTTTCATTAATCACTAGATTGGGATTCCGCACCATCTTAGTGAAATCGATTGATAGATCATAAATTTGGGACTTATAGTTGCATGGTATTATGTGATATTGTGGATTAGGTATTTTGGGGAACTCACTAAGATTCATTCTTACAGTTGTTGTTTATGGTTTCAGGTACTTTCGGTTCAAAAGGGAAGGGCTCGGCTTGATCGCAACACACACCCATGTTTTCTGTAATTCATGATTTTGGGAGTGTACTCTGATAATTGTCTTACCCTTAAATACTTATAATTTTTTTAGTTAAGATTAAATGAATGTCTTGTATATATTAAAAATGAAATTTTTACCCTCGTAATTTGGGGGTGTTACAAGTTGGTATCAAAGCCTTGGTGTGAGGGATTCGTACATACTCTCGGGTGTATGAACTCAAACTGAGGATAGGTAAAGTTTTCAAAAGAAAATTATTTTCAAGAAAAGATTTTTCTAAGATAAGAGAAAGGTGTGGTGCATGCAATCAACTGAGCCCAAGTAATTTTTCCCAGTATACATATACATGTTATTTGTTATGATTTGATTTATGAATATGTTAATTGCATGCTACTTAGGGCTAAGGATCTGCTCAGTTCTTGCATGATAGATTGCTAGGAGAGATGCCTTTCTATGTATATCATACGAGCTGGTAGACGTGCATGCTAGTGCTAATTAGCTAGTGGTACTTTGGCCTGGTATGTGATACCTTGTTGCATTGGGTGTATTGGATGCTATGCTGAAATGGGAATATCTATTGGAATCAGTAATTGCTAAGTGTATGCTTTAAAAATTGTATATGGTTAGGATCTTATAGCCCTAGAATAATTGATTTGGTCTTATTTCCTGCTCTTTTTCTGGTTGTGGTTCTAGGGTAGAGTCTGTTGTTCGATAGTTTATTTGATCATGTTCTGTGTATAATTTTCATGCATAAGGCAACCGAAAGTAAGGGTGGAATTTCTAGCATAAGTGGTGGTGTGTGGGTTGAATATTCTATGATAGTTCTATGGATTGGAGTGTTACTGTATAAATGTTGCTTGCTTTGTGCTTTGTGGAACTCTTGATGATGGGAGTCAACTACTAAGTGAATATGATGGTATTCATGAGGTGGATGACTAGCATTATGGGGATTTCGTCAACAGCTGATGGCAGAGTGAGTTTGGGAACTTTGGTGAGCCTAGGGAGTGTTGTAGTGGTTGTAGTCTCATTGTTTAGTGAAATTTAGTGCATTAGTTTGGGGAGGTGACTTAGTGGATTTGGGATGATTCTTGAGGAAACTATGGATAGGTGTGGAAGGTAGTATTGGGCCCGTACTACTAAAAGCATGGGATCCATACTCGAACCAGGGAGAGTCTTGGAGAATGCTAGAAGCCTGTCGAAGAGGATTCTTAGGTATGTTTTGATCATTGGCTTGTGGTATTTTAGTTTGGTGATGAGCACTCATGGAGGAGGTTCCAGTTCTGGTTTCTGCTCAAGTGCAAGCACTGAGCTGATTAGCAAGTAGATGCGGGAATTCATCTCGTCAGAGATTACCCACGGTATTTTGGAGCAGACTCCTATGACTTTTGTTGCAGTCAAGGAAGGAATCTTAGATATCTTGGATGAGAGATGGCCACGATCCGTGTGGAGGTTATGGCTATTGGTGGAGCTCACACACTATCATTCCGTGAGTAGGAGATTGATTTGTAATACCTGGGAAAGAGGGGGTCAAATCAGGTGCATGTGGGGGAGGGTCCCACGGAGAGGCGCAAGACTTCGGATCAGCATTTGCAAGGCCAGCAAGGCCGGAGTCAGTGCAAAGCGTGTGGGAAACTCCAAGGTGGAGCTTGTCGATCCAGTGGTATGATTTGCTATGAGTGTAACTACATTGATCATGTCGACAGGGACTGTACTAATGGAGGGTGGGGGCAAGCCTGTTATGTTTTCTCTACAATCCAGTGGGCTATAAGAGGGTCGTCTATGCGATGAGGAGGGCAGGAGAAGTGAGTGCACATGCTCCAGCTACCTTGCGGATCTCTGATTGTCGTGAGGGTTAGGGTAGGAGCCAGTAATTGTAGTGTCACTCAGGGGAGGTTGTGCTCCGGCAGGTGTCTTTGCAGGCATGTTATCTTTTGTGTTCTTGTTAGGTCCCAAATATGTGGGATATATCTAATGATCAATCAACTGCAATAGAAATGAAGGAGAAGAAGATTAAACAACCAAGCTTTCATACAATTCAACTATGAAATGTCGGATACCACTTGGATTGACCGAAAACCTACTAGAAGCAACTACTACTTCTGACAACCTGACAATAATATATAGTAACACACATCAGGCCGAAAACAGGTTTCCGGTCAAAGCATGACTGAAAACCTACCTAGACCGAAAACTCAAACAAACACAAAAGATGTCCAAAATACATTAATAACAAACCACAACCACCACAACATAGTCTAACATCCCACCAAGATCTATACAAGATAGATGCCTAGCCCAAACCACATAATTATGACCTAACAATCTCCCCCTTGGTTTGTGGCTAACATGAACTCAGGTCTTCTTGATCAGCTTCACAAAGGTGTGTATGTCTTCCTTCCTGAACTGCAGAAGCTCCTTAGCATCAATCTAGACGAATAGCGCAATCGCTATCTTGAAACTTGATCACTGCAGTTGTGCAAGGCTCTTCAACTTTGGTCTTGAACTTGTCACCAAATTCTGCAATAAGTTTGTTCTTCAAGTCAAAGTAGCCTGTTGATAAGGCACCAAGATTAAGCTGGAGATCGGAGATCTGTTTCGACTTCTGAAAGTTTTCTTCTTCAAGCTCGGAAACTCGAATATCGAGGTTTTCGATCAGAATGTATTTCTCGACGATCTTCTATTTAAGAGTAGTGATCTCCCCCTTGAGCTTTGAGATAGATGGGTCTGCTCCCCCTGAACTTCCTTCACCTATTGATATTCATTTGCCACGAGGTAAAGGATCTAAATCATGTGGAGCAAGAAACCTGGCAAGCCTCACAGAGGCACCATCATGCATAGGTAGTGGAGGAGAAAAACCCCCAGGAGTAGAAGAACTCCCAACTTCAAATGAAGATCTAACATTACTTGGTTCTATTAGGGTCGGTTGAGTTGGTTTAGCAGCTGTGGAGGTTTGTTGGACTGGTGGTGATTGTTCTTGGATAAGTGCTCCCTTCCTCAAATCAAGTCGTCTTCATTTCACAGGAGGCTGGGAGGTTTGTGTCAGTATCTGATCACCCATCGATGGCATAGACGTTGGAATAGCACCAACAAGGGGAGGAATCCCTGAAGTTGTATACATATCGGTTGAAAGGCGTCGACCATCTGATCAAAAGTTGGAGACGTCACTTTGGGAACACCACTAACTCCTTCTGTCTTGGTTGCACAACATCATGGACAGTGTCAAAGATAGCATCGAGGTCTTCACTGCTTAACCTTATATCATTATCCATAGTCCATGAGCTGATCTGTGAGACACTCAACAAGCTACACTTTAACTCAGGAGCGTAGATGACGTTCCCAAAACTCAGCACTCCATTTGTAACTATTCCCTTTTGAGTGATCTTCCCTCCATATCCTCCCGTGAAGGAAACAAAGCCCCTATTAAAAGTTTGAATGGCGTGCAGTTGGGAGATGTCTCCTGTCAATGTGCCTGGAACAACCGCGGTCGACGTACCAAGGTCTGAAGACATTCCTCCGTAGCTGTTCCTACACAATGAGTGGGATTATTTAGGTTTGGGGACCCAGTTCATTACAGGCCTGGGTTGACCAACAACTAAGAGGGTTTACGACCGCACAAGGGATTACGGCCGTACACTTGATTACGGTTGTACACGGGTGTATGGCCGTACACACGTGTACGGCCGTGCACCAGATCACAACCGCACACTCAAAAAAAAATTAATTGAAAAAAATGATCAAAGACAAGTTTTCGGTGGAAAAGTTAGACCGAAAACTAGGATCAAGTGAGTTTTCGGTTTCCTAAGGTTGATGAAAGGTTTTCAGTTTCTGAAGATGAACAAAAATAGTTTTCAGTTTCTGAAGATGAACCAAAAACTAAAGATTTTTTTCAGTGAAAACGTTGATTCTTGATCAGATTACTATTTTTCGCACAGCCAAAACTTCCAAAAAATGCTTCCAAATACACAAATCTGAACAGAACAAAAATGACAATGAGTTTTTGGTGTGTGTAGATACAACCGAAAACTATAAGAATTCCATCACAAACTTAAATCTGATGCAGATATTGATTTGATAAAGCAAACAACGATCCAGTCTTCAAACTAGAGCAGATTCGAACTTACCAATGAACCGAAAATGAGGATCATGAGATTGTTGAGAAACTGAAAACAGAAAACACAATTAATTGACACTAGAAGTGCTCTGATACCAATTTTTAGGTCCCAAATTTGTGGCATCTATCTAATGATCAATCAACTGCAATAGAAATGAAGGAGAAGAAGATTAAACAACCAAGCTTGCATACAATTCAACTATGAAATGTCGGATACAACTTGGATTGACCGAAAACCTACTGGAAGCAACTACTACTTCTAACAACCTGACAACAATATATAGTAACACACATCAGAACGAAACAGGTTTTCGGTCAAAGCCTGACCGAAAACCTACCCAGACCGAAAACTCAAACAAACACAAAAGATGTCCAAAACACATTAATAACAAACCACAACCACCACAACATACTCTAACATCCCACCAAGACCTATACAAGATAGATGCATATCCCAAACCACATAATTATGACCTAACAGTTCTTTTCGATTGTTATCAGGTTTCATGTTGCTTGGAATTTTATATTGATTTGGGTAAGTGTTATCTGCGGTTTATTGCTCTGTTATCGTTGGTTTACATCTTCAAGAATTGTTTTATATCTTTTGCATGTTCTTAATCATTAGTGGGTTATTGAGGGGTTGTATCTCTTGTAGCGGGTTCCAATGTGTTTAGCATTGGCGGAGCTTATATATGGCCAGGGGGTTGTGGCCCCCCTTATTTTTTTTAATACTTAGTCCATAAGTATTAAAAGAGTTACATATTATGCCCAAAAACTATATACTTTGACTTCCCCCCCCCCCCCAAATCCAAACTTCAAGCTCCGCCACTGGTGTTCAGTTATTATTCTAGTTTTGGTCGAGATCAATTCAAGGGTACTATATGGAAGGTCTATGGTCAGGATTTAGCGAGTCGGTTCTCTAGTAATCATCAAGGTTCAACGGTTTTAATATTTGTTCCGATAAGAGTGGTGGTTTCCTATGGAAGAACTGTTTGGTTCAAGTACTGGTGATGCTAGGAGAAGAGCGGTCGCAAGAAGATAGTAGTGTCAGTTGCATGAGTTGTTTGGTCATCGAAAGTGTCAGGGGAGTTTTATATTCGCCTAGGTAGTAGTCAGTTAGAATTCAATAATTCTTTGAGAATGGAAGTTGGGATAAAGATTCTTCGGTTCAAGGCAAGGGTTATAGTTTTAGTCACTAGCATAAGAACTCAAGAATGGTGTCATGGGAGGTGATATGGATTATCTGGTTGGTTAAGATTTCAAGTGTATCCTTCAGGTTTTAAAGAGTTAGGTGAGCATGTAGTTGGTTAGCAATGGAAAGCTAGTAATGTTATCACATGGCGGTTCATACGAGGTACGGTTAGCGTACTACGAGATTGGAAGCAAGGTGCAAGACTTCATACGCTGGGTGTACGAGGAGTATGTTGGGCATACGAGGAGTACTAAGTTGTTATTAAGCCTTAATACATATACCAAATAATTCTTAAGGAGAAGTTCCTTATAAGACTCTAATTTTCACAAAAAATGGCAAGACTTGGAGAAGGGATGAAAGATCTTCTCTCTCAGCGATTGGGTGTGGGCAACATGTTATTACATGCTATCACACCCAAAATATCCACCTCATTATCCTATTCACACTTTTGGTGTTATATCACCCAATGTGGAAATGAGAAACAATAAATAACATGTGATAACACCTACCATTTTTTATTTTATTTTTTATTTTTTTTATGTTTTTAATTTCTATTTTTCTAATTTATTTTATTTTTTTAATATATGTCATAATATTTTTAAGAAAACATATAAATTAAAAAAACGTAATTAAATTAAATACTTAATTTAACATACCACTTTAAAAATAAAAAGGAGATTACAATGGAAGAAAAAAACATTGAACGAAAACATATAATGTAACGCCTTGTTTCGAATTGTTTCGATGACGGGGATGTTGATCAAGGATTAGGTATTCGCAGGATTTGGATCCTTGAAGAATTGAGTTTTGGACCCAATTGGAGTTGGATAATGTAATTTGGATGTTTCGGGTATTCAATTTGTGTTTTGGAATCAAAGGGCATTTCGGTAAATTGTTAGCTCGGGCTTTTATGGAATGTGGAGGTTTGTTCAGGATATCTTATGGCGAGTATGAGTTGATAATACTGTAGAGCCTCTCGATACCTTTTCATGGATATAAGGATGGTCGAAATTGGAGTTGTATCGAGAAAGTTATGGCCTTGGAATAAATCAGGGTTTGGGGAAAACCTTAGTACGCGGGGCATACGAAAGGTGTAAGTGGGTCGTACTAATGCGAGGGGTTCTACGCCATGCGTATTGAGAGGTACGATTAGTGTACTGCGAGATTTGAAGCATGGTGCGAGATCTCGTACGATGGGCGTACATGGGTTGTGAGAAAACCCTAATTTTTCGGGTTGTACCCTATATAAGCATAATGTTAGCCTCTTTCCTTCATTTCTAAGTCAACCCCACCCTCTAAAAACCCTAAATCGATCTTGTAACCTCTTGATGATGTTATTGAGTTCTTAGGAGGTTTTTGGTGCACATTTTTCCCTTGGGAAGGAAAGAAGAGAAAATTCAAGTTGTTTGGCTTGGTGGAAAGACCTTGGATCCAGAGTAATCACATTGTGGGAAGCTTTTTGAGCACGAGGATTTTAGCGGATGTGCAGTCAGAGAGTATCTGTGGGATTTAGTTGTCCGAGGTGAGTCTTCTAACTATATGCATGAGTCTAAGGCACCAATGTCGTCCCCTTTCTTGTTATGTGGTTAATAGTTGTTATGAATATTCTGTTAGTGACGTGTAATGACTTATATGAACAACATGGTGGGATCCCATGGCACTTGGTTATCAAACCATGGGGGGAGCCCATGGCATTCCAGGTAAAGACCATTGGGGGAGCCCGTGACACTTGGTTATCAGACTATGGGGGGAGCCCATGACAATTTTATATACTTATGTTGCATGACATTATGTGATTGTGTGAATTGTGTATTTTGGGGAACTCACAAAGCTTCGTTCTTACAGTTGTTGGTTTTGGTTTCAGGTAGTTTCGTTTCAAAAGGAAGGGCCTGGCTTGATCACAGCGCACACACCTGTGTTTTCAGCAATTCGTGATTTTAGGAATGTACTCTGATAATTGTGTTACCCTTAAATACTTTTATTTGTTTTAATTAAGTATAAATGAATGTCTTCTATATATTTAAAATAAGATTTTTACCCTCATAATTTGGGGTGTTACATACGATAGTCCTAATAATTTTAAAAACATAAAACCGATACATTATTTTTCACCTAACTATCTCTGCTCGATCTTCACATTCATTTTTCGGAGCACTTTCGCCCATCTCAGTGGCATATTCTCCTCTCTAGTTTGAAGAGTTGTCAAATCCTTCATCATGCAATCTTCCTCGACTTCTTGACGAAGGGACTCCAATTGCTCACATTGCAACTCATATCTTTTAAGCGCGATTGCGTTGTGGGCGTTAAATTTATGTTTCATTTCCACCGCCACTCGAAGTCTACTTTCTCTTTCTTCCGCATGTCATTGAGCCCGCCTCGTTGTCAAGGCGGGGAGGTCTCTTCGATATCATTGATGTCGTGCGTTAGGTCATTTGTGTCCATATTGAGGTCAATGTTTGTGTGTGCATACGAAACGTCGACTGAACCCAAGCCGCCAGACCTCTTGGATTCTTTTTCTGAATATGTGTCCGTTTTATTCCATTTTGGGTCGTGCTTAACAATCTCCCAAATATTTTCATGCTTGAAAACGTGACCCGCCTCGACATGATATTGGTCCCTCGCCACTCTATAAACATAAAAACCAGTCGCACCCTTTTCTTGTGTGACGAAAGTTTGTTGTAGATGGAATTGAACTTGGTGCACTTCTTCCTTATTTGAGTCCACTTGCTACTCGTGATTGCGATAATTTTCATCCTTCTTCAAAATAGTCCAAAATTTCCTGATCACAACTTTCCAAAAAACGACTTTTCTCATATTGTTCCATGAGTTGGATTTTTTGATGTCCTGCACCACAACACTGCCAACGCGAATTCTTCCTCCACAGTCCACCATGTTGGAGGTTCTTCTTCCGATTTCTCCACCGCGAGCGCTTTCCCTTTCCTTCTTGCTCTCCATTTGTTGACCTTTTTTTGGCTCCCCCTGCTTGCGTCTCTGGTACCGTTTATTGCGTTGGTGGTGGTTGTGTGGTATTTTGTTTCTTGGTAACGAATGTGTTGAAAAGGTTTTGTCGATGGGTTATAGGGAATTGTGGTGGGGGTGAGGCGGGATTGAAAAAGTTGTTGGAAATTGGTAGTTGTTGTGAGCTTTGCAAGTTAAGGATGTTTGCGTACGCTTGATATTGTGCAAAACCGAGAGGAGTGAATTTGTTTGTGTTTGGAGGAGTGTTGAGATTTTGATCCATATTGTGTTGTGTGTAAAAAATGAAGTGAATATATATATATATATATATATATATATATATATATATATATATATATATATATATATATAGTGAGTAAAATATGAAAAACAAAACAATTTTTTTTATTTTGACTATTTTACAACGGATCAATTTTTGACCGTTGCCAAAAAAATGGGTTTTTCCTTCCGTTGCCACACTAACAAGCTGTAACGTAATGCCAAATAACTTGGACCGAGGGCGGTGTTTTGGCTGTTATACTTGCATTATTACCATGCCACCTCAGAAAAACTGCAACCAAAGTTTCCCATACCGAGTTGTCTTAGACTAAATGCAACCAAAGTAACCTTCAAGTTTTCCATTTTTCTTGTCATTTGCTCGATGTCACTCGAACTAGTTGTGGCCCCTTTACCATTTCTCTTAGATTGGTCTTTTCTTATACGACAACTAGCTCTTGGAACCTCAATAGGCTCATATTCGTTGAGGTCATTTCAGCATGCGTATCCGACGATTGGCTATGAGTGACTTCATATGTTTTAGTTCTTTTAAAAGAACCATTCGTCAATAATTCCAAAGTTTGGATATCTTGCCAATTTTTCGACACCTTCACAACATTCTAAACATGAAAGGTGCCTCCTTATTACTCTAGTAAAGTGGTAAAGCTTTTTGCAAGATTGTTTCATCGTTTACGCCACTTTGCCATTGCCACGTCACGCTCGAAAATATTGCACAAAACTCCATGGAAAATTTGTTTGTATTCCTCAATTTTGAGTAAACTTCAATTTTTTTTTTCTGTAGTCTCCAAGATTCAATTCCGAGACAAACGCCTAGTAACTTTCTTGTAAAAAGTTGGCGCATCATGGATTTTCTCGAACTTTGGGTCTTGCAAAACATCTACCCACACACGCATGAGCCAATGTCGCTTCTGCCTTTAGTGTCAAGTTCTTGCATGATGTCTTTCCTTTTTTTGTTTGGTTTCGGTTGACGTCGAATCTCTTCAGGCTTAGTATCCATTTCGATTACGACTTCGAGTTGAGCATAAGTTTATAAGCAAACTTTCCGTCCTTACATCTTCTTCTAGCTACATTTTTTTTCCAAAAAAATAAAGTAAAAATAGGGTAAACATAAATAATGTTTCATATTTAATTATATTTCTTTTTTATCCCAAAAAATGTATATTTTTAGCATATTTTATTCTTCTAACTTATATAGATTGTCAAACACATCTTTTTACTAATTAAATTTTAACAAATATGTAATCTATCTTTCTTTTTTTCATTACAATGATATTGTAAATTATGTTATCATAAAGCTATAATGAAATATATTGTCTGTAAATAATTTGAATTAATTATGAATTTATTGAAAAAACTAATACATATTTATGCTTTGGAATAAATTTTTCTTAATTGATCAACTAACGTATTTCGTAGGCTGAAGTGACATTGTTTTTATTTAATACGTTTTAGTCGAACAAGAAATTGTAGGATTTGACTATTTTCATTCATCGTCATTTCGACATCTATTAGTGAGGCTTCTTTTGCAATTATAGTTAGTACATGAAGATCACGTTTATCATCAATTATCATGTTAAATAAAATAATGCATGTAGTCATTATGTCATGTAGTACTTCCTTTTGCCAAAAATGAGATGATCCCTTGGTTTCTATTAGATAGTATTATAATATATTAGCATATGTTGTCGTACTTATAATATATATTATACTTGTAAGCCTTTGAATTTGATACATAAAAAACTAATTGGGTTATCGACATAATATATAGGTTAATTGGATGGTTATTTGCAATCTCCTCTTTGGTTGTAACGTCTGTTCTTTTAAGCGTCTAGTAAGGTGACTAGTATTTTTCATTAAGGTGGGCATGTCACGAGATTTTTCCTTCTCTTTTGTGACACTCAAAGATTGTTCCAAACTAACCTTCTAGTTGTCCATTTTCCATATCATTTGCTCGATGTCACTCGAACTAGTTGTGGCCCCTTTACCATTTCGCTTAGTTTGATCTCTTCCTATAGTACAAGTAGCTCTTTGAACCTCAATTGGCTCATTTTTGTTGAGGTCATTCCCGGCATGTGCATCTGATGATTGGCTATGAGTGGTTTCAAATGTTTTGGCTCCTTTAAAAGAATCATTCGTCAATGATTCTGAAGTTTGGATATCTTGCCAATTTTTCGACGCCTTCACAACATTCCAAACACGAAGAAATTTTAAAGGTGCCTCTTTATTACTCTAGTAAAGTGGTAGAGCTTTTTGCAAGATTGTTTCATCGTTTACACCACTTTGCCATTGCCACGTCACGCTTGAAAATATCGTGTAAAACTCCATGAAAACTTTGTTTGTATTCCTCCACTTTGAGTAAACTTGATTTTTTTTTCTGCAGTCTCCAATATTCAATTTGTAGAGAAAACGACTAGTAATTTGCCGGTTAAAAGTTGGCGCATTTTGGTTTTTCCTGAACTTTGGGTCTTCTGAAACCTCTACCCACACATGAGCCAATCTCGCTTCTTCCTCTAGTATCAAGTGCTTGCATGATGCCTTTCCCTTTTTTTTTTGTTTAGTTTCGGTTGGTGTCGAATTCGAGTACGACTTTTGGTTGAGCATAAGTTTATAAGCAAACTTTTTGTCCTTACATCTCCTTCAAACTACTTTTTTTCCAAAAAAAATAAAGTAAAAATAGGGTAAATATAAATTATGTTTCGTATTTAATTCTATTTCTTTTTTAACCCCCCAAAAATATATATATTTTTAGTATATTTCATTCTTTTAACTTATATCAATTGTTAAACACCTCTTTCTATTTATTAGTTTTTAACAAATATATAATCTATCATTTTTTCATTACAATGATATTGTAAATCATGCTATCATAAAATTATAACAAAATATATTATTTGTAAATAATTTGAATTAATTATGAATTTATTGAAAAAACTAATATATATATATATATATATATATATATATATATATATATATATATATATATATATATATATATATGCGTTGGAATAATTTTTTCTTAATTGGTCAACTAACGTATTTTGTAGTCTGAAGTGACATTCTTTTTATTTAATATGTTCTAATTGAACAAGAAATTGTTGGATTTGACTATTTTCATTCATCGTCATTTCATTTCGACATCTAGTAGTGATGCTTCTTTTGCAATTTCAGTTAGTACGTCAAGATCACCTTTATCATCGATTATCATGTTATATAAAATAATGCATGTAGTCACTATGTCATGTAGTACTTCCTTTTGCCAAAAATGAGATGATCCCTTGGTTATTAGATACTACTATAATATATAGGTTAATTTGATGGCCATTAGCATATGTTATCGTATTTATAAGATACATTTTACTTGTAAGCCTTTGAATTTGATACATAAAAAATAATTGAAATATTGACATAAAGGCACATCAAAGTTTTGAGTTTGGTTTTAAATGACCATTTAACTTTTTTGACAGACCTGTTAAACCATTAAAATCGAAATTTACTTGTCTAAAATACAATTTCGCTCAAAAATCATCCGATTTCCCAGTTACATTGACTTTTAATAGTCAAATGTTTATTTAAAATACCTTTTTATTCATTCATTGCATCTTGACTGCATTATTCATCACTTAAAAATCTATCTCAGCTTGACCTTATCTTAAATTAACCAACCAACAATGTAAACGAGATGCGCCTCCAATATAGCATGTGAAATATCCTCCCAAAACCTTCTCTTCTTAAAGAAATTATATTTTCCACCATCTTCTCCCCCGTCCATATCAACTTCCGGTAACGTCCCTTCCAACGTGTGAACATCCTGATACAAAGTCATAATCCCACCGTCTCTCACTAAAAAATAACTATCCTTCAAGCAAAAGAACTTCTCGCCGTCGGTTGATGTTTCATTCTTCTCTTCACAAGAGGTAAATTGTAGTTGTAATCATGTTGCTCAATTAGCTTTGGTTGTTTACTAGATGGACCAATAATTGAGGAACCAATCTCCAATAAGTTGTAATCCATTTCGCAAAAGATCATAGCAACACTAATCAATTAAGTAATTGGCAATGGATCTACGTCTATTGGCTTCAGAAGTCAATGTATAAATGAGCAATGTAATTAGGAAACCGGGTAATTTTTTAACAAGATGATATTTTAGACAGGTAAAATTCGAGTTTAATTATATTATAGGTCCAAGAAAAAATTAAATTGTCATTTAAAATTGTAATAAATAGTAAAAATTGGTCTGAGTTCGGCGGTCAAACCACCGCAAACCGTTATATATTATTGACCAATCGTATGTAATATTAAGTGTATAATGTATATTAAATATATCATATTTATAAATTCTTTTGGAACATCTTATCTTATGCTAATCAAATTATCCATGGTTGAAAATCAAATCAAAAACCGCCAAAAATTTTATTTAATTATGACGTTAAAAATAAATTTTTGCATCAATTATATCCGAGTGTATTGATGCATTATTGTTACCAAAATATCATCACATGCATACATATCAAATTAATGAAGTTTATATATATATATATATATATATATATATATATATATATATATATATATATATATATATATATATATATATATATATATATATATATATATATATATATATATATATATATAGGGAGTGGTTCAAATGAGAACCACAAAATATTAAGAACCCTAAGAACCCCATTTAATAACTAAATATATATTATGAATATTATCAAGTTTGTTAAAATCCTGATTTTTGGCTTTTTGATAAGAAAATGGAAAAATCGTAATTTTTTTAGTCTAATACTTTCGTGCATGCATTCATTTGTATTTTAACACAAAACTTTTATAAAATACAACTTTATACAGTCAATTTACAGTTTAATACATAAAATTCACAACTTAACATAACTTATTTTACACTAATTCTCAAATTCATAGAAATCAAACCCAAACTTTACCACCACCAAATGCCCCCACCAATCACCTATGCCAACATTGCAACAGCTCTTTCTTCCAAATGAGATCTGCATATAAAATCAGACAATAACATGTTAAATACTACATTCATAGTTTAATAAACTGGTTTATTAATCCATTTTGAATTTAATACAAAATAATTATTAAAACTAAGACATTCTTACATACTTATATAACATTAAAAATAAATTTATTTACAAGAAATTAATACAATTTTTTTTACATAAATCATTCATATTTTATTTCAAAAATTATTAAAAAAAATCACTGCAACATATAGTCAATTTATCATTTAATATACTCAATTATCGTTTAATATATAAAATTTAAATCTTAGTATAAAAAATTAAAACTTTATTACATAAAAATATCATATTCTTAACTTAAAACATACATTTATATATTTAGATCTAACGGTTAGTGTTTTTCAAAATTTAATGTACATAATATTCACAATTTAAATTTTATATAATTTTGTTAAAATTAGAGAAAATCATATATATGTATAATGATTTTTTCTTCTCATATTTCAGAAGCAAATACAAAATTCATAAAATTTCAAATCTTAATACAGTCAATTCACAGCTTAATACAATCATTTCACAGTTTAATACATAAAATTCACAGCTTAATACAGTAATTCATAGTTTAATACACAAAAAATATATATGCACGGCTATATTTTTTTAACTTAATACTAACAGTTATATGTTCATATCTAGAGGCATTTTTATCTATTAAATTGTGAATTTATTATACTAAGTTGTGAACAAATTTACAGCTTAACACAGCAAATTCACAGTTTAATACAATATATTTACAACTTATTTACAAGTATAATTTCATATTTCAGTTTATGAAAAACTCATTTATATTTTAATACATACATAAGTTATCTCATACATCATAAGCAAACATCAAAAGAAAAATATATACGTGAATCATAAAAAATGATAACTTATCTGAAATCAATGAAGATGATGAATGAGAAATAGAAAATATCATTACTCTTCCACTATCGCCACCATTAACACTGCCAAGTACCAGTCTACCATACGTTGCCATCAACCATTGTCACCACAAAGCATCAATGTCAACACCAACTACATCATTCCCTAAAAAATCAGAAAATGATTAAAAAAACAAAATTCGCAATTTAATTCATTATTTCAGACACTAATCCACAACTTAATTTAATATTTCAGACACTAGTTTAAAACTTAATTCAATATTTCAGACATTAATTCACAAGTTAGTGCATAAAAAAAAACACATTCATAACTTAACTTACATATTCACAATTTAATGCATAAAAACACATATCCACAGTTTAATACACTATGTTCACAGCTATTTTATAGGTATAAAATTCAAATCTTGATAAAAAAAAATAGAATTCACAGTTTAGTAAAGCATTTCAGGACTCTTATTCACAATTTAATCAAACACCTTGTATGCTCTATAAAAAGATATTCAGATGATCGATTACAAAAAAAAAAAAAAAAAAAAAAAAAAAAAAAAAAAAAAAACCTTAAAACTTATAAAAAATAATATATTCTCATATTAAAATTAATTTTAAAAAAAGTCATGTACTCACAACATAAAACTTATACTTTTTTATTAGTAATAATTAAAACTAACATTAACATAACTAAATAGTTTATGAAACCTTAAAACATCACAATTTAATCACAAGAACAATAATACAAAAAACAATCATACACAAATCATTCATATTTTAACTCAAAGTTAATTAAAAGTTCAAAACTTAATATAATTAATTCACAGTTTAAACGACAAATTCACAACTTAAGCTTAATGCGGTTATTCATATTTCTAAACACACACGTTACAATTTAATACTCAAAATCCATAGCTTAATAAAATCAATTCACAGTTTAAACAGAAATTATACAGCTTAATGCAGTCAATTTACAGTTTAAAACCCAAATATCACAACTTAATACACAAAATTTATAGCTTAATACAATAAATTCACAGTTTAATACACACATTATCCATTCACAACCATATTATCAACTTAAAACTCTTAGTACAGTCAATTCATAATTTAGTATACAAAATTCACGGCTTGATGTAACAAATTCATAGTTTAATACACATAATATATATTCATAGTCATATTCTCAAATTAAAACTTACATATATACATTCATGTATGGAGGTATTTCTATGTACTTTATTCAAAATTTGAGAAAAATCATATCTGTATAATGCTTCTTTCATCTTATATTTCAGAAGCAAACACACAATTTATATTAAAAAGAATCACAGCTTAATACAGTCAATTCACAGTCTAATACAACAAATTATCAGTTTAGTACACAATTCATACACTCACTCACAGTTTAATGTAGTAGCACAGACACTCATTCACAGTTTAAAGAGTTATACTAATCCACTAAAACATTGCATTAAACATCTTGTGTAATCAAATTTAAGGCTATAAAATATATCAATCTTACACTAAAATTCATTTACTACATATATTGATTAATATAACTAATCATTAAATTAAAGTTTGTATTATTCCACGTAATCAATCTCACATTAAAAGTTCATATAATAAGGAATTGATAAATTAAAGTGTGTATTAATTAAAAGATATTTGTGTTAATTATTAATATTTCCAATATCTTTGATAGGTTGCTAATTCCAAAAGTTTATGAGAACCCAAACCACAATTTATATTAACTAGATTTTACTATTACTTATTCTATCTAATGTATCATAAGCAATTAAAATTTAAATACATATGCATTATGTCATTCTCAATACAATTAAGGGAAAATGACTTAAGAGGGTAACTACCTCTTATCCGTGTTCACATATTGGCAACTTCTTCTTTTTTGTACATAATAAAGCAACTAACTTGTTTTAACTGTTTAAATTACATCAATATTACCGGTTAATACCTATTTTAACCAGTAACTCAAAGAGAAAATGACTTAGGAGGGTAACTACCTCTTATCCGTATTCACATATTGGCAACTTCTTATTTTTTGTACATAAGAAAGCAAGTAACTTGTTTTAACTGTATAATATCCCAAAAATCATGACCGAAAATTTCGTTTTTAATTTAATACTAAAACCATAATTGTCAAACCATTAATTTAATACTCCGGCATCGGATCCCGCCCAGCATCGGAGTATTAGGGTCGGGTTAGTCGGGTTTTTCTAGGAAAAATATTCACCCGAAACCCGACCCTAATAAGGTACGGGTTAGTCAGGTTCGGGTTAACCGGGTTTCAGGTTTGTAGGGTCGGGTTAATCGGGTTAGTCGGGTTGAAGTTGAAATGTAAGATGAATTTATGTTATGCCATTTTAATACATAATCAACATGTATAGGGACTTAAAATGTAAAGTTGGTATACGATATGAATTTTTGGAGTTTCTTTTACCATATTAGTAATGTAAACAGTGAATAAAATTCATAAAACTGTTACAACACAATCTTACCGCACTAAGAAGAGAGGAAAGTTATGTCATTTTATATATCTCTATACATAGTAACTTTACAATCTGGTTTGTTTAAATAAGAAATATGTATTAGTTGTAAAATCTCATGGGATCTTGAATTCATATCATTCAAGGCAGTAAAAAAAGTTTTGGTAATAAATTCTTAATCGGGTTATTCGGGTTGACCCGAAACCCGAATTGTTTTGAAAAAATCAACCCTAAACCCGACCCTAATAATAATTCGGGTTAGTTGGGTTGACCCGAAACCCGAATTGTTTTGAAAAAATCAACCCTAAACCCGACCCTAATAATAATTCGGGTTAGTCGGGTTGACCCGAAACCCGAATTGTTTTGAAAAAATCAGCCCTAAACCCGACCCTAATAATAATTCGGGTTAGTCGGGTTAACCTGAATAACCCGATTAAGAGTTCTAACCTTATTAAACCCGACCCTAACTACCTTATTCGGGTTCGGGTTTTTTTGACACTCCTAGTGTCGGACAGGAGAGAAACCCAGCAGCAGAGGCCGCTGGAGCAAGCGATGCCGCCTGCTTCTATCGCTGAACAACCCTCCGTCACCACCTCCAGGCTCAAGTTGTTGTTGCTAAGGTAGAAGTCCAATTGTCCACCGCCACCGTCTTGTCACTGATGATGGTATCGATCAAGAACCACCACCATCGCTTCTTTATTACTCTGATTCACCCATAGCCGATTGCCCCTCCCCCTCCGGCCAATGAAGCACCACCCAAACCCACCCTCTTCTTCCTTTTTCTCCCGCCGATCGGAATTGATGAACCCCCATTGACCATGACTGATGATGTCGTTGTTCTTTTGACGGTTTGCTGCCACTAGTGACGAGAACAGGACCATAACAAGGTCACCGGAGATCGATTCCCTCTCCCCTCATCGCGATCTGCTTAACCACAACTGTGCTCATCGATTTCTGCCGTTCGTTCTTGCTCAGGATAAAAGAAAATAGTAGAAGGAAATAGTGTACCTGCTTCCATTGAAGCTTTTGGATCTGAAAAACAAGCTTGGTTTTCCAGTTGATCTCAAGACAACTCTAAGAACCCTTTGCACTTAAGAAAACGAATTTGTGAATTAATTTTGTCCACTTTGATTTGCTCCTCATCACATATATTTATAGATGGAGATAAACCCTAATGTGAGAGATGGAAGGGATCTTGAGGATCTTGAGTCAAACCGGGAACTCAAGCCACAAATGGTAAGTGAATATCGGTCCATCAACAATCTTATACACTTGCCATAATATTTGGATTTAAATGATAACAATATATATGTTCATTTATAGAATGGTCCCATGATTTTCTAACAATCTCCCACTGGACCATGAATATATAAATGTACATATAACCATATTAGCGCTTTAATGTATGTTATCATGATATTGGTACCCTTAAACAGTCTTGTCCATTAATCATAACTGTATAGGATCAATGCGGTGTTTGTTACAATTTACGTAACTAACCCATCAATGGTCACATATATAAGTATAACTAACGACATAGATTAAACATGATGCATGGTCACAAAATCAAAATTGATTTCCGACGAGTTCCTCTTTAACTTGAGTGAGATCAAACTTCAAATAAGTGCAACTAATAATGAAATTTACCGAATTCTTAAGTCTGTACAGAAAAACATAATTGTTCTTAAACCAAAATAAAGCACCCAAAAAATAAATTGTAAAACTCCCACTAAAACAAAATATCATCAATATTTATCACACCCATGTGTGTAGTATGCTCATGAAAGACCTTGGGAGGTAATCCCTTCGTCAGCGGATCCACTATCATGGAATTTGTCCCGATGTGCTCTATTGCGATTTTTCCATTTTGCACTCTTTCTTTAACAATAAGATGATGGGTTTTAGCCATAAGAACTTTCCTATGTGCGCATGCAAAACCCTAATGCTTGGATCTAGGCTTTCTACTAAACATGCTTTTGAATCCAAGACTTCTAATGACTAATTAGGTTAAATAACAACATTGAAACAGATCTAGAATCATACCTTTGAGTTCCTTGTTGATCTTGAGGTCTTGAAGCTTCTAGAGTCACAAGTGTCACTCCTCTAATGGCTTACAAACACCAATAGCAATAAGAATGATTTAGGAGAGAGGAGAGGGAAGAATTTTGACCAGGGTTCTCTTGCTTAATCAGAGGTCTCGAATTCCCTATGCCATGGGGTCTATTTATACTTGTAGACTCCTTAAGGGTTACAACCTAAACCCTAATTGGATAATCTTCTCTTAAGGCTATCCAAATCCATTCCATAGATAACTCATATGGACGATTTTAGCTATCCTAAATCTCTTAGAATTCGTCCATACCATATCCAAATAGATTTACAGTCTAAAGCTTAACTATCAAACAATTGACAGTTTATACCCCTTTATTTAATTAATCTCTTTAAGTCACCAAATTAATTCTAATTAATTCTATGACTTATATTAATCAAATAACAAATATATTATTCATTATATTATTCTCATAATATATTAATAATATTTACTCTCTCTTAATAAATCATCCTATCAAGTTGCTATGGTGAAGGCAACCCAAAAGGACCATGCATAACCGGGTCAAACACTTGTCTAATATAGTTGTAGCCTTAGACACTATTCCAACAGTCTCCCACTTGGATAAGTCTAGTAACTATATTTGCAAGTACAATTCGGTTTGCAATCGTAGCTCTCAAAGATGTTGTCAACTCTGATCTAATCAATCTTGTCCTTTAGATAAGGGAACGTACAGTCCTCTGTTAGATATCATGCTGACAATCCTATGGAATGGTTAGTCACGCATTTAGGTTTCTCGATCTCTGATTTATTTGACATAGAACTTAATCGAACACATCAATTCAGTTCTGACCGGGCCCGGCACATAAGTCAAATCAAATCATCGAGCGGCCGAGATATCGCTTTTACCTTCTTAGATAAAAGTTACAGATAAACTTCGACTTATATGCATTTACTTATTCATTAACCAACTATACACAACAATACGTTTTATAACACCAAGTTACTGATGCGTTTTCGTATTATCAATGTACAATCAATTAACAAATAATAAACCATATATCTAGGTTTTAAGACTATATGATATTATCGTCTTGCGATCACTTTTTATATCGTATTCCATAAGGTGATTCCAGCAAGCGCGGGTTTATTCCAATGCTCAAAACTAGTTCATAAGCACTCATGAACATTGCAGCAATCCTTTGCTATGTCTAACACCATTTAGACATTCTACACACCAATTCATGACAACCTTCATTCATATCTACTCCCAACATATGAACGATTGTGGACCATTTGAATAATTCGATTATTCCTAATAAACTCAATTATTCTGGAAGTCAAAACATGCAAAGTGAAACAATAGGTAAACAATTAACATAAGATAGTAACATTACTCATAAATAAAACTCCTTTATTTAATCATCAAATGTCAATTACATTTATCTATTACACGTTTCTAATACTATCTAATCTACGCTAATATCATCCTTCAGCCCAATACTCGTAGCATGCTGCAAGTGCTTACCCCTACTCAGTCCCTTCGTAAGCGGATCTGCTGGGTTATCTTCTGATGATATCCTCTTCACTACGAGTTGTCCTTCTTCTACACGATGTCTGATGAAGTGATATTTTCTGTCGATATGTCTTGATCTACCATGATCCCTCGGTTCCTTGGTCAAGTCAACCGCTCCTTCGTTATCACAGAAAATCTCCATGGGCTCCTTTATGGCAGGTACGACTCCAAGATCACCGATGAAGTTCTTTAGCCATATTGCCTCCTTCGACGCTTTGCTCGCTGCAATGTACTCTGATTCGCACGTTGAATCAGCTACGGTTTCCTGCTTGGAACTCTTCCATGTCACTGCTCCTCCATTTAGGGTAAAGACCCAGCCCGACTGCGAACGGTAGTTGTCCCTGTCGGTCTGAAAACTGGCGTCACTATACCCTCGCACCTTCAAGTCATCACTCCCTCCGAGGACTAAGAACCATTCCTTCGTCCTCCGAAGGTACTTAAGGATGTTTTTCACCGCAATCCAATGTGCTTTGCCAGGATTCCCTTGATATCTGCTAACCATGCTCAAAGCGAAGGCTACATCAGGGCGAGTACAAGTCATAGCGTACATGATTGAGCCAACTGCGGAAGCGTATGGTACTCGGCTCATTTCTGCTATTTCAGCTTCGGTACTCGGACTTTGAGTCTTACTCAATTTGGCATTACTTTGTATCGGTAGTTCTCCCTTCTTTGAGTTTTCCATACTAAAGCGTTTTAGTACTTTCTCTAAGTAAGTATTCTGACTAAGTCCAATTAGTCTCTTACTTCTTTCTCTTACTATCCTTATTCCCAAAATGTAAGAAGCCTCTCTGAGGTCCTTCATAGCGAAGCACTTCCCGAGCCAAGACTTAACTTCCTGCAGAGTCGGGATGTCGTTTCCTATGAGTAAAATGTCATCGACATATAGAACGAGGAAGCTTACTATACTCCCACTGGCTTTGACATATACACAAGATTCATCTTCGCTTCGTACAAAGATTCCATACTCCCACTGGCTTTGACATATGTCGTTTCCTATGAGTAAAATGCCATCGACATATAGAACGAGGAAGCTTACTATACTCCCACTGGCTTTGACATATAGAACGGGATGTCGTTTCCTATGAGTAAAATGTCATCGACATATCCAAACTCTTTGACTTTCTCATCGAAGCAAAGATTCCATCTGCGAGACGCTTGCTTAAGTCCATAAATGGACTTCTCAAGCTTACACACTCTATCCGGATGCTTCGGATCCACAAACCCCTCTGGCTGAGCCATGTAAACATCCTCAGCCAACTTTCCATTAAGGAAAGCGGTCTTGACATCCATTTGCCAAATCTCATAATCATGAAACGCGGCAATTGCTAGCATCACTCTTATAGATTTAATCTTCGCAACTGGTGAGAAGGTCTCATCATAGTCAACTTCGGGAGTTTGAGTAAAGCCCTTCGCGACCAATCGCGCTTTATATGTGTGTACGTTCCCATCCACGTCGGTCTTCTTCTTGAAGATCCATTTGCACCCAACGGTCTTGCGTCCGGGCACGTGATCAACCAAATTCCAAACTTGGTTATCATACATGGATTGGATCTCGCTATCCATTGCCTCTTTCCACTTTACAGACTCCGGGCCTGCCATGGCTTCCTTATAGCTATTAGGTTCATCAAGGTTTACTAGTGTACCATCACTAATATACATGTCCCCTTCGGTAGTAATATGAAAGCCATAAAACTGGGGATGAACTCTAACTCTATCGGAACGTCTAAGAGGTAAGGATTCGTCAATCGGTTCAACCGGAGTTTCCTCCTCGGGTTGAACGCCAGCGGTAGAGGTTCCTTCATCTATCGATTCTTGAATCTCTTCAAGTTCGATTTGCCTCCCACTGTCTCCTTGGCTTATGAGTTCTCGCTCTCGGAAAACTCCTCTCCTCGCAACGAAGACAACATTGTCCTTCGGTCTATAGAAGAGATATCCAAAGGATGTCTACGGGTAGCCGATGAAAATATATCGCTCACTTCGAGGTTCAAGCTTGTCGTGAGTATCTCGTCTTACGAAAGCCTCGCAACCCCAAACCTTGATATGTGCCAACGAGGGAGCTTTCCCTGTCCACATCTCGTGAGGTGTTTTGGCAACCTTCTTAGTAGGGACTCGGTTAAGGATATGGGCGGCAGTCTCTAAGGCATACCCCCAAAAAGAGATTGGTAGCGAAGCACGACTCATCATAGAGCGAACCATATCCAATAAGGTTCGATTACGCCTTTCTGCCACACCATTCAACTGCAGTGTCCTAGGAGGCGTCAATTGTGAAACTATTCCACACTCCTTGAGATAATCGTGGAATTCAAGACTTAGGTACTCTCCTCCTCGATCGGATCGAAGCATCTTGATTTTCCTGGCCAATTGATTCTCCACTTCATTCTTGAACTCTTTGAACTTTTCAAAGGTGTCTGACTTTTGCTTGATTAAGTAGATATACCCATATCTACTATAGTCATCGGTAAAAGTCACATAGAAGCGGTTCCCATCCTTCGTGGTTGATCTAAACGGTCCACACACATCGGTATGTATTAGGTCCAATAGACCCTCGCCCCTTTCACATGTACTCGTGAAGGGCGACTTAGTCATCTTTCCAAGCAAACAAGACTCGCATGTGTCATCTTCCCTAAGGTCGAATGACTCCAACACTCCATCCTTTTGGAGTTGGGCTATGCGTTTCTTGTTGACATGTCCAAGACGACAATGCCACAAGGATGCTTTATCCATACTAGTGGAAGAATCAATATTCAAAACATCATTTCCTAAGTTATCAACAATCATAACGGTTTCATATATTCCATTACATGGTATAGCTTCAAAGTAAAAGACACCATTTAGATAAGCCAAAATAGAACCATTCTCATTATTAAAAGAAAATCTAAATCCTTGTCTATATAAACCATGAAATGAAATGATGTTTCTTGCCATTTCTGGCGAATAGCAACAATTGTTCAAATCTAAAACTAAACTATTCCTAAGCACTAAGGAATACACTCCAATCTTGGTCACAGGCGACGATCTTCTGTTCCCCATGATTAGATTGATCCTTCCTTGCTCCACATCCCTACTTCTTCTTAGTCCCTGCACATTAGAACAAATGTGATAACCACAACCGGTATCAAGGACCCAAGAAATAGCATGATTAGAATCGTTAGGTTTGATTGTATATATACCTGCGAAAGATGGCTTTGTCTTTCCTTCTTTGATTGCTTGCAGGTAATCCGGGCAGCTTCTCTTCCAATGTCATATCTTGTGGCAGTGGTGGCACTCTGCCTCCTTCGGGTTAGAGCAGGGCTTAGCGGGATCAACTTTGGTCCCACTAGAAGAGGCACCATCTCGGGCTTTCACCTTGCGATAGTTCTTCGATGAAGCTTTCCTCTTCTTTCCCTTCCCTTGTCCAATAGCCAAGACAGGAGCAGCGGGCGGATTGGGAGTGGGTGCAACAGACTTGTCCTTGAAGTTGCTCTCAGCAACCCTCAAGAGACCTTGGAGCTTGCTTAGGGTGACCTCTTCTTTGTTCATGTGGTAGGTCATCCTAAATTGGTTGTACATCGGAGGCAAAGAGTGAAGCACCATGTCGATCGCCAAGTCTTCACCGAAGTCAACATTTAACTTGCGAAGGCGGTCGACATACCTTTGCATCTTTTGCAAGTGCACGGTAAGAGATTCTCCATGACCCATCTTCGCGGAAATCATGTTAGTGAAAATCTCGTACCTCTCTTGTCTCGCGTTTTGGTGGTACCTCTCCAATAAGTCTTGATGCATCTCGTACGGGTACATGTCCTCGTAGGACTTTTGGAATTCGGAGTTCATGGTGGCGATCATGATGCAATGTACCTTCGTTGCATCTCGCTCATGAGTTTCAAAGGCGGTGATTTCGGTGGGAGTAGCAACTTCGGGGTTGATTTTCTTGGGCTTCTCATCGAGGACATACTCCTTATCCTCATAGCGAGCAATGGTGCGAATGTATCTTATCCATTCGCTAAAGTTCGTTCCATCGAAGGTGACCTTTTGGCAAAGGCTCATCAACGTGAAAGAACTAGCAGTAGCGTTGTTTGCGTTCGACATCTACAATTAGAAAAGGACAAAGATAGATTAGAATAAGAATCCCTAATTATCACCCAATAAGAAAATTAGGGCTAGGATCCAATAATAACATTTACATACTAGAAAAGGGATGCCGTAATCTAACATGCAAATAAATTGAAGGTAAGTGAATGACGATTCACTAATTCTCCATCACAAAACTTAAACTATTAGTCCTAAGTGTTTTTGAGAATTCCTAGGTTTGGATGAGATTCATTGAAACTATTCAATGGCATGTTTAAATCTCGATATGCCCCTCTCGTTTGTGACTGGGATGCCGAGGATCACAAAGCGGGTGTGAATTACCATGCAAATTCACATGGTGCCTTCATTGTAACAATCACCTATTCGATGTGCCGGTAAACCACACACGCTCCATCGAACTATGATAAACAATGAATCACCCTTTGCCACCTTCGCTTAGAACCAATTAGTGTGCCGGTAAACCACACACGCTCCACTAACATCTTAGCAAGGTGCAAAGTGTAATTTCATGGGATTGCATCAATTCACTTTTCCTAAAGTAACTAGGATTGGGAAATTTTGGAAAAATATGTGTAGTTACTTTGTATTTCTTATTATACTTTTAATGAGAGAATGAGGTTGCCCTATCCTACCCGTTCGGCTAACGACCCTCCACCAATCAAGCAAGCGGTGGGGGTGAGTGTACACCCATTAAGCGCCACTTTATAGGCCGCAACCTTATACCCACCTTATAGATTGGCTTCGTGAATGAGGCCTACTAACGGTAAGACTAGCATTTAGTTATACATATATATATATATATATATATATATATATATATATATATATATATATATATATATATATATTATTCTAGTAATATCATATTAGTATAGGGTTGTATTTTAAAACCTTTTTTAAAATCTAGGGTTTGAAATTTAAGTTGTCTAAATAAAAAAAACTTTTAATCACAAAGTAAATTTCAAAACATGAGGGTAGGTTTTAAACATTTAAAACATGGAGGATCAAATAACAAATAATTCCAATTAACAATTAATGTCCTAATTATCTATATTTGATTTATTCAAGATTTCTTTGAAAGATAATTACCAAAATAGTTAAATAATTGATTAATTATCATATAAGGAAATTAAATATTTAATTAGTTGATAAATATCTTTTTCTAGATCAAGATAATAGTCATATATTTCATAAAATCGGATTTAGATGTATCTATTATGATTAAGGTAAGTTTCCATAAGATAAACACAAAGAAATCCCGAATCTGGTCATCCCTGACGCCTGGACTCGCCGAGTGCACAAGGGGACTCGCCGAGTCAGGCCTACTCGCCGAGTCCACCTTGGGACTCGCCGAGTCAGTGACACAGAAAACCAAAAAATCGAATTTTGCAGGTTTGTTTCAGTTAATCAAGCAACAATTTAAAGAAAACCAAGCTAGGCTCTGATACCAGTGATGGGTTTTAGCCATAAGAACTTTCCTATGTGCGCATGCAAAACCCTAATGCTTGGATCTAGGCTTTCTACTAAACATGCTTTTGAATCCAAGACTTCTAATGACTAATTAGGTTAAATAACAACATTGAAACAGATCTAGAATCATACCTTTGAGTTCCTTGTTGATCTTGAGGTCTTGAAGCTTCTAGAGTCACAAGTGTCACTCCTCTAATGGCTTACAAACACCAATAGCAATAAGAATGATTTAGGAGAGAGGAGAGGGAAGAATTTCGACCAGGGTTCTCTTGCTTAATCAGAGGTCTCGAATTCCCTATGCCATGGGGTCTATTTATACTTGTAGACTCCTTAAGGGTTACAACCTAAACCCTAATTGGATAATCTTCTCTTAAGGCTATCCAAATCCATTCCATAGATAACTCATATGGACGATTTTAGCTATCCTAAATCTCTTAGAATTCGTCCATACCATATCCAAATAGATTTACAGTCTAAAGCTTAACTATCAAACAATTGACAGTTTATACCCCTTTATTTAATTAATCTCTTTAAGTCACCAAATTAATTCTAATTAATTCTATGACTTATATTAATCAAATAACAAATATATTATTCATTATATTATTCTCATAATATATTAATAATATTTACTCTCTCTTAATAAATCATCCTATCAAGTTGCTATGGTGAAGGTAACCCAAAAGGACCATGCACAACCGAGTCAAACACTTGTCTAATATAGTTGTAGCCTTAGACACTATTCCAACATAAGAAACTTAATGTCAATATGCCTTGACTTTGTGGAACTTCTGTTGTTGTTGGAATACAACACTGCTGACTTATTGTCACAATACAACTTTAATGGTCTTTCAATACCAATAATACGCAGCCCCGTGACTAAGTTCCGCAGCCATATTGCATGATCGGATGCCTCGAAACATGCTACAAATTCTGCCGCCATGGTGGAAGAAGTTACTAAAGTTTGTTTAGCACTCTTCCATGAAATAGCTCCTCCTGCTAATAAGTAAATGTAGCCTGATGTGGATTGATAACTGTCTTGGCATCCAGCAAAATCAGAATCAGAATACCCAATGATCTCCAAAACATCTGATTTCCTATATGTGAGCATGTAGTCTTTTGTTCTCTGTAGATATCTCAAAACCCTTTTGGCTGCTTTCCAATGGTCCATACCTGGGTTGCTTAGATATCTTCCCAACATCCCTACAATGAAAGATATGTCGGGACGTGTACACACTTGAGCATACATAAGACTCCCAACAACCGATGCATAAGGAATCTTCTGCATCTTTTTAACTTCAAGGTCATTTTTAGGGCATTGATCGAGACTGAATTTGTCTCCTTTTGAAATAGGGGTGTCTCCTGGTTTGCAGTTTTGCATGCCAAATCTTTCAAGGATCTTTTCAATATAGCTCTTTTGTGATAATCCTAGAATTCCACGAGATCTGTCTCGTTGAATTTGGATTCCTAATACAAATGAGGCTTCCCCAAGATTTTTCATCTCAAAATGCTTCGAAAGAAATTTCTTGGTCTCATATAAGACCCCTAAATCATTGGTGGCAAGTAATATATCATCAACATACAAGACCAGAAAAATATATTTACTCCCACTGAACTTGTGATATACACAATCATCTACTATACTTGCCTCAAAACCAAATGAGACAATGATCTGATGAAACTTGTGGTACCACTGGCGGGAGGCTTGCTTGAGTCCATAGATAGATTTATTTAGTTTGCAAACCATTTCCTTTGATTCTTTCGATACAAAGTTTTCTGGTTGCACCATATATATAGTTTCATCAATGTCACCATTGAGAAATGTTGTCTTAACATCCATCTGATGTAACTCAAGATTATAATGTGCAACTAGTGCCATGATCAACCTAAAAGAGTCTTTTGTTGAAACTGGAGAAAATGTCTCTTTAAAATCAATTCCTTCCTTTTGAGTATAGCCCTTAGCTACAAGACGTGCCTTATGTCTTTCCACATTACCTTTTGAATCCCTTTTGGTCTTAAAAATCCATTTGCAACCAATAGGCTTCGTACCTTCAGGTAATGGAACAAGATCCTAAACTTTATTGTCCTGCATGGACTTATACTCCTCGTTCATGGCATCAATCCACTTTTGAGAATTTGAACTTTGCATGGCCTGAGAGAAGTTGATTGGATCATTTTCAATCATTCCATCTGGTTCTTCATTTTATTGGAGATATACATGGAAATTCGAAGGGATTGCACTTCTCCTTTCTCTAGTGGATCTCCTAAGTTGAGGTTGTTGAGGTTGTTCATTATGAACAGGAGAGTGAATAACATTGTCTTGTTGAGGTTCCTGAATTACTTCTTCTCCGACAGGCACATTAATTTGTGTATTGTCAAAAGTAACAGTAGGAATCGAGATTGATTCCTCCTCAAAGACAATGTCTCTACCTTATTTCTCCCCCCAAACTCAACATCCTCAAAAAACGTTGCAGTTCCTGATTCAAAAATTGATTTTGTTGCAGGATCATAAAACTTATAACCCCTGGATCGTTCAGAATAGCCAATGAAGTAGCTGCTAACGGTTTTGGAGTCCAATTTCTTTTCATTTGGCCTATAAGGCCTTGCCTCAGCTGGACATCCCCAAATACGAAGATGAGTTAAACAAGGCTTTTTCCCTGTCCAAAGCTCATAAGGTGTTTTAACAGCTGCTTTAGTTGGTACTCTATTAAGAATGTAAGCTGCAGTCTTAAGTGCTTCACACCAGAGTGGCTCTGGTAAAGTAGAATGACTTATCATACTCCTTACCATATCCTTAAGAGTTCTGTTGCGTCTTTCAGATACACCATTCATGCTAGGCGAACCTGGCATTGTGTATTGTGGGACGATTCCACATTCCTCTAGGAATTTAGCAAAAGGTCTTGGACGTTGTTCACCTGATCCGTCATATCTGCCATAGTACTCACCACCACGGTCAGATCTACACATTTAATCTTTTTATTAAGTTGGTTCTCAACTTCAAGTTTAAAAGATTTAAACACTTCCAGTGACTGAGATTTTTCATGAATAAGATATAGATACCCATAACGTGAGTAATCGTCTATGAATGATATAAAATATTGTTGACCATTCCATGAAGCCGAAGGGAATGGTCCACAAATATCTGTATGTATCAATTCTAAGACATCTGAAGACCTAGTGGCATCTAATCTTTTGATTTTTGTTTGTTTTCCCTTGATGCATTCAACACAAATTTTTAAATCTGTGAAGTTGAGGTTACTTAACACTCCATCTGACACAAGCTTATCAATTCTCATTTTTGAGATATGGCCTAAGCGTTTGTGCCATAATGTTGCTGAATTTTCATTATTTAATTTTCGCTTAGTACCACGTGAATCCACGTGCAAGGTTTCATTATATGAAGTAACAATATCAAGCATATATAACTTATCACAATACGTTAGAGAACCAGTACCGATAACATTTGAATTTAAAGAAAAACTAAATTCACCATTTCCAAAAGAACAATAATAACCAGATTTATCCAATTTAGAAACAGAAACCAAATTGCATCTAAAAGACGGTACAATGCAAGTGTCTTGAAAATCCAAATAAAAGCCAGTATCTAGTAATAAACGAAATGTGCCAATTGCTTTGACTTCAACCTGCTTGCCATCACCCACATAGATATATCTTTCAACATCATTTGGTTTTCGGTAGTTCAGGCAACCCTGCATAGAAACACTTATGTGAGTAGTAGCACCAGAATCTATCCACCAAGTATTTCTAGGTACAGAAACTAAATTAACCTCAGAACAGACCAAAGCACGGATTATACCTTTCTTAACTCGCCAAGTGTGGTATGTTGGACAATCCGGCTTCAAGTGACTAGGTTCTTGACAAAAGAAGCATTTAGGAGGTCCTGATTCCTTTTTCTTTTGATCATTGCCTAAATGTTGTTTCTTTTGCACTGGTCCCTTAGTAGCAGCTTCTTTTCTCTTTTTTTTGCCCTTACCTTTAGAGGTACTAGCAAAATGAGCACTTTCAGTTGTTTCCTGCTTCATCCTTTCTTCTTCTTGCACACAAAAGGAATTGAGCTCATTAAGAGTCCATTTATCCCTTTGGCAGTTGTAACTGACCTTAAACTGATTAAATTGTACAGGGAGAGAAAGCAATACCAAATGAACTAGAAAATCATCAGAAATTTCTAGTTTCAATGCCTTAAGTTTTGAAGCAAGATGAGACATCTCCATGATGTGCTCCCTTATGTTTCCTTTGCCTTTATACTTCATTGAAATCATCTTTTGCAAAAAAGTAGTTGTTTCAGCCTTATCATTTTTTGCAAAACGTTGTTCAATTTCAGCAAGAAAATCTTTAGCATTAATAGACTGCTCGTTTGCACCTCTAAAGGCTTCTGGAACGCCGCGCTTAATGATCATTAGACTCATGCGATTTGAGCGATCCCATTTTTCAGCATCCCTTTTATTTTCCACTGAACTTGTGGCAGTAAGGATGGGTTACTCAATCCGAAGTGCAAGGTCAAGATCCATGCAGCCGAGAACTAACATAATGTTCTCTTTCCATTCCTTGAAGTTAGTTCCATTGAGAACTGGAATGTGATTCAAGTTGGAAGATATTATACCACAATTAGCATTTGCTGTATTTCAGAACAAAATATTAATTAGTTTTTATGATCATTAAACCATAACTATAATCAATAAAATTCAAATTATGACATCACAAGGTATCAACACAACATTAATATCAAGTCTTTGAACAACAATATTAACTTTTAAGAGATATCTTGTTTAAGTATTAAAAATATTGACAATAGAACATGTTAATCAATAAGCCCCTCTTTGGATTGACTAATTAATCACATGAAACCCAAAAAATTATCATATATTTACCACTATATATATATGTATGTTTATCCGACCAAATATTAACCTACCTTTGGGTCGATTAATATCCGCATTGACAAACACATAAACCATAAAATTTAATAATAATATTTGACAATAATTCATCCCATTTAACAAGCCCCTCTTTGGATTGACTTGTTAACGACATGTAACCAAAAATAATTGTCGCATATTCATTATCATATGCATGTTTATTCGGCAAAATATCAACCTACCTTTGGGTCGATTGGTATCCGCAATAATAAACACATAAACCGTAATGTCATAACTTAATTTATTGACAAGCCAAAATAATTTAATATATATTAACAAATCGAAATTCAAATTAACAGTGCGTCACTTTGGAGATATTCTCTACTACAGTTGACAATGATTTAGGAAGCATAATTGAAAATATATTATCATAAATAAACCAGAAAAATATCATTGTTGTTGGGACAAAAATATTAATTAGTTTTGTCCAAAGCATATGACATCGTGAATAAATAAATAAACAAATAATTTTGATGGTGATTAACAACAGAGAACTAATTAATCTATTTTGACCATTAATCAAACATGGTACAAACTTTAAAGATATTACATATGCATAATTTAAGCAGTTACATGAAGAACATTCGTTTTATACATAAGGTATTATTTTAAAGCGTAAATTTCACAAAATACAAACAAAGTTGTATTATAAATTTATTTTTGTTCGACTATAATATATTATAAATATACCAATTATGTCATGAATGGTAACTTCTTCCATTGAAAGATCTCTTTCAACAGTAAACATACAGGAGTGTCAGAATAAAAACAAGAAAAAGCAAATAGTAGATCAGTTTGACAACTCAAACAAGGAAGGCACTGCTACGGATAATAATAAAATATTTGAAGTTTTAGTTTCTTATCGAGCAACATATCTCACACCCTTTCTTCATACATTGTTAATAAATAAAAAAAACAAGCGTACGATAAACCAGACGAAAGGAAAAAGAAAGGATGAAGAAATAGGTTTTTAAGATCTCAAACCAAAAAATAAATTATAATATCAGATTCGAGAAGGCTCTGATACCAATTGTAAGTATTTTAATAACTTAGTTTATATATGTATGCGGAAGTTTTCAAGGTCGGACCTTCATACACGAATCTGGATAAAAGAAAATAGTAAAAGGAGATAGTGTACCTGCTTCCATTGAAGCTTTTGGATCTGAAGAACAAGCTTGGTTTTCCAGTTGATCTCAAGACAACTCTAAGAACCCTTTGCACTTAAGAAAATGAATTTTTGAATTAATTTCGTCCACTTTGATTTGCTCCTCATCACATATATTTATAGATGGAGATAAACCCTAATGTGAGAGATAGAAGGGATCTTGAGGATCTTGAGTCAAACCGGGAACTCAAGCCACAAATGGTAAGTGAATATCGGTCCATCAACAATCTTATACACTTGCCATAATATTTGGATTTAAATGATAACAATATATATGTTCATTTATAGAATGGTCCCATGATTTTCTAACAGCTGCCACTAGTGATGAGAACAGGACCATAACAAGGTCACCGAAGATCAATTCCCTCTCCCCTCATCGCGATCTGCTTAACCACGACTGTGCTCATCGATTTCTGCCGTTCGTTCTTGCTCAGCCTTCCGTCTGTTCGTTCCATCTCTCGATCAGATGAGAACCAAGAAACGGGGACATTCCCCCTTTGTTTGTAATCGTTGAATAACAGCCCCCCAATCGTTGTATTTTCGACAGATGAGCTCCTTCTTTGATTTATTTAACCAAAAACAGTCCCACTTGTAATTAATGATCAAAATTAACCTGCCATTCATGGTTATTGTTCAAATCAGCCCTTCCAATCCGCATACAAGATTTAAAACAATCATTTTCGATTTAAATCATTTCAAAATAATCCCATTAGTTTGCTTTGTCACAAAACAACCCTAAAAGTGTTTCAAAGTTCAAAGAATTGTGGAACTTCGGTTTTTCACGAAAAGCTTCACCAAAACGAACCGGGATCGAGATCACACATCGAATATGAGTTTCTACGGCCCCTCTTTTACGGTTTTAATATTTGGGGGAAAATATATGCATGTCTATTAAAATTTGATGATTTTCAAGTTTTATATACAAAATAACATGTTACTTTGTTATTGGTCAAACGTTTATGAAATAGCAATCTAAAGATGTGATAAATCACTAGCAAATCTATTAAGTTAAAGTAGATTGTTATAAGTTGATATAATTATACTTTATGTGAAATATAAATATAATTATTAAGAAAAATCACAAGATTATAAGTAGATTCCTATAGTTACTCAAGTGGATATTATGTGTCACAAAAATGATGACTTTACATGTATAATGTATAAGATAAAGTATCTCATGGAAGTATGGAACGATATAATAATAACCAAAACTATTATTCGTGTATAAGGTGAAAGTATATTGCCATAATTGATGGAATGATTAAATTCATGAAATTATATGATTATTAGTTAAAATTATCAAATTTAACTTTTAATATATAAGGTTGTGTAACAACGAATGGAAAGTGTATTACTATATTTGTATATAATTATAAAATAATAACTCAATTTACTAAGTTATGGATTTTATTATAGTAAATAACATGATCGACTTTAGGGCTTAAGAGTCGTTATTTACGAAATAAATACTTGTCGAGTATTGTATTTAAAGAATTTATCTTTATCCCAAACTAAATCTATTAACATTATTCTTGCATAATTTATATAAAATATTGGGAATGTAGATTTACGGTCGATCCAAACTTGAATAAATTCAAAGATTGGCTATTAGGCTAACACAACATCAAAACCGTATCTAGTATGATAAATTCTTGAAGTTATACGAATTGCAGTTATCGTTTTCCTAAACGGTGAATAATGTTACATATCCAATGAATTTAGAATGGATTATATAGGTTCATTATACCTGTTCCATATAGGTTTATCATACTTATTCCAGATAGGTTTATCATACATGTTCCAGACAGGTTTATCATACCTACTCCATATAGGTTCATATACCTATTCCAGACAGGTTTATCATACCTACTCCATATAGGTTCATCATACCTACTCCATATAGGTTTATCATACCTATTCCAGATAGGTTTATCATACATTTTACATACAGGTTTATCATACCTATTCCAGACAGGTTTATCATACCTACTCCATATAGGTTCATCATACCTATTCCATGTAGGTTTATCATACCTACTCCATATAGGTTTATCATACCTATTCCATATAGGTTTATCATACCTATTCCATACAGGTTTAGCATGCCTACTCCATACAAGTTTATCATACCTATTCCAGATAGGTTTATCATACCTATTCCATACAGGTTTATCATACCTACTCCATATAGGTTCATCATACCTATTCCATATAGGTTTATCATACCTATTCCGAATACCATATCCAATACGCTTGAGTTTCCATTAATAACTATTCCGGGTTTCGCGAAAGCTAAGATCTCAATACTTAGTAGAAACTCTCCAATATATAGCCGTTAATCCTCGAGGGAACCACTAACATCGGGTGTAAGTGTCATATTAGTGATCTTATACGGTACGACCGTCCGCCTGGAGTTGCTAGTTACAACTACGTCCGACGAGATGAATTTTGGCATTGATGTTAGCATTATCGAACATTACCACGTGTTACAATGGGGTGAATGACTTTAGCACGCACGCCCTATTATGGTGTCGGTGCAATAATAAAGTACAATGTCACGAGTTCGGTTATGATTTCATTATAAAATCTCAGCTTTGTTTTGTTATTGTATAGAATCGATATTGGATTTATACAGGATTTATGTTCACTTATTCTAGTTGAAAGAAACTGTATTTAGTGGGATAGCTTGTGAGTCTAGCACGCACGAGTTCTAGATGAATTTTGGCACTGGTGTTAGCATTATTGAACATTACCACGTGTTACAATGGGGTGAATGACTTTAGCACGCACACCCTATTATGGTGTCGGTGCAATAATAAAGTAAAATGTCACGAGTTCGATTATGATTTCATTATAAAATCACAGCTTTGTTTCGTTATTGTATAGAATCGATATTGGAGTTATACATGATTTATGTTCACTTATTCTAGTTGAAAGAAACTGTATTTAGTGGGATAGCTTGTGACTCAAAGCGATAAGTGTCAATACTAAAAATTAAGTTATATAACACTTAATTAATATCATGACACAGCTCGACAAGAGTTACTAACTTACATAAAATATGTTATTTATATAAACCATTTGCTTTTATAAGAAAACACAATATTTATGTAGGAGGAGTTTGCCCCACCAGTTAAGTGTCGATTTTAAAATTAAGTCAAATAATACTTAATTATTGCCACGACAATATTTTACAAAGTTCATAAATTCAAGACTTATGAGTTTTTCATATAAATGATACAAATTCTTATATAAGGTTTCAAGATTAAAGTTGGTTATAATATGTTCTCATAAAGGGAACATTTCCTATTTTTATATAATTGATATTAAAAATCTTTATATAGAAATGTATTTTGATATATGTGTGAATTACTTATATGTATTTTCCAACTCTTGTACATTTGGATTTGAACAAATAATATTTATAAATGAGTAACTCAACTATTTTATACTTTTAATAGAAAAGTAAATATTTATAAATGCTGGTCAACCAGATAAATTTTATTAAACACTCTTGGGTATAAAAATACTCTGTGTCAAAACCTGTAGAACTGACCAACAATTTTGTTGACGTATTTTAATGCATGTATTCTCAGGTTATTTAGCAGGGCGGAAGTGTTCGTTCAGAAGACTCTCCGTTCGTTATATTATATCTTTGTAAACGCGGTATTGTTAGACGTGTGTCACGATTTAGTAATAGTCATTGTCAATGTAATTTCTATTTCAGTTATAATAGAAAATTATATTTGTACTGTTCAATGTATGTCGCGCATTTCGACGCTTCCGCCGACGGCTGAGGGTGTGACAAAAACAAAACGCCAAAGTTTGATATGCTTTTATGTCAGTAACCAAAATAATTATATATATATATATATATATATATATATATATATATATATATATATATATATATATATATATATATATATGATTAATTAATATAATTTAATATATAATAGGATATTAGAAATATTAAAATACATTTAATTTATAATTTAGATAAACATAAATTATCAATGTAGATTTTTTTTTTAAATGAAAAAGAAAAAACAAAAGTCGACATCTGAAATTTCTTTCCCATTTTAGAGAAATGAATAATATGCATCATTACCCTATTTTCTCATCATCTAACTGCTCTTTGGCTACTGTTAGCGTAAAAGTTTGTAGTGATAATTTAGTTTTAGCAAAGTCATGTTTTGTAATTAAAGTCTTATGATTTAGATATACGGAAGTTTGAAAGAGTATCTATACATGATCGTTAAAATTACAAGATGAGGAGCTGAGATATCAATGCATTTAGTCTGTAAACTATTTAGTCGAAAATAAAGTTGTAACCCTATTAATTAAATAAAACAAAGAAAACAATTATGTTTATTTTGTAAATTATATATATATATATATATATATATATATATATATATATATATATATATATATATATATATATATATATATATATATAAAAGCTTAGGTTATTCTATTCAAAGTAATATTGTGTTATTGTATGCATAAATGTGAGCCAATCAATTTTACTTATTTTAAGAAAATGATTAATACATATTGTTGAATTAAATATAATTAAAAAAATATCATCTAATTTACTTACAAGGGTATTTTAGTCAATTAATATACATTTAATAAAGGGAAATTGCATATTTTAGGGGATCATAGATTCTATTAATTCTAAAAACCCGATTTTACGAATTATAATTCTTTTAATTCAGAGATTCTGACAGAATATGTGTATGAGTATATTCAAAAATAAAAATATTATTGAACTATAAGTATAAAAATATTCTTGAACCTACTTCTTGATCATGACTTTAAAAACTTCTTGTAGAACAATAAATTCTTAAACAATCAATTGAAGAATAAAAACGACAAATAC